>NC_053490.1:478091798-478440131 GCF_905171775.1 Rana temporaria
GCTGACAGAATACTAAAAAAATGGTCTGTTTTGGGGAAATCCTATTAGGGAAACCCTGCGAGTAAGGATTCAATATTGACTTTTGTTTTTATGTACATTACTTTGTCCTGTAATTCCTACAATGTCAATTTGAAAAAATTATAAAATATTATTACTTTAGAAACAGCAGGATTGTTTTATTTTGTAACATTTCCTACAACAAACCCCATTTCCCATGACTATGTGGATAGGGCTGAGTGAATTTATTGTTCATTTTCTGGGCAGCAGAGGAAAAAAGAGGTGCTCTATGATGACTTCTATCTAGTAAAGAACTTAGGGCCAGATTCACAAAGGGGATACGACGGCGTATCTCCTGATACGCCGTCGTATCTCTGTTTCTATCTATGCGACTGATTCATAGAATCAGTTACGCATAGACATCCATAAGATCCGACAGGTGTAATTGTTTTACACTGTCGGATCTTAGGATGCAGTACCGCGGCCGCCGCTGGGGGGAGTTTGCGTCGTAAACCAGCGTCGGGTATGCAAATTAGGAGTTACGGCGATCCACGACGGATTTTCGCGTTCGCTACGTCGCCGCTAGTCTAGTTTCCCGTCGCAAATTTAGTCGTCGTTTTGGGTGCCCTAACTTTATTCAGCAATCGTATTGCTGTCTAAAGTATGGCCGTCGTTCCCGTGTCGAAATTTAAAATTTAACGTCGTTTGCGTAACACGTCCGGGAATACGGAAGTACGCTACGCGCGTCGCCGTTCGAAAACATGACGTCACGGCGCGCAAAGCACGACCGGAATTGCGAAACGGAGCATGCACAGTAGGTCCGGCGCGGGAGCGCGCCTAATTTAAATGGCACACGCCCATTTGAATTGGCCCGCCTTGCGCCGGAGGCCGCCGGCGTAGTTTTCATCGCAAGTGCTTTGTGAATCAGGCACTTGCGATGAAAACTTGCGGCGGTGTAACGTCTACGATACGCTACGCTGCCGCGATTCTACGTGAATCTGGCCCATGGCTTCCAGAATACACGCTGAGCACCATAACAGATTGCTTTCCATTCAGGAACTAGGCCTCTGATCCCTGAAGTGTCATGTAAATTTATTTCAGGTTAGAATTTACCTTTAGTTTTATTCATATCTAAGCCTGGAACGTGTTGTGGATTGTTGTGCATTAGTGGATATATACACTCACTGATCACTTTATTAGGTACACCTGGCTTGTACTGGGTTGGACCACTTTTGCCTTCAGAACTGCCTTAATTGTTAGTGACAAAGATTCAACAAGGTTTTGTAAACATTCCTCAGATATTTTGGTCCATATTGACATGATAGCATCACACAGTTGCTGCAGATTTGTCGGCTACACATCCATGATGCAAATATCCCATTCCACCACATGCCAAAGGTGCTCTATTGGATTGAGATCCTATGACTGTGGAGGCCATTGGAGTACAGAGAACTTATTGTCATGTTCAAGAAACCAGTGGTGAGATGATTTGATCTTTGTGACATGGTGCATTATCCTGCTGGAAGGAGCCATCAGAAGATGGGGACACTGTAGTCATAAAGGGATGGACATGGTCAACAACAATACTCAGGTAGCCCGTGGTGTTTAAATGATGCTAAATTGGTACTAAGGGGCCCAAAGGGTGCCAAGTAAATATCTCCCACACCAACTCCACCAGCCTAAACCATTGATGCAAGGCAGGATGTATCCATGCTTTCATTCTGTTTACAACAAATTCTGACCCTACAATCTGAATGTCGCAGCTGAAATCAAGACTCTTCAGTCCAGGCAACATTTTTTCCAATATTTTAGGTCCAATTTTGATGAGCATGTGTGAATTGTAGCCTCAGTTTCCTGTTCTTAGCTGATAGAGTGGCACCCAATGTGGTCTTCTGCTGCTGTAGCTCATCTGCTTCAAGGTACGATGTGTTGTGCATTCAGAGATGATATTCTGCATACCTTGGATGGTACCAGTGGTTATTTGAGTTACTGCTGCCTTTCTATTATCTTGAACCAGTCAGCCCATTTTCCTCTGAGCTCCGACATTAACAAGGCATTTCTGTCCACACAACAGCCGCTCACTGGATATTTTCTCTTTTTTGGACAATTCTCTGTAAACCCTAGAGATGATTGTGTGCGAAAGTCCCAGTAGATCAGCAGTTTTTAAAATACTCAGACCAACCCATCTGGCTCCCAACAACCATGCCACGTTCAAAGTAATTTAAATCCCCTTTCTTCCCCATTCTGATGCTCGGTTTGAAGTCGTCTTCACCAAGTTGTCTTGCTGCCATGTGATTGGCTGATTAGTAATTTGTGTTACCAAGCAATTGAACCAGGGTACCTAATAAAGTGGCTGGTGAGTGTATATCTGGGTATATTTGCACAATTCCACCAGACCTTCTATTAGGCCCTTTGCTGATAATACCTGTTAGTACATTGGATGTATGTGTTGTTATTAGTTTTATATAAATCTTGTATTATTTATATACTGGTGTGCATCTATATAGAGTAGGAATGTTACTGTTATATACTGCCTGCAGTAGTTTTTCTGCTTCCAATTACTTTGTTTAGATTACTGGTTAATTTTCCAGCAAGGCAATCCCCTCCATTTACAGAGGCCCTGTCCTGGGTGGGGGCGCTGCCGATTTTACTATCAAACCCACTCTTCCACTTAGGGAAGGTACTGGTTTTCCTATTTACCTACAGGTTTGAAGCAATATTCTCTTTGTGGAGAGAAATTTCTTATAAAATCTCTCCCAAAAAAAGAGGGCTACACGGGTTTGCTTGGTTATTATGCACAGCTGTACCAGATTCTGTGTGCATCAGTTTTAGTAAATCCCCCACAGGATAACATTAAAGTGCTACTAAACCCATAACAGTAAAATAAGTCTGTTTATGCAGCATAGCATGCTTCTTATACTCACTGTGGAACTTAATGGGTTAATCCTCTGCATTGTGTAAAAATCCTGTATGCACAGACCCTCCCCCTCCTGCACTGTCTACCAGGGGAAGGCCAGCTAACACAGGCAGTTGTAGCTGACCTGCACATGCTCAGTTGTGTCTTTTATGCTGGAGAGAACATTAACTTGTTCTCAGAGTTAGCCAGGTCACATGATATTGAAATCACACATTTGGGCATGTCTACAGGCTGTAGTGAAAATCTCCTCCATCCTGAACTGTCAGCACTGGAGAAACTGTGCAGTTTATCATCTAACCGTGGTATACAGATCATCCAGAAAGGTATATGGTGGCAGTATTTTAATTTAAAAAAAAGATTTATAAGCTGTGGGCATTGGGGGGTATGGGTGTCAGATTAACTATGTTCATGTTACTGGGTTTAGTAACACTTTAAGGGGCATTTAGAGGCATAAAAAAAATCAAACATCTAAAACTGGTGTTTTTTTTTTAGCTACAGTGTGCATGAGGCCTATGTCAGATTTTAAAGCCATTGTACAATCATATTCTATAGTCTATGGCTACCATAAGTAGACATTTCCCTTACTTTGGTGATTTATTCCTATCATTTCCCTTTGTGTCTACAGGGCTGGAAGTATATGGACATCTAAATGGGACACCAAAATAAAAAAAAATGAAAAGGGTTTGAACCATTTCCTGATTTAATAAGAAAAACAATAAAGTCTTGTCTTTTTATATAAAAAAACAAGTCTGAATGGGGTTGTATTCCTTGGCCCATTCAATGGAAAAGTTCTGAAAGATTTCATCTGGCCAAACACATTTTACATTCATTACAGATTTCTCTCTTTAGTCCAAGAAGTGACAATAAATACTCCCTACTATCAATGTGTTCTTCACTGCAGGCTTAAATATTAATAGGGTTAGATTGTTTCGGTCCAGCTTTTCTATAATTAATGTAAACAGCTCATTTATTTATAATACAGCAGCTTACTTAGTTTGCGTTGCTCAGAGAGCTGCTAACACTTGGCCCACACTGTATGGCAGAAAATGTTGTTGCTTTTTAATGGCACAAAATTAATTTTATATTTGCTTTGAACCAGTCTTTTAACAAATATTGTATTTAAAATGCTAACTTCCAATGTGTCATATATAAAAAAAAAAAAAAAGAATATTCATAAAAGATGACGATTCTTCACAGATTTAAACCTTTACGAGAAAAATTCTGCAGTATTCTGCAGTAGCATCAATGAAATGCTATTTAAAAAAAGTAACTAAAAATATGCTTCAAATAGAACTCCACCAAAGCTAATAACAGGGTTTTAATTGGTGTGACGATTACGACAGGGCTACCTTACCCTGCTACGGGGATCACCCTCTCTTTTTTTAAAACTCAATGTACATCTGTCTGTCAAAAGGACATGTAACTTCCACTGACTTCAAGGTGAAATTTGTGATACGCCAACAAAAGGCAGCGGCAGCAGAAATATTGAAAAGAACAGATAAGCAGAGAGACTTCACAGCTAGAGAAATTGGCAGCATCATTTTGGATTTAAATATCTTATGTGTTTTTTAATGACCTTCTACTCAATTCTACATTATTCAGTTTTACGGGAGATTTTATTTTTTCCAGTCTGTATTTTTTAGGTTTTACAGACAACAAACAGATAACAAATGGGTACCGTATGAGTATCAAATTCAAAAGACATATAATAATAAAGACACAGGAATCCGGGTCACGGCACCAAAAAAAAAAAAGGAAAAATATTGCAACTGTGTTGTGTCTTTTATAATTACATATTTCCACCACAGGGATTTTAACACCTTATTTGAGGGTTTCAGATATGTATCCTATCTGTACCATTCTATATCAGTGCAGACAGACCAGTCATTCCTGCCTTCTTATTGGGTTGGGTAGGGTTGCCACCTTTTCTCAAGCCAAGCCCAAACGCTTTAGCGGCGTGAGACACCTTTGGGCGCCCCAAGGAGAGTAGTAATGCGGTGTGCATAGTGTACCGTTGCAAAAAGTGGATGTGGCCAAATTGATCTTGCTGACATCATCACCCTGTCACCCAGTGATACAGAACCTAACCCCAGACAGCTGCCCACAGCTTTCAGACAGCAACAGATTTGTGTGTGATCTTAGTTACTTGGGGAGCCACAGTCTGAATAATGTGTGCCTGAAACCCAGACACTTGATTTAAAACCCAGGCTGTTCGGGTGAATCCTGGATAGGTGGCAACCCTAGGGTTGGGTCACCAAAAAATGCCCTTTTTGTAGGAGAACACCTGTCAGGTTTTTATTGCTGTATGTGCCCAATTAGGGAGGCTCGCCCTCTCTATTTGTCCTGGTTATCATTATTATTTAAAGTTGAAGTAAAAGAAAACCCCAAATTAGAGGTAAATCTTTCAGTGGGGACATTCCTTCTAGTAACCTTAGTGACAACTATGGATTCACTCACTTTAGAGGGATTTCCTCTCACTTTCTGTCTTGGCTAGTTCTACTTTAAAGTGGAAAACCTCAGTCATAGAACCTCTCTCCAAAGCTCAACGTGTTGGTTCTCTCTGGTGCTTTGTTACTCTGTTATCAGCATGTGTTACTTCTGAGAAGTTTCCCAACACATGAGATAAAATGCGTTCCTCTACTCCAATCAGCTATCGCACAATGTAACTGCAGCCTCTTCACCCCCTCTTCTCTGCTCCTGACAGATGAAGAAAGATTTGTAACACTTTTCTGCCCTCTAGAATGAGCGTAGGGAATGGAAGACTGCAGATAAACAAGTAAAACCTATGTAGGAGGATTTGTTTAAATTCCATGTATCATCTGAGGCTATTCACCTCACTGGGTATATGTGAAGGTTTAAAACCATTTTAAGCAGAATAATGAGTATCAATTTATTTGTTTCTGCTATGGTACTGGAAGTGAAGGTAAAGGTAAATCTCCCCATTGGGACACATATAGGAAAACAAAATTTGACAGGGGTTATAACTTATAACCCTCCCTTATTCTATCCAAAAAAAGTTTTGTCATTAGATATAAGTGCAGTGCTCTCACACATAGTTCACAATACAAGTCTTTTTTAGAGGAGTATTGTAAATCCAGACTGTGTAAGGCCACGTACACATGATCAGTCCATCCGATGAGAACGGTCCCTTGGACCGTTCTCATCGGTTAACCGATGAAGCTGACTGATGGGCTGATGTGCCTACATACCATCAGTTAAAAAACGATCAAGTCCAACGCGGTGAAGCAAAACACAACGACATGCTGAGATAAATTAAGTTCAATGCTTCCAAGCATGCGTCGACTTGATTCTGAGCATGCGTGGGTTTTTAACAGATGCTTTTACATACAAACCGTCGGTTTTGACCTATCGGTTAGGCGTCCATCGGTTCAATTTTAAAGCAAGTTCTACAATTTTTGACCGAAGGATAACTGACCGATGGGGCCCACACACCATCGGTTTGGACCGATGAAACGGTCCTTCAGTCCGTTTCCATCGGTTTTGACCGACCGTGTGTACGCGGCCTGATCCAACCCGTGCAGTTTTCACACAGAAAGGTGCTGTAAAGATCCTCCATCAAGAGTACAGTACACACTGACCCTTACCTTCAGTTTTGGGGCCATATAATATAATGGTCAAACAAACTTAATTAAGCCAGCTCCAAACCACAAGATCATTAGGATACACAGATGTCTGTAACCACACTGATAGGAGGGCTTCCAGTGGAAAACTAACCTCAACTCATGCAGAGTATGAAGATAAATAGAGGACACCTCATTGTGCGGTATTACTAACACTTATGAATTTTATTAAAAGTAATCCAATGTACTCATAAGCATAGGTATAATATTTGCATGTCAATCCAAAAGAAAGCTGCAAGAAAGTTTCCAACCATGTCAAGTGACCAAGCTCCATCTAATGCGTTTTGTCATATAGACTTCATTAGGGGCATAGCCTCACATTCGTCACCTTATATAGTGGTAGGGGCAGGATGTAGCCACCACAGGCCCCATTAGTGCTTTCCACCGCCAGTAAGTGATTCCACAATGAAGTGATAGAAGTCGGAAGAAACAACCATGGGCCTGATTAAAGTATTCCACCAACAGGAAATGGCTCCTCGGTCCAAAACCAGAAATCACGTTGGAGCCCAATGTAAACATCCTGTATGATGGACACAAAACGGAAATACCGGTAATAATACCGGAATACCATACAGAAATCTATGCAGCTTAACTTAACATTATTTTAAAATTGTTAACAAAACAAATCATTAAAAATCAATATCACTATACTGTAAGTCAATAGGCAAAACTAATATTAAAAACGGTAAAATTGCCTGCGCCCTGGTTCAAAACCAGAAGATGACATCTAGTAGTTGGAAAAAAAAAATTACAGCAGGATAATAAAACAAACTCTTAAATACAATACAGTATGCCCTCATTACAAAATCAATAAAAAATGCATATATAAGTCTTTAGTTACACTTTAACTCCTTTATCTCTTAGTATGGGTCTGCTTAAAGGACAAATGAGAAGAAAAGAAAAAAACAAAAGAACGTGACAACGAATTTGAATAAGTGGTGTCAGTCCGGAACCAAAAGTGTCCATTTCGCCATATTGGATGCATGTTTTTGTAATGTTACATTGCCTTATATATGTGAGCAACTCTGTTTTTAATAAAGTTGTTTTGGATCTGCTGCACTATGGTCTTTGCTTGAATATATCTTTTGTATATGGGGATGCTGTAAATCATATCGTGGAGATTGTGGTGAATTGGAAGAAAGGGAAGATTGTTTCGGCTTTCTGGCCCTGGCAAGTGAGAGCAAAGAGGTCTGGGTAAGTGTATATAGACATATGGGATGTGCCACATGGTGAGAGAAACACATGGTGATTGTTGGACTTGAAGATCACATTTAAATTTGAGCACATTTGTTTATTTTTTTATATATTTTGGGTTTGGCATTCTACACTATAAGCGTTTATATTTTTTGGGTCCAAAAAACTGTGGAGAAAATGGAAGTGATGAACATTGGAGTCTGAGAAGGAAGTTTGAGGACGTAAGATTTTGACCTGGATATTGGGACAACAGCATTTGGTAAAGAGTATATTGGCTTGTGGGTTATGGCACCTGGTAAAGGGTACATTTTTGCACTTTATTGGCACAACAAATGTGAGTATAATCACTTATTAGTAGATATGGTTTGCATCAGAATAAATTACACTGTATGGCATTGCTTTCTCTTTCTATTGGATATAATTTTTGGAGGTGAATAGCGCAGTGTGAAAGAAAGAAAACATAGACACCTGGATTGTTTTAAAAACTTTATTTGACCCTCACATGCATTAAGGGTCACAGGATTCTCAAATAATTTAAAATGACTTTTTAAAGGAAGAATAAGATTGACTATATAGGACTGTATTTTTCAGACTAACATCTGAGTGCTGGTTTACCTATATATATTGTAAAGATCCCACCCGGAAGGGTATAATTCTAGCTGGAGAGCTAAATATTAATCTAATACAGTGACACTGACTTTCTTTACTTCTAGATTTTGTATCACTGAGACAGTAATAAAAACCAAGCTGTCTCACTATATCAGCTTTTTTTTTGTAGCTGCTGGACTGCCCTAACCACCAAAATTACATGCATACTTGAAAGTAGAGAATATCTGATTATATGTAATTGTCAGTTCAATATGCATGGTTAGTACTGTGAGAACCCTATCATTTTTCATTGGCAAATTAAGCATTTTGACCTCAACAGAGCCATTTTCTTTAATGAAGTCCCAATTAACGGAGGTCTGGCACACAAACATGAACAACTGTAAATAGTAAACTAATTAGGTAAAGAAAAGTTTTATTAGTAGAAAAATAATCTGTTAAATGAGATCATATCTGTCAATAAGTGAACTTGGGTGCGTGTTTTAGTAAAATAATTAGGTAGGTTTACATTTTTCTTTTAAATTATGCTTGTAATACAGTGCAGCATTAATGCTGAAATTAAAGCATTAAAAAAAAAAAAAAAACAAGTCAAGTAATGTCTTTAGCCACTTGACCCCCCCCCCCGAAGATTAACCCCCTTCATAACCAGGCCATTTTTTGCAATACGGCACTGCGTTATTTTAACTGACAATTAAAATATTGTGACAATAGCATCTACAAACTATGGGATATTTGTATTTATTCTTTTTTTATGTTTTACTTTTTTACTAGTAATGGTGGGAGTTCAGTGACTTATAGTAGGAGTGCTAAAAAAATAAACTGTTACTGTACTAATGACACTGGCAGGGATGCGGTTAACATCAGGGGTGATCAAAGGGTTAATTGTGTTCCTAGCCTTTGATTCAGGGGAGTGGGGAGGTGCTTTTACCAGTGGAAGGCATGGATCAGTGTTCCTGCTTTACAGTCCTTAAGTCGTTAAGGAGCACACACTGCTGGATCAATTCACAATGCTGGTACCCTGCAGAAGTTTAGGTTATCCAAGCCACTTATCATGGAGATTTATACCCAACTCATAGGGTACCTTGAGCCCTCAACCCAGAGAAGCCATGCCATACCAGCCATGACTAAATTGCTGGCTTCCTAACACTTTTTTGGAAAAGCATCATATCATATCAGATGCTTGCAATAACTGACTGCATGGTTTCATGCAGTATTTAAGGAATACTTCGGAAAGATAACACATGAGAGATTTTAAGGAGCATTTCTTCGTAATTTACGCAGTTTTTTTTTCAGAACATTATTATTTTACTGCATCCTCAGATGTGGTTAATAGTGTTGAGCGGAATACGCCATATTCGATTTCGCGATATATCACGAATATATAGCCGAATATTCGTGAAATATTCGCTAAAATCGAATATTCGTGATATTTTATCAAAAAAAATTTTTTGCAAAATGTCGCTAATGCGAATGCGAAACTGATTGCGAAATTTCGCTAATGCTAATGCGAAATTGATTGCGAAATTTTGAAACATTCAATTTCACCTGCCCTTTGGAAAAAGTGTGGTTTTACGTAATGGACCCTGCAACTAACAAGGTATTAATAAAATAAATACATTATTATATAGATTTGAGGGTTTACTTTGACCAATTTGTATATTGATTAGTTTAATAAATATTGAATAACCATAGATTTTGAAAATACAAGTAAACCGTTTACGTTGACATCTCTTAAATGTCTTTATGTTAAACAGTTATTATTCTCATTAAAGAGGTGAAATGCAAATGATGATGACACGGGACAAAAGATGGAAAATTCTTTGAAGATGTGATACACTGGAAAAACGCACAGAAACACTCCACTCTCTCCTATGACAACTGTGGTAGGAGAATTCTGATTGGCTCTGATGCAAAAGAAGGGCGGAGAAAGTATTCGCAAATATTCGGAAATCGAATATTCGCGATTGCGAATATTCGGCAACATAAAAGGATCGCCTCAGCTTAGCTACTCGGCCCAGGGTCTCTAATCATACCAGCAATGCTTTTAGACGTCAATGGAGATCACTAGGATGTGATCTGTTTTAAAAATAAAATTGAAAAAATAAGAATATTCGGAATAGCGAATATTGGCCGCGAAATTCGAGTTATTCGCGAATATTCGAATATGCCATATTCGTAACGAATATTCGCAATGCGAATATTCGTGAGCAACACTAGTGGTTAAACATTGCTTAGGGAATTGCGCCCAGTGTCTGGAGAAACTACCTCCCCATCTAGGTTTTTATACATACTGGGTCTTGTTGTCTTGCTGCCTACCAGTGCAGCCAGCCTTTTGAATCTCAGCATTAACTGGTGCCGGAGCTTAGAAAGGAGAATTACATCACAGTCCCCTCTAACATGTCAACGTTCATGCCTAGTGATTGGCCACTAAGACCAGAGCAGTCTCAAATGGAAGAGGTTATGGGCAAGCCTCTCTCTGTTAGCTAGGTCTCTGGCGGTGTGGGGAGGCAGAGAGGGAATGTGACTCAATAGGTAACCTGCCTAGTAAAATGGGTTATCTATAGAAACTGAATTTTAATTATGTGTAAATGTAATATTTGTAATTATTAATTCTCAAGAAATTAAAATTGCCTCTTACAATACTGTTTTTGTCAATTTCATTTTCTTCTGTTCAAGCATCATGCAGGGTCACAGTCTAATGCATGAATGGAAATCCTGGCCCAGAGATGACACAATTAATTAAATACTGGGGCATATTTCTCCTCACTTCTAGGAGACACAACAATATGAGATTTACAGTATGTATAAGAAACATTGATGTGTGAATGTCTCAAACATTCTCACAACTGTCATAATTAACCCTAATATGTTTATTTCCTATGATCATCTGCTCCGTCTAGTGGTCATATGGCAGTGTTTTTTCTGATTGTGGTATTTTGGTATTTTATCAAAATATTGCTGTATGGCCAATGGATGGAGTTGATGATCATATGAAATAAACATAATGGAGAAACAATGGGTGAATATTTATGATGGTTGTACACATGCTTGCAACATTTGCACAGCATTTCTTTTTTTTAATAAATAGGGAGGAGAGATTTCTCCAAATGATGGGAAAATGAGGGGAATTCCCCTTTTTACACCATTTTCACTGGGACAAGGGTACCCATTAGAAGGCTACTCCTATATCCCCTGTCCAGTGGCAACTATAAAATATGGGATTGTGTATCACTTTCCGTCCTGGTGACAATGATCAAAAGGACTGTGCAAAATTAAATAAGTAATTTGGGCTTTATATACACTTTAAAAAACAATTTTATAATAGGAAGACAATAGGTTTAGTTATTAGCAAGACTCTGCTGAAGCTGTCTGAGGGCCAGATTCACAAATGAGTTTCTCCTGATACGCCGTCGTATCTCTGTTTCTATCTATGCGACTGATTCATAGAATCAGTTACGCATAGATAGCCAGAAGATCCGACAAGTGTAATTGTTTTACACTGTCGGATCTTAGGATGCAGTACCGTGGCCGCCACTGGGGGGAGTGTGCGTCGTAAACCAGCGTCGGGTATGCAAATTAGGAGTTGCGGCGGATCCACAACGGTTTCACCGCTAGTCTAGTTTTCCGTCGCAAAGTTACACTTTTTTTTTGGTGCCTTAACTTTAGTCAGCAAGTGTATTGCTGTCTAAAGTATGGCCGTCGTTCCCGCGTCGAAATTTAAAAATCAACGTCGTTTGCGTAAGCCGTCTGGGAATACGGAAGTACGCTATGCGCGTCGCCGTTCAAAAAAATTACGTCACGGCGCGCAAAGCATGGCGGGAGTTAGGAAGCGGAGCATGCGCAGTAGGTCCGGCGCGGGAGCGCACCTAATTTATATGGCACACTCCCATTTGAATTGGCCCGCCTTGCGCCGGAGGCCGCAGGCGTAGGTTTTCATCGCAAGTGCTTGGTGAATCAGGCACTTGCGATGAAAAATTGCGGCGGTGTAACGTATCTAGGATACGTTACGCCGCAGCGATTCTACGTGAATCTGGCCCTAAGTTCACACACTACTTATAATGCATCAGTGTACATTTAAGCTGTAAACTGATGTGAGCAAACAGGTCAAGAAATTAGCCTCAAATTAAATGTTCTTCTGAGTTTGAAAAGAATATGTCAGTACATTCATGTTGTTTCTAGGAAAAGTATAGCACACAGTAATCATCCAATATGAGAGATTGCATGAAGTCAATGAGTCTACTGATAGAGTAAACATGAAGCTTTTCAAGAAGGGCATGCTGACATTTTGCTCTGTTCTTTACAGGAAAGATCTTTAATGGACAAGATCAATGAACAAAAGTGGACCATTCATTCCATGTGACTAAGGGGAAGCAAAGTGCACATCACATTATTATTGTCTAATGTGTTCTATTAACATCTGATCATGTGATTCATATTTAAATATCAAATGATTATACTGTACATTCCATGTTTTTCACATGTTCTTAATTCATTATGCTGCTGCAGTGTTCTTATTGTTGCTATGCAATATCCAAGATGTCTTTAAAACTGAAGTAGAGAAAGTATTTCTATTCATAATCAAGCCCTGTACACACGATCGGTCCATCCGATGAAAACGGTCTGATGGACCGTTTTCATCGGTTAACCGATGAAGCTGACTGATGGTCAGTCGTGCCTACACACCATCGGTTAAAAAAACGATTGTGTCAGAATGCGGTGACGTAAAACACAACAACGTGCTGAAAAAAACGAAGTTCAATGCTTCCAAGCATGCGGCGACTTGATTCTGAGCATGCGTGGATTTTTAACCGATGGACGTGCCTACAAACGATTGTTTTTTTTTCTATCGGTTAGGTTAAATTTAAAACAAGATTGCTTTTTTTTAACCTATGGATAAATAACCGATGGGGCCCACACACGATCGGTTTGGTCCGATGAAAACGGTCCATCAGACCGTTCTCATCGGTTTGACCGATCATGTGTACGCGGCATTAAGTATATCTAAAAATATCATTACTAATGCTACACTGAAAACATTCCACTTTAATGACCAATTGGAAACAAAGTCATAAATACATTTAAGATGTAATTAGAGTCAAAAAGTATTTTCTGTTAGTTTCTTTAGCTATAGATAGAATGGAGACGGGTTAGTACCTCTGACAAGTTTAATTTGTTGTCTGTGTCTCTGCTAAGGAAATTCACCTTTTCTAAATTATTATTAATATTATTATTAATCTTACTTACTGTAGCAATTCTAGTTGCTCACACCTGTCAGAAACACACGGTGCCCTTTTACTTGTACTCCAGGGGCATAGATACTGAAAATAACACCTGTCAAGCACTGAAATGTCTCCACTGTCTAAACATGTAACACCCACATTTATACTTTACCATAGTACCAATTTAAAATGCAAATCAACTTTGTTAATCTTTTATTTTGCAATGTATATATAACAGAGAGGCTGATTCACTAACCCAACACATTTCAAGTGTAGCCTAACCTGCTTCTCCGCTGTGCAACAGGTCAGTCACTCCAGACTCAGACTTGATTTGCTTTGAGCATTAAATCATCGCCCCGCCTTGTATTTGCAGTGCCCATGAGTCTGCAAACTTTTAACATTAGAGTCCCTTCTTTCACATCAGGAGCCTCCTTCACAATACGACCCTCTTTCACATCAGTGTCCCCCTCTTTACTCTAGAGACCTCATGCCTGCACCTTTGTAACATGGTAACAGTGCTCTGTGCCCAAAGTCCATCCTTTTTTTAAGCCAATTAGAGCCTCTGGCTCTAATCACGTGCTTCTAAAAAAAAAAAAAAAAAAAAATTGGAATCCATACGTCCGGCGCCCTGCAAGTAGATTAGGGGCTGCGTGCATGGATTAGGGGGGCGGCGTCCCTGCGCTATGTATGGACAGGCCTCCACTGTAAGGAAGTCTGGTAAAGACAAGATGGCAATCTCAGATTCTGCACCTTGGCTTTTAGGGCTCTCACCATCATTAATCCAGTGGGCACGCCAAACTCTCTAGGCTTTTTCATGGCTTTTGCCACTTACTTCCTCAACTGCTATAACCAAATCCACAGTCTGCTCCTAGTATGAGCAGATTCCCAATCTGTGACACTAACATTTTATGCTCACCTATTTAATGTCAGTTATTAATAACTATTTAATAACAGCAGAATCTGCTCATCATCCAATTCAGTGCTATACAAATAGATTCAAGGCATCCTTTCAAATAGACCTGGGACCCATAGAGGTAAAGGAATATAATCTGGTATTTAATTATGTGTAACCAACAGTTGCATGGGCATATTCTCCTATAAATCTGTATTGTCCATTAGTTCCGTGCCTTGCTTTGTGCTACATGTATTAATGCTGTTTGTCTCCAGTGGTGCATATCTCATACTTTTGGATCGACTGGTAAAGTTTTTAATAGAGAAACATAGGCTGGAACCCAATTGCCTGTTAGAGTCACAACTCTACTTTTCTTTTTTTAGTTTTAATAAATTAGGTCTGGCATGTTGTAATGAAACAAACTATACTATCCGGTTTTCCAGACTTGAAACAAGTGAATGTAACTTCCCTATTAAACTTTTATGTGTAACCTAGAAAAATATGTCAAGTGAATTTGCTGGAGGGTATATGTATTAAAAGGAAAAAGTTACAACAGATCAAATATCACACTCATTTTCTAAAAATGTAAATAACGTTTAGCATTTTAAAACAACATCTCTTACATTTGTAGAGCAAATTAAACTTTAATTAGCATTTCAGAGACCAAATACAATTTGTTGGATTATTTAAACTTTTGCATATGTTGAAGGAATATTGACCTGGAGCTATGCAATACAGGCCAACAAAGTCCTGTTTTTTTGGCCATCAAGTTATGGAGAATGAGCCATTTGGAAAAGCTATTAGGGAACTGCTTCTGGCATGAATCATTCAGCCTAGTTTTCTCATATTTTTGGACTTGATTTGTTAGCACAGTTAATTGATCAATTTTTAATGGTATATATAAATCTTTTCATATTTTGCAATTTCATGTGCATGTCAGATCCAAGTTGCCTTGGCTTAAATCATTGCTGTTCTGTGTGTTTTAAAAGGTTAGACAGCCTATTTGTACTGCATTCAGAGTCAGTTAAAGAGTTGTCTCTAGATAAAAAAAATCCTCTTTACAATCTGTGGTCCCACCACTGTAAAAGTTTATAAGAAGTTTTGCACACAATTGGCTTATAGGACTACTCCCGTGTCACCTCAAATTCTCATTAGACATGCATTCCTTTATTTCTGCTTCTGATACCCTGTTTTTTAGTTGTCTCTGAGGACATGGGAAGTTCAAATGTGTGTAGCAATGGTTGGTTGGTAGAAGTCAATATTAATCTAAATTTGGATTCAGTTATCTACTTAAATTGGCTCTGAGACATGGACTTGGATAATATCAGTATAACGTAGACATATCCCCAATAGTATTGCATAGAGAAATAAAATAAAAAATGCCTATAATTTGATTTATTGTAGTTTTATATTTATTTACATTATTTTAACATATTAATTTATAAAAAAAAGTTTCAGGATAAACAGATTTACTCTGTATAAAAGTCTCAATTCTATTGTACTATGTGGACAGAAAAATAAATAGCAGAACATTGAACATGTTCAGACACAGGGACCTTGTGTGGTCCTATAGATCTCATTTGATATTAAAGCAATTGTAACAATAATTGTCATTTTTCCCATTACCAAAAGATTTCTGTTAGCATAACAAAAAAAATATATATTAAAATCAGGATCTTCAGGAGTTCTACCATTTGCAAATCACTGGGTATTAAAGTTGGATGTCCCAATACTGTCTGGAGTTTCCCAAACTACCTAATAGAGAAGGCCTTAAAGAGGAAGTAAACCCTGATGGGTTTTACTTCCTCTTTGTTTCCCTGCAAAGGTAAAGCACAATGGGCTAACTATGCATTGCATAGTAGCCCATTATGTGGCACTTACCTGAAACCGAAGCCTGCGATGTCCCCGTCTTCTTTACTGGCTGGAAGCGTCCATTCTTCACCCCTCTTCCTTCCGGGGCCACAAACTCTGGTTCTGTGACTGGCCGGACTAACATGACGTCACTCCCACGCATGCACGCGGGAGGCGTCAATCATGGCATAACCCCAGCTTGAAAAGGCACAGTGTGCCCTTTCGAGACGGCGCATGTGCAGAAGATGGCATCGTTCGGGGACATTGCAAATATCTCCTAAACAGTGTATGTTTAGGAGATGTTTCAAGCACCTACAGGTAAGCCTTAATGTAGGCTTACCTGTAGGTGAAAGTGGTCTATAAGGCTTTACAACCACTTTATTGCTTATGCCATTATCTTTACTACAGCATATATACAATTTTTAGTGCACCAATTAAACAAAATATATATATATAAAATAGTAATAATACTTTCCTTATCCTTATTCCTTGTCGATGAATAAAACTAGAAGTTATATTATGTGTTTAACATCAGAAAAGCCAGGAGAAATATTTGGGGGTTCCAGAATCAAACAGGTAGTGCATCAATGAAATGGTACTTGCATTTTTAAAAGGTGCTTCCTCTGTTTTAAATTGAAGTATATAAATGTATTTGAAACCTACATAGCTTAAATTATCATTGAATATACTTTACTATTTTTAAGTGCAGATGTAGCCAGTTATCCCAAAAAGGTCTGCGAAAACAACTACATTGTTTATAAACATTAACCCAGAATGTATTTCCTTGTCAAAGTATTTTATTGAATGAATATGATAATCCAAGTACAAATCTTGTTTTATACATGTTGTAGTAAGTTATCCAACTTACAACAGGTTTGAAAAAAAAAAAACCTTGTGGTCCACTATATGGCTTCCATTCCATGGACATTTTTGGACGTTTTTACAGCCACTTTTCTGAGCGTTTTTTGCAGCTTAAAAACGGCTCTCCATGTTAGTCTATGGCCTCATGCCCACCATGACGTTTTTAAGCTGTAGATGGCTGAGCAGTTTTTAAGCTGCAAAAAAAAAAAAACAGGACCAGTGTGTTCTGAAGCTCCAGCGTTAGAGCTGTAAAAACGCCAGACGTTAAAAAATGCTCAAAAACTCGCAAAAACGCTCAAAAATGTGCAAAAACGCTACCACGGTTTTATAAAATAAAATTAAAAGGATAGACAAAAAAAAACAAAAATAAAAATGCATAGGATAGGATAGTAGGAAAATAGAGAAGGAAGTGTAGAAGTCCACTGAGATGGTTCGACTAAGTTGACCAACAGCCTGAGTGTTTGAACAGAACACTATAATGTTCACGATAATGAGTAGGGTAACACCCAAGCTCTAGAAATTTGGTTTTGTAAGTCATTTATTACCAAATAAATCTTTCAGCTACCGTATACTACCTATACTATGGCATAAGAATTGAGTTGTCGCGGAATGATGGAAGGTGATAATTAATCCAAGGGTTCCAGATTTTTTCAAAGACTGGAATTTGATCCCTTTCTATAGCTAGCATTTTGGCATGAGACATGAAGTCATTTACTCTACGTATGGTCTCGGATATCTCCAAGTCAGGGGTCCTCCATGCCCTTGCTATTGTTTGCTTAGCTGCCATAAGAAGTTGAGTGAGAAGTTTGAATTGCTTATGTGTATTGCGATCGGGTTTTAGGTTGAGCAAGGCTGTGGCTAGGTCTGGTTGCACAGTGAGACCAAATATTCTGGAAGCAGTTTCAAATACCTTTTCCCAATATATTTGTATTAACGGGCAGGACCACCAAATATGTAAGTGGGTGCCTGGATCAGGACAGCCCCGGAAGCATTGGGCTGTTTGGTTTGGCGTAAATTTGGACAACCTGGAGGGAACAAGGTACCAACGAGTTAAAACTTTGTAGTTGGTTTCTACCGCCAGGATATTTGGTCAGGAGGATTTTGTTGCAGACTAGATTTTGGACCAATCAGCCATATCAAATGTTCTTTCCAGTTCCTCCTCCCATTTACATGCATAAGGTGGTTTATCTAAACCAGGGATAAATAGAAATGTGGGAATATACAGAAGATATTATACCACTTACATGAGGGTCTTTCAAGCATGCTGATTCAAAAATCGTAATTTGGGATAGAGAGATATCAGTGTTTAACAAAGGTGTGTAAAAAAATTGATTTGGAGGTATCTAAAAAGTTCAGAATTTGGTAAGTTATAGGTGTCACAAAGGGTAGGAAATGTGAGAAAGGATGTTGAAGAAGTTAGGTTACTAAGCCGCATAATGTTCAATGAGTTCCAGATCGTAAATGATTTGGGTGAGATCCATGCTGGGTAGAAAGCAGGGTTTTTGAACCCAGAATGTATTTCAACTGACATGTTCTTACTCTAGCAAAATATTTTTTGTATACAGTCTGGCTTTTATTTCTGAAAAATGTTACCAGGAGATCCTGAAGTAGATCCTGAAGTAGGAAGACAACATGCGTACACTGCTTTACATTACAGCCATTACAGCCAGTGGTGTAGTCAGACTGCTGTCCATGCTCACAGATATACAGGCTGTCATGCAGATCTACAGTGTCTCTGTAATCTCTCCAAGGTTGCTGTGTATCATACTGCATTTCAGTGGGACTTTACAAAGGTGGCAAAGGCTGCTGGGATCTAAAGTTCCTGACTGTGTGTAGTGTACCCACTCCCTGCCCTGTGGAGAAGTGGGGGAAACCCTGTGGTAGTCACATGTGCAAAAGAATACAACAAAATAAAATAAAGTACTTACAAAATGGTTTGGGTTGTTACCTACTCTAGCTGTATATGATAGTGGAGGCTCATGTCTACTTCAAATTTTTTAAACCCAAGAATAAAAAATATTAGATTAAAGCTTATCAGTCTTTAGATGTGGTGGCTGTATATGTTTTCTTTTTTTAAGCCCTTTTCCTTACTGTTGAGACAGTCAGTAATATACTTCTTTTCATAGGGAGTCAAAGTTCACTTACTGTACCTACAGCATCTTGTCACTCTAGACTGCTCACTCTTTAAAGCAGAACTTTACTCATAACAACTTGCTAAACAAAAATAATGTTCTTTAGCAACTAACATACATTCCACATTAAAGGAGAAGTCTAGCCAAAGCTCATTTGGCTGTACTTTTCCTGTGAATAAGGAGTGCAGTTCGTTCTGCATTCCTGTGACCTGTTTTCAGTTCAAGTCACAGAGCTGGTCCAGGCTCAGATAAGATCATGACAATGAAGTCAGGATCCACCCACATGCCTTGACCGGCACCCGGCTCAGCGTCTCAGCGAGCCACTGAGAGCCTGAGCCCCCTTCACAGTCCAGCGCTCCATTGAGCAAGGGGGGGGCAGAGCAGAGAGCTGCTTACTGACAGTCACCAGCTCTCTGTTCAGGGAGCACTGAGAACCAAGCGATTGGCAGTGTTTAATTGCTCGGTTCTCAGTGTTATAGATAGCGAGGGACAGATACAGAATTGGACTGATGTTACATCCACCTAGGTAAGTATCATTCTGCAATAAAACAAATACTTCTCTTTTAATAATTATGCTACCAAAATTAGTGTGTGCTGTAAATTGCCTCCAGCATTGTTCCTGTTTCTTTTTACTGAAGGCTGTCATTTTGCTAAAGCTCAGAGTCCCTGAGCAGCGGTAAATCTTTGGGCTGCCATCAGATAGGCCTTATGTGGTTCTGATTTTCTGCACAATGCCAAAAATGGAGAGCTACTGAGCATGTGCAGAGCAGGGTGAGACAGTGTATTACTGGATTTTAAACAGTATAGACACTTATTTTTAAAGTTTTACATAGCTTTAAGTGATCTGGCAGGACTTTTTTCTGACTAAAGTTCCACTTTACATGGGAATGCAGAGCTCCCCCCCTTTTCCTATCTCCAAAACCAGGAGGCGGCGTGTTTTGTAGTTCACATAAATGAAATGGGAAGAGCTGGTAAATGATAATATTGCTAAGCGCAGCAGAGACCACAGGAAGCTACAAGCACATCGGTTTTGTGGTAGAGTCAAAAAGTATTTCTTTACACTTACTGAACAAATATAATAAAACACTTTCAAAGGAATGTTTAACAGATCAAAAGGGAGCAAATAACAATTGCTCCACATACACTCTTTTCTTAGTTAAAGGAGTTGTAAAGGTAAACAAAGGTAAATAGCTTCCTTTACCTTAGTGCAGTCCTCCTTCACTTACCTCATCCTTTGATTTTGCTTTTAAATGTCCTTATTTCTTCTGAGAAATCCTCACTTCCTGTTCTTCTGACTGTAACTACACACAGTAATGCAAGGCTTTCCCCCTTATGTGTCATTCTCCCTTGAGGGGGCGAGCAGGAGAGTCAGGACGCCCACTAACACACAGCTCCTTTCTCTATCTGCAATGTAGAGAGTGTCCTGGCTCTCCTGCTCGCCCCTTCCCCCCTCAAGGGAGGGGGCGAGCACGACACTCCACACCAGGGAGAAAGCCTTGCATTATGGTGTGTAGTTACAGGCAGAAGAACAGGAAGTGAGGATTTCTCAGAAGAAATATGGACATTCAAAAGCAAAATCGAAGGATGAGGTAAGTGAAGGAGGACTGCACTAAGGTAAAGGAAGCTATTTAGGAAAACATTTTTTTACCTTTACAACCCCTTTAAATCCTAGGATGAAATAAAAATAAGACCATTATATATAACTCTAAAATCTGTAACAATGAATGCAATTCCATACTTATAAAAAAGAATGCAGCAAACACTGATTCATTAATTAATATATTCATCAGATAAAAAGGAAATGAAACACTGTAAATATTTCATTCTGGTTGTCAGAGACCACTTATTAGAAGTCACCTGTTTCCACCACAATTCATTAAGTTAATTAATCTGTCATTTTGTTCATTTCATGCTTGTATCACCTGATGACCTTCAGTGTAATATAATGTTTTTCAGCCACAAAATCTTATTGATCTTCACCCACTTATCTTTAAGATTCCATATTTTTGCAATCTCCTTCCTAAACCTGGGCCCTGTAATGGAAAGGAGCCATACGATGAAACAGTTCATCATACTGAGCCAGAAATATGATGGAACACCAGCTGATTCCCTCCTAAAGATGATCCCTGCAGTCCTTGAGATAAGTTATTTTAAATTTAAGAGACATATCACTCAAATCAGGCATACCAATGGGATTTGCGAAAGGTGGTAGTAGATGAAAATGCATTTTAGAAGTTTATAAATGGGCTAAAAAGTATTAAATGGATTATATCAGATTTCACGTTTCTCCCTACCAAATTAAGATCACCCCAAGCACAATCATATTTAAAATCACTCTCCAGCTCAACTTTTTATCTCTTAGATATCCTTTCTTTATGCTGTAACTGTTGGATTTACGGTAATGTACATCTATTTTTAAAATAATTGCTGTCAGCTAAAGTTTGACATCATACTGTATATCCTACTTCATTCTTCATTTGAAAAAAAGTTGCTTCTGTAAGTATTTCTCCTTGTGTCTAAAACTCTTATATAGCCCACTTGCTGACCAGCCACCATCATTATACTGCGGCAGGTTAGCACGGCTGGGTAAACTGCCATAGGTGTACATCAGCCGATTTAAGAGCTATAGGAAGCGACACTCATGCTGCCGGAGGCACTATTCGCATGGCCGACAGCCACGATGTCCACCGGCAACCCATGATCGCTTCTCAGAGTGCCAGAACAGGGATCTGTCTATTATTATTATACAGGATTTATCTAGCGTCAACAGTTTACACAGTGCGTTACAATATAAAAGGGAGACAATACAGTTATAATACAATACAATTATTAGGGTTTAAGAGGGTCCTGCTCAGAAGAGCTTACAATCTAATAGGGTGGGGCAAGTGGTACAAAAGGTTGTAAATGTGGGGAATGAGCTGATGCAAGTGGTAAAATATTTGTTGGAGACGTGAAAGGCTTCCCTGAAGAGATGAGTTTTTAGGGGTTGCCTGAAGGTAGCAAGAGTAGGGGATAGCTGGACAGGTTGAGGTAGCGAGTTCCAGAGGATGGGAGAGGCTCTGGAGAAATCCTGGAGATGAGCATGGGAGGAGGAGACGAGAGAGCTTGAGAGTAGGAGGTCTTGAGAAGAGCGAAGAGAATGGTTTGGGTGATGTTTGGAGACAAGATTGATGATGTAGCTCGGAGCAGAGTCGTGGATGGCTTTGTATATTGTGGTTAGTATTTCAAATTTAATTCGCTGGGTGATTGGGAGCCAGTGTAGGGATTGGAGGAGAGGGTTGGTAGACACTGAGCGGTTGGTGAGGTGGATAAGTCTGGCAGCAGCATTCATGATAGACTGAAGAGGGGATAGCCTATGTAGAGGCAGGCCAATGAGAAGGGAATTGCAATAGTCATGGTGAGAGATAACATGGAAGTGAATAAGGAGCTTGGTGGTTTCATTGGTTAAAAAGGGGCGAATCTTAGAGATGGTATGGACGTGAATTCTACAAACGTTGACAACGATTGCACTTGGTACACCTAGTACCCTGGCATGAGGGGAGGGACTGATGGTTCCATTGTTGATTTTGATGGAAAAGTCATGGAGTGGGGAATGGGCGGAGGGTATTAGTAACTCAGTTTTAGAGAGATTTTGTTTAGGGAGGAAGTGTGACATCCATGCTGAGATGTCAGTTAGTAAGTTGTCAATGTAAACAGACAGATCCCATTCTGTCAGGGAAGTAAAGAGAGATCTGCTGTTCCAAGTGATCAGGAACAGCGATCTCTCTCTACTCCCTGTCAGTACACTACCCGCATAGTTAGAAACACCTCCATAGGGAACACTTAACCCTTTGATTACCCCCTAGTGTAAACCCTTTCCCTGCTAGTGACATTTATACAGTATTTTTTTGTTCTGATCGCTGTATAAGTGTCAGTGGTCCCAAAAAAAATTAAAACATGTCCGATCTGTCCACCGCAATGTCGGAGCCCCACTAAAAATCACTGATCACCGCCATTACTAGTAAATAATAATAATAATAATAATAAAAATGCTATTAAAATATCCCCTATTTTGTAGACGCTATAACTTTTGCACAAACCAATCAATATATGCTTATTGCAATTTTTTACCAAAAATATGTAGAAGAATAAATATTGGCATAAACTGATAAAGACATTTTTTTTTCTTTTTGGGGGGGAAATTTATTACAGCAAAAAGTAAAAATATATATTTTTTTCAAAATTGTGACTTTTTTTTGTTTATAGCACAAAAAATATAAACCGCAGAGGTGATCAAATACCACCAAATTAAATGAGGTTAATAAAATAAATAAAAGGTTGACTCATATTTCTTTGCAATGTGCAGGAGGAAGTTAGTATAAAACATAAAAGGTGATAATTGGTCTTGGGTCTTGGTGTGTGAAACATTTTAAAGAGGTAGTAATCCTGCTGCTGCTGCTGGAAAAAAAATCCCTGCAAGGCAATATCATAATGTGCTAGTATGCATACCAGCACATTATGATAGACTTAACTTAACAAAGCCCTCCAGTGCCACAATGTCACTGCTGAGACGGCTGACATTTTCCCCCGTCTTCCTTTCTGAGTTTGCCACCGAGACCTGAAAATGTCACTCCTGCAAATTCACGTGGGAGCCTCCATTTCCAGCACAGGCTCTAAAGGTCCGGCACGACCCTGTGTCGAAGAACTAGTCAAAAGTTATCATGCTGATAACAGAGGAATGGAGCAGCAGAAATACATGGCTTAGAGCTTAGCAGAGAGACAGTGACTCGTGTTTAGCCACGTTTCGTTTACAAGCATTTTTGACTATTTGGAGTCACCTAGTCACTTGTCCTCCGTCCACAGTGGGGATCAACCTAGAACTGTGCTATTGTATTTTGACAGGGGGACAGTTTGCCGCTAAAACTGCTGGCTGCAAATGCTGATCGAATACTGGTTTTCCAACAAGACCTTTCAACAGAATTTGGTTATAATGCCGCGTACACACGGTCGTTTTTTGTGATGAAAAAAAACGTCATTTTTAAAAACGTCATTTAAAATGACCGTGTGTGGAGAAAACTTTGTTTTATGTCTTCTGAAAAACGACCAAAAAAAAATTCGAGCATGCTTCAATTTTTTATGTCGTTTTTCAAAACGTTGTTTTTTGTGTCATAAAAAATCACTGTGTGTAGCTAAAACGCAGTTTAAAACAACGTTTTTAAACCCGCGCATGCTCAGAAGCAAGTTATGAAGCGAGCTTGAATGGAACAGAGTGCCGCCGTACGTGCTGAACGTAACCGCGCTTTGCTAGACCATTTTGAAAAAACGATGGTGTGCAGGCAACGTTGTTTTTTAAAATGAAGTTTGAAAAACGTTGTTTTTTTTCATGAGAAAAAATGACGTTTTTTTTCATCACAAAAAACGACCGTGTGTACGCGGCATTAGACTGGCTTCTAAAACACACATGGCTAAATACGGCTAAATGCGGCTAAATGCTGCATGGGAACGTGTCCAAACGGACATTTTTAAACGTTGTTTACTATCTGTCAAGTTAAATCGTTCAGGAGAGGTTTTAAAACATCCCGTGTACATTAAGCCTTATGCCCTGTACACACGATCGGTCAATCCGATGAGAACGGTCTGATGGATTTTTCCATCAGTTAACCGATTAAGCTGACTGATGGTCAGTCGTGCCTACACACCATTAGTTAAAAAAACGATCATGTCAGAACGCGGTGACGTAAAACACAACGACGTGCTGAAAAAAACGAAGTTCAATGCTTCCAAGCATTCGTCGACTTGATTCTGAGGATGCGTGGATTTTTAACTGATGGACGTGCCTACAAACGATCGTTTTTTTTCTATCGGCTAGGTATACATCGGTTAATTTTAAAACAGGTTTCAAATTTTTTAACCGATGGATAAATAACCGATGGGGCCCACACACGATCGGTTTGGTCTGATGAAAACGGTCCATCATACCGTTCTCATCGGATTGACCGATCATGTGTACGCGTATTAGTGTCTTTGTTGTGGTGTTTGAGGATTTTTGAGAATGAATTACTTAACATTACAAACACCTAGAGAAGGGAGTGTGTGCTTGTTTTAAAGCTTTACTGCTTGAGAACACGTACATTGTTTAATGTTAGTATTACAATTAGGAAACTAGACTTTTCAGAAAGTAACATAGGGAATGATTTCCCTCAGGACAGGCTTACTTTTTTGCTAATATCTCAGCAAAAGACTGCTTTTTGCTTTCCCTAATTGTTTGGCCCTACTGCAATGAATAGAGTTATGAATCTCTATCCCTTAATTTGTGCACCTAATTAGTACATGAAACAAATGCATGCTTTTGTATAATAAATGCCTCCGTTCATATTTGGTATACCTACTAATTTCTCCTCTGACATCTAGTTCAGTCATCATATTGTAAGTAAATAATGAACATGACTACGAAGTGTTTTCAAATCTACTTCTAAATGGGATTTGCAATTTTAATTTTTTTTTACTTTTTAAATCCTTTGTCTAATCTTTTGCACCAACTCCATTCTAAGCACAGTGTCATCAATAGGAAAATATTCATAAGATAACAAAGTTTATCATACTGCGCCAGAAATAAGTTAAACCACCGACTGATTCTCTCATTCGGATAATCTCTGTGGTCTTCAGATAAATTCTTTTAAACATTAAAGAAAAAAATGGAAAGGAAACCAGTTATGCCATGTGATTCAGTAAGATGGCAGGATAAGAATTGGAAGTTTGGAAGAGTTAGATTATCATATCAGATTTGACTGTTACCAAAAAGAGGTTTCAAAGCAAAAAACATATTTAGATCAATCTCGAAAAAAACTTACCAGGTTTCCTGAACATCCTGTCCTTCACCCTGCTATTTAGATTACATATCTTATTTGTAGACATCATTGGAGTACAAAATTATACACAAATAACCCTCTTCAAAAGGGCCTCCTACAGGCTTGTGCTGCAACAATGGCATTAAAAAATCAGCCCACCCTAAAGTCATAGTTTAGTTATAAATGGGGACTGGAGGACTTAAAATGTTAAATGACTTAAAGATGTAAAATGCTAACTATATTTAGGGGTCTACTGCAAATAGTGCTTTTATATTTTTTGCGTAAGTGACATTTATTATGCTGAGCAAGCAAGTTGCTAATGTCTCTAAGTCTGTGAGAGCTGTAGACAAGCATAGTCAATGGGAACACTGGAAGCAAAGTTAAAGAGGATCAGAAGTCAGCTAAAAGTGGACTTTCATCCATTAAAATGACTCCCCCTTATTTCCTCAGCTTGCTCCCCCCATCTTCTAACACAATTAGAAAAAAATCTAAAAGAAAAATAATTTTTAAGCCATTTTTAAATGGTGCTTCCTGCATCCTTACCTAGAGTAGGATGATGTGTGAATCATGAAATCAGAACAAATCTAACAGAGGAGTCTATAGGACCTGGCAGAGCCATGTAGCCACAGAAGGCAACAGGTCTCTGACAATATATGGGGTCTGGAATACAAGCAAGGTATGTCTGTGAATGCAAATAAATCACTAAATAATTATTCGCTCATAGGGCTAAAAGGTAATACTGCACACTATATTCTGGATACAGGAAAGACAAATTAATAAACAAAAAGAGTGCACAAGCCTTCTAACGATAAAAATCACAAAAGAAGAAAACAGTAAAGTGATGCAAATAATATCAATATCAATAAATAAAACCATTAATATAGTGGAAAAACAAAGAAACTTCTTCTTGTCCCCTGAGGATGTTCTTCGCAAAAATGAAATGCGTAGGAAGGGCTAGCGGCAAATGATGTTATCACATCTGCTAGGGTAATGCAGCATGGTGTTTTTGAGATTTTCCTACCCTGAGATGCTTGAGAATATTTGCATGGAATAAATTGGTGTTTTAGCAATATTACGCTTTAGTCCTTTGTATCTTAATGTGTAGAATTGTGCTTCCTGGACAGCCAGCGGAGGACTTGGAGGTTGTTACCATACCGTGGTGTGATTCACCTTTGGTGTATCCTGCACTAGTGATTTCTTATAATCTGAAGATCCAATCATCCAGTAAGGGAATTCATATATCTATGTCTGAGGTGGTTTGGGACAAAAAACATGGAACTTTGGCATTTCATTTTCACACACGATTCTAGACTGGCTCCCTAGTGGAGCCCTGAAATATTCTTTTGGGAGAGAACTTTCATTTTCACACAAGATTGTTTGAAAATCCCCCTCTAGTGGGGCTCTTAATATGCCTTTGGGTGTGAACTTTCATCTCTATTGTATCATTGTTTATCATTTATACTGAATATGGTTTTATTTTTCCACTATATTGGTGGTTTTATTTATCGATGTTGATAATATTTGCATCACTTTACTGTTTTGTCGCGTACACATGATCGTTTTTTCCGTTGAAAAATCTTGGATGGTTTTTCCAACGGAATTCCACTTAAGCTCTGAACTTTCGACCATTAAGAACGCGGTGACGTAAAACACTATGATGAGCTGAGAAAATTAAGTTCAATGCTTCCGAGCATACGTCAAATTGTTTCCGAGTATGCGTCAGAATTCTGCGCGTCGGAATTGCTACAGGCGATCGGATTTTCCAAAGGGAATTTTTTTCCATCAGATAATTTGAGAACCAGCTCTCAATCTTTTCTTGGCGGAAATTCTGACAGCAAAAGTCCGATGGAGGATACACACAGTCAAAATTTCCGTTCAAAAGCTCACATCGGACTTTTGATGTCGGAATTTTCGATCGTGTGTACGGGGGATTTGTTTTCATTGTGATTTTTATGGTTAGAAGTTTTGCGCACTTTGTTTATTACTATGTCTGTGAATGCGCGGGGGCTTGTGGGAATTTCAACGCGTGCATAAGCGCTACATGGCTTGCCAGGTCCTATAGACTTGAAAGAGACCCATGGCATGTCTATATATGATATATATTACCAAGATGGCTGAACTGGAGCAAAGGAAATTATTTATGCTGAGAGTAAGACAATGCTGGACTTCATGAATTGGTAAGCGAAGAAATCTCACCAAAAGACCCCAAGAATTGAAAAAAATAAAATAAATGCACCCCTTTTGGTGCATTTTGATGCCTTGAGCAGCTCATGCAATGCACATTAATGTGCATCTAAACACATTATGTACATTGATGCAACACAATGGTGTGAAAGGGACCTTAAGTATTCTTTATCTGGATTTGCAGGAGCATCTAAAAATCTAACAAAAGTTTAATGCTACCATGGATAAAAACAGTAACAAATAATGTGAAATGTAAGAAAGTGTACATAAGTTTAAATTTAAATATAACAAAAACAAGTCTGGCGCTAGGGGACCAGGATGGTGAGCCCCTGGTTGAGGATGGATGGTACCATGTGGGGAGCCCTAAGCAGCTATCTGGAGTTTTTGGTTGTTGTACATAAGTTTAAAACCTATCCCAGCATACAGATGAAGAGAAGTTCTACCTTGCAAATCCATATATACATAGTAAAAACAGATACTGATAATTACATCAAGCAAAGAGAACAAGAGAAGTAATACTGTGCTGTGTTCATTTTTACAAAATAAAATAAAGGTACTGAGAATTGCACCCAGCATACAGAATATAAGATATGGTAGTGTGAAATGGATGCATACTGTACATGCAGAATAAGAATGGATACTAAAAATTACACCCAGTATAAAAATTCATATACAGTAAACACAGATACTGATAATTACATGAAGCAAAGAGAACAAGAGAAGTAATACTGTGCTGTGTTCATTTTTACAAAATAAAAAAAAATACTGATAATTACACCCAGCATACAGAACAAAGAAATACTGTGCAGTGTTCATACAAGTAGATTTATAGAAAATATTAAGAATTGCACTCAGCAATGAGAACAATCAAATTCGGTACTGTGCAATATCCAATCCTTACAAAATAAAAACAGATATTGGAATTTACACCAAGCATATAGATAAAGAATTGTAGTAGTATACCTCATACATACATAGAAAAGAGCAGATTTATAGAATGCATAATCATTTTCTCCAATGGAAGAACAAAATGAGGAGTGGGCACCCAAACAATAATAACTTGGAAAACATTGTGCAGCACAGCGGGAAGTATGCTGAGAAGAAAGGCATAAATCTTCCTCCCCTGGAAGTTGGGCCCTGGGCTGCCTTCCCATCTACCATAGTTGTTATCTGCCACCGCAAAAGGTGGTATCATTGTTCAGAAAGACAGCTCTGCAGCTCTGTGAGTCTAATCAATACTTCTTTCCTTTATTACATGAGTATTAAGTTCAATCTTTTATTGATCATACTAGCACTGTTTAAAGGATACACAACTGCACTAAACACTGTTTTTAAATATTTAGCCAGAGCTCTGCTGAAACAGTCAATTCTGTTTCTTCATTTTATTTAAATTGTTTTATTATTTAGGGTGCCTATATATATATATATATATATATATATATATATATATATATATATATATATATATATATATATATATATATATATATATAAATATATATATATATATATATATATATATATATATATATATATATATATATATATATATATACGGCAACCCAAGAGCTCCATTTAAACTCAATTGATTTGACTTCCATTTTAGTTGTATACATTTTTGGCTGCCCTGACATGTAGCATGGTCTGTAAGAATTCATCTTCCAAAATGCACTACAGTCACTATAAAGCATTAAAGATCAAAACATTTTTCAAATTTTTTTATAACCCCCCCAAAAAATCCCCAATGTTCTTTTGTCGTGGGATTGTGGTGCATCATTTGCCTCCAAGACAATAAAGCCACGAGTAACTAAGTCTACGCCATATCAACAGAAAAGTGTAATTTGCAATTATTTTCAAATTGTTGCTCTGTTACCATGTTCCTTTTACTTTGTTCAAATCCTTAAAAAAGCACAAACCATCACAACCCTTGTTATTAACACTTTAACTCACTATGAATGTAAATTTCATATCTAATTGCATCAAGACATTTCTATCAATCTGTTATACAAGGCATACAGTAGAACAGACATACCTTTGATGCCGGAAGCGGATGTGGTTGAACGGGTTGGTATGGAAACAGAGGTTGTGACTGTTGCAGTGGTGGAAAGGGGGATGATTGTGGTTGGAATTAAAGTGGTAGGGGCATCTGGTCAATGGGAAAACATAAAAAGAGACATGAAACATAAAGACAAAATTATATCATACAAAAACAAACAAAAATAAAATAAAATAAAAATAAAAAAAAGCATAACAATGGTTAACCCGGGTAATGTAGACATAATGTTAACAAAGACATGCTTAAAGCAAAGTGACTCAGACACTTGGTAATTTTTTTATATTAAATCACTCTCACTTTTTTCATACTTAACAACAGAGGAGTATAATTACCAAAGTGTAAAAAATAAAAAAATCCTCGGTATAGATTTAAATTACTGGTTATTGCACAAAATACAAGTTTTTTTTTCATTGAGAGTGGATTTAATTGACAAGAACCAAGCTTTCTTTGTGCCATTTACAATGGGTTGTACAGTGGAGATCAGGTGTGGATAAAACAACATGCTGGGGAGATGTGGGAGACAAACAAGAAAATAATAACATGCTAAGAAAATGGAAATTATATGTTAAAAATGAATATTTCACCTGCAGTGCCTTCCTAAGGTATATATCACTGAAAACTAAGAAGCAAGTGGCTTTTTTATGTAGAGTACTCTGTAGCCATTCACCGGAAGGATCAAGCTAACAGAAAGCAAAAAACATATAATCTCCTTGTTTTCCCTTTGAGTCATAGAAACTTACTGATGCCGTAGATGGAAAGTTTATCTATTGCTGATAATTATCGAGCAACAAAAGATGAAATCTATTAAGTTATTCAATTTGCTTGGTGATCAACATTTAACCATCTTAAAGTGTCATCCCTGTCAGAAATAAAAAACCATATGCAGGGCATCTCTATAAAAAAGAAACATTTCCCCATGTTTTATCTCATTAAATACAATGCAACTTCCGAAAATGATCTCTTGACCCAAGCAGAAATGCACTCAGCTTCTAATTTCCTGGTGTAGGCTTCCAACACAGTACCTTTTCTGGACTGAAATCTCAAGAAATGGTGTCAGCCCTCCCCAGTCATCTTTAGCGTTAGGGCGATGTTTTGTAGTCCAAGATAGGGTTGATTAGACTTGAGAATACAGAGGAAGTTTGTATAGGATACAGTACAGCTGTGAATTTCTAACAGCATCAATAGTTTTTTTTGCACTTTTTTGCATCAAACAAATATAACAAAATGATTTTAATGCAATATTTAACAGACCAAAAGGAAGCAAATAAGAGATGTTCACTCTAATGGATTATATACACTCTAATAATACAAATGCTATTTTGGTAAAATTAAATTATTGAAGAATACAGCATAACGATAATAGTAATGATGATGATCAAAAGTTTTACATAACACAAATTCCAAAAGAAAGAATATGTTAAAGCAGACAGAAGAGAAAGACGTTTGTAGCATCAAAAGGGAACAGGCAAGGACATGGGGCATTAAAAAGCATGGTATAAAAACTGTTAAATAGCATGAAGCCGCTTTCTAAAAGACTTCCCTTTGATGTATCTCTTCCTTTTGGAATAGGTACTTTCTATATAACCTGAAGTGTATGAGCACAGACTGGTTATTTTGGATCCTTTCATGCCAGCAAGTGGTAGAAGAGCTCAGTGGAGGGGTAAAATGAATTCCTCCTCTATTTTTGACAGAGTGGTACTCACATTGCATACTGTATAAGCATGATATTATTTCATATATATATATTATTTCAATAGACTGTATAGTGGTTCTGTATATGCTTTCTTTATTTAATTATTACGATCTGGATTTGAAAGCAATACAACTTGTCAGGTAAGGCCAGAAAGATTAGTAATGTGATTGACAATGGTATGAAGTTTGATAGAGAGGTGTATATATAAACCCAGACAGCACAGTGCAAACTCCTCAGAAATTGTCCTTGATAATTAAATGCATTGGGTGGGGAAAATCACTGTGACATCACCACGCACGCATGGGAGGCTGCATGCCAGCATTCAAGGCTAATTCACTCTAGTGCATTGATCTGTATTTTAGCACACTGCGGATCAACACATAGACACATACAATACAATTGTTTTTTTATGTGTCCTATTCACACTACAGTGCTGAGTTGACCTGAATTGCATTGTGTTGCATTTGTGCATGTTGATGGATGAACAGGCCCTAAAAGACCAAAAAAAACTCTGTACTGGGGGAATAATAAATCAGTGCTGTGACTATCCTTATACAAGAGGGAATACAAATCTGATGAGCAACCTAATTGACAGGGGGCTGCTTGGGTTGTGGATCACTAGCACTTCCTCATATACATGGGTTGGTTAATTTACTAAAGGCAAATAGACTGTGCACATGCAGTTGCTCCAGAGCTTAGTAAATAAGGTAAAGTTTCATTTTACAAAGAATACTCAATCACGCGCAAAGAAATAAAAAAAAACAGCATTTTTGCTTTCACATTATTGGATGATTGAAGTCAGCAGAGCTTCTTCTCGTGTCTTAGGTTCTGGAGCAAATGCTCTTGCCGAGTGCAACTGCACTTTGCAAAATGCACAGTCTATTTGTCTTTAGAAAATCAACCCCAAAGAGTGCAGTATGTACACTATTACACAAAAGTAGGATATGTGTAATGGTTACTGGTGGATTATACAGACTTATAATGTGATGAAATTAACTATAGTAACTTGCACTTGACCCCTTATGTCGGTGGTCAGTGGTGAAAGTGCCCTTTAAATGATGTTGGTTAGTGATGTTGGTGCCCCCATAACATATGAGTTTAGTGGTCACTGCAGTGCCCTCTTACAATGGTAGTTAGTATGCCCCTGCATATTGGTGGTAATTGTCCTTCCTTAAATAAGTTGGCAGTGTGTGCCCCTTACATTGGTGATCAATGTGCCTCCTTTATATACTGGTGGGTACACACTTTAAAGAGAAATTCTACCACTATAGCTTTGGGGCCTGCTGATTCACTGATTTCAGATGCCTTTATAGAAGCAAAAACTATTCACACATTCCAACAATCCCACTGCTGTGCCCAGTCTACCACAATGTACCACCAAGTGCCTGGTCAGTAATCCAATCAAAGCTGGCAGTAGTTAAAAAGACAGTTTAACGTTAAGTTATCCAGATAGTGTCCAACTGAGGCTGAGAAATTTTGGTTCGATCTGATGGCAACCCTTAGATATACAAAATAACGACATCCCTGTTCTTTTATTTTAAAATAGATATGGGGCATTCATTCCACACTACACGGGCTGGGGTAGAATATGAATGTATTCAAGGGTGACATATGGTAACTTGGTTGGGTTCTATTACATTTATTTATCCACAGTTCTTTTGGATAAAATGTCTAAGTGAATAATTATTTAGTTCTGTGATCATGTTAAGACCCGGTTCACACTGGGGCGACTCGTCAGGCGACGCAGCCGCCTGACAAGTCGCGTCCCATTCTAGTGAATAGAACCGTTCTAATAGGAGCGACGCAAGTCGCTCCGATTCAGAAGAAGGTTCTTGTACTACTTCGGGGGCGACTCGGGGCGACCTGCATTGATTTCTTTACAGAAGTCATTTTGCAAGTCGCCTTAGATGTCGTCTTCATGACGCCTGGCCAAGTCGCCCCCGAAGTCGTGCCGCCCCTGTGTGAACCGGATCTAATAGGTGTAATTATTTAAAATGTTCATTAGCTAGAATATCCATATTTATAAGCAAAACAAATAAGAAAATACACAAAACATGCTGTCTTATTTTTTATCGGCATGACTGTATACAAATACAATCTCTCAAGGCAGTACACTGAAATATATTTATGAATGCATTCATGTCATGTGGTTTCCAAACTCACCTTGGAACTCAGGTCATTATAAAAACAAATATGAATGAAGTGCCCTTATCCTTAATCATGTTTTTGGCCATCATGCTTTTGTGTCCTTACTAATCTGTTTTTGCTATTTCTCACTGCATTCTCTGTAGGGCGTCTGGCGCTTGGCTACTTATCAAAATGTGTTTCTTGTTTACGGTAATTGTGCCTGTAGTGTAACTAGTCTGACTCTTACTGACCACTCTAAAATCAGAGCTTTATGCCTAGGCATCTCTTTTGTGGCATAAAACACATGAAATGAATTTAAAATGGTGATAGGGTCATTAATCTGAAATTAACTCAGACAATTTATGATGGCTGCCTAATATTGGGTGACAGCTGCTTTCACTGAAAATATTTAGCTTAGATTGAATGACAAAAATAAGTAAAATGTGGAAATTTTAAACCCATAACTAGGTTTTATAAACGAATTCTAAACGTATTTAACCGCTTCCATACCGCGTCATAGGGAAATTACGGCGGCAGGAACCCTTCGCCGATCCTGGTGGACATCATATGACGTCCTGTGTTTCCGGCGATGTAGGGCACGCGCGCCGCCGCCGCCGGGCACCCGCGATTGCCGGTAATCACGGCAGGAGTGTGGATCTGTGTGTGTAAACACACAGATCCACCTCCTGTCAGCGGTGAGGAGACCAATGTGTGTTCCCAGTACAGAGGAACACACATCGGTCTCCTCCCCTTGAGAGTCCCCATCCCCCCTCCCCCCTACAGTTAGAACACACCTTAGGGAACATATTAACCCCTTCAGCGCCCCCTAGTGGTTAACCCCTTCCCTGCCTGTCACATTTACACAGTAATCAATGCATATTTATAGCATTAATCGCTGTATAAATGTGAATGGTCCCAAAAACGTGTCAAAAGTGTTCGCCGCAATGTCACGGTCACAGTAAAAAATCGCAAATCGCCGCCAATACTAGTAAAAAAATTAATAAAATAAAAATGCCATACATCTATCACCTATTTTGTAGACGCTATAACTTTTGCGCAAACCAATCAATATACGATTATTGCGATTTTTTTTTCAAATTGTGATATTTTTCTTAAATAAAAAAGTAAAAAATATTATGTTTTTTTTTTTAAATTGTCGCTCTTCTTTTGTTTATATACAGCAAAAAATAAAAACCGCAGAGATGATCAAATACCACCAAACGAAAGCTCTATTTGTGGGGGGAAAAAAACATAAAGATTTAGTTTGGGTACAGTGTTGCATGACCACGCAATTCAAAGTGCAACAGCGCTGAAAACTAAAAATTGGTCTGGGCAGGAAGGGGGTGAAAATGCCCTGTACGGAAGGGGTTAAGAAAAAAAATAACAAACATGTTATAATTACCTCCTCTGTGCAATGATTTTGCACAGAACAGCCCTGGTCCCATTCTTCTTGGGCCCCCCGCCACAACTCATGGCTCATCCCCCTTGTCGGGGGAAAGGAGCCAGCTTGCCCATTGACACACAAGCGCCCATCCCCCCACCCCTCTCTCACTGGTTAACAGCAGCAGGAACCAATGGCTCCCGCTGTTTCTTCTATGTCCAATGAAGAGAGAGAGAGAGAGCTGGGAAAGCTACTACCCTCATGCACATCATTGGATTGAGATTAGGCTCAGGTAAGTATAAGGGGGAGCTGCTTGCAGACTGTTCATAGAGTTCATTAAGGTAGAAAAAAAAAGCATAACTTTAGAACCACTTGAATTAAAAGAGACAATAGAGTTATAAACATGGGCATGGCTGTCATTGATGATACTGCAGGCATTAAATGGGAAGGGTGGAAAACCTTATCTTCACTAAAATAAGCTTGCCCCCTCTTACTTCTCTTCCCTGGTGAAATAAACAAAACAATTCAGTAAAGTCAACCCTGAAAATGTATTTTAGGTGTTTAGTTTTGCTCTTAAAAGTAGTTACAAAGGACACAAGCCAAAAACTTCTCAAACATAAGTTGCAAATACTAGTTCATGCACACAGTATATTCTTTCATACCACATAGACATTTTTGATTAACCCAATGAAATAGGCTGTTCACTCAGGAAGGGAATTATCCCTTAGAAGAGTGCATTTACAGTACCTTTAGCTTAGTGAATGTGGTGAAAATTTACTTTGCAAAGAGTTCCAATCATGTGCAAGGAAAAAAAAATATTACTATTATTTGCACAAGACTAAATAATAGAAGTCAGCAGAGATCCAACTCATTCACTACACAATGCTCTGGGGAAAATGCCCTTTGCCAGGTGCAACTTCCATCACAAAGTGAACAGCCTATTTGCCTTTAGTAAATCAATTCCACTGTGTCAAGTTAAGTCAAAAGCAATAAAATATCATATAGAGCAAAATAATATCATATATAAATAATATGAATGGGTATGAAAGAAGTTAAAGAACATTAGTATACAGTCCTAACTTGTTCCCCCAGATTTTATTTAATTTATCTGGGAATACCATGGCTATAAGGATAAACTTATTAGGTCAAGCCTCATCTACCAAAGCCAAACACATACTGGTATTAGGAGTACAAGGATTTTTCCAAAGGATCAGTATGGAGTTGCATGCATAGAAGCATATTAAACTGAACAGAGTTCTGTTGGAAGAGTGTGCAATAAAAGGTTCAAGGAACGCCAAGCAATAGAACTTCTGGGGTTTGGGGGATGGAAGTATCCACTTTGCATTGCATGAATGAGTACATCTGAGTCCAGTAATCCATCATGGGCAGCTGCACTGATTAATATTGACCTAAATCTATAGCACTTGTACAGCCCTGCAGGTGATGATTGTTCTGCATAAAACATTAAAGTCCTACTGCAAATAAACTGTACAAGATCGTTTATGTAAAATAGATTGTAATAATACTTTTGGAAAAATATTAAAGAGTTTTAGGAAATTACAAGATTGGTGGGATCTTGAGGAATACATAATTTTTAAGCAAACATCAGCTGCCTTCTTGTCTAATACCCACATACAAGAATACTGCCAGCTTTCATTTTTCTGTCTCCTTGTACCTACAACAGCAGCCAATGTAGAGCGCTGGGTTGCACAGTAATGCCGCGTACACACGATCGGTCAAACCGATGAGAACGGTCGGAAGGACCGTTTTCATCGGACCAAACCGATCGTGTGTGGGCCCCATTGGTTATTTATCCATAGGTTAAAAAAAAGCAATCTTGTTTTAAATTTAACCGATGGATACCTAACCAATAGAAAAAAAAATGATCGTTTGTAGGCACGTCCATCGGTTAAAAATCCATGCATGCTCAGAATCAAGTCGACGCATGCTTGGAAGCATTGAACTTCGTTTTTTTCAGCACATCGTTGTGTTTTACGTCACCGCGTTCTGACACGATTGGTTTTTTAACCGATGGTGTGTAGGCACGACTGACGATCAGTCAGCTTAATCGATTAACCGATTAAAACGGTCCATCAGACCGTTTTCATCAGATGGACTGATCGTGTGTACAGGGCTTAAGGTTATATTAATGTCAAATATCACATTTTCAACAGATCTCTTAAAGTATAACTAAAGGCAAAACTTTTTTTTTTACTGAAAGAAAATCCAAAATGTTGTGTTATTGCCAGAACAGGAATAGAGGATAAATACTCCAATGGGGACACTTGTTCTGGTGATCCTGGTGACAACAAGGAATTCCCTCACTCTGAAGGGATTTTCTCTCACTTCTGGTTTTAATTAAGGAAAAAAAAGTGAAGGGAAATCTCCCCAATGAGAAACATATAATAAACAAAAACTGGCAGTTATAACCCTCCCTTAACCTACGCAAAGTGTGAAAAAAAGTTTTGCCTTTAGTTCTACTGTACTTTAAACAGAATAATGAGTATCAATTCCCTTATTCCTAATTATAATATGCTGTACATGGCAGTACTTCACTCTTTGAAATTAACATGATAGAGCAGCTTAAGCCACTCAAAGTCTTCTACATTCTGTAGACCTGCAGCAAAGATATTTGGGTGCCCCTCTGCTTTTAAACTCACGTGCCTTAATAGGGCTTTCCCACTCTGTGTTTTATGGGTTTGTTTGTCTCTTTCTTTATTTCTGCACATGTTACTTCTGTTCATCATTCTTTGAGATCATATGCAGTATATGGATGCCCTTAAAGCGGTAGTAAACCCATCCTAAGCTATTTCCACCCTGTGAACTAGTTGCTTGGTGTATAACGCTTCCTACCTTATCCCTTTCTGTGTAATCTGTCCTTTTCTAATCAATGTCATAATCGGTGCATGCCTAGTTAGTCCCGTTTTTCCGGCGGGCTTTTCTTGCCGGAAATAGGCCAGGGCTGCGTCATTTCCTTTGCATGACGTCAGCTCCAAGATCCCGTGAAACTGTTTGCCATTCACAAGCCGAGCCTTAATCCGGCAGTGAGCGCGCAAGATTAGAAACAAGGGTTGATGTAATAACAGTATTGAACACGGAAGACAGAAGTCAGCATGGCGGTGGCTGCAGAGGAAAAGAGCTTTATTAAATACAACGTAAGAAGCCTTCATATATTTTCCCTATGCAGTGCTTTAATCTAAAGTAACTTAATGAACCTCATTCTGTGTATTTTCAGGTAGAAGTATGAGAGTTTACTACTGCATTAATCAACAAAAAATATTTTGGCATCAGTGACTCAATAGATTAATGACATTGCAATATGTGTTAATGTGTATTTACAGAATGTCAATCAGATCCAAGCCCACTGAGAAGAAAAGGTCCCCATTAACAGAATTTTAATAAAAACGAATCACAAAGAAAGCGCAAACAAATGTCACAAATTTGGCTCCACTGAATGGAAGCAATCAATGCAAATAAAATACCCCTCTTTTTTCTGTAAGTCATGAAGTTCAAAGTTAAGAGTTCAAGACGTATGCCATAATGGAAGTAAAATTGCTTTTATGGATGATAAGTAATACTAAAGTAAGTTGGGCAGTTTATTTGTTGTGGGAGTCTCTAAGGGCAATGACACTCTATATTGCCTCTCACTATGTCCAGAGTGTATGGCCTCCTACACACGACCGAGGAACTTGTCGGAAAAGATACATCGTTTTCCTCGACGAGTTCCCTGTAAGGCTTGTCGAGGAACTGTGTACGCAAAGCTTGCTTTGCGTACACACTGTCAAGACAAAATCTCCTCGTTCTCAAACGCGGTGACGTACAACACATACAACGGCAGGGGAAGTTCGATTCTACTGGCACAACTCTTGGGGTTGCTTTTGCTAATCTCATGTGTTTGCGTGTTAAGTAAAAGTTTGTTAAGAGACGATTTGCACTTTTCAGTCTGTTACAGCTTGAAAAATGTGTTATCTCCATTACAAATGCTACTTTTACTCCCGTCCCATACTTTATTCTGAGCAAGCGCGGGTTTCTTAGCATACACACGCTTGAGTTTCTCATCGAAAACCAGCCCGACGAGGAACACGACAAGCAAATTCAGACTCCCGTCGAGGAAAAAGAGAACTTGCTCTCTTTTTTGCTCTTCGAGTTCCTCGACAGTTTCCTCGATGAAAAACGTACACGCGACTGGTTTCCTCGGCAAAAAAGCTTTCCCACCAAGTTTCTTGATGGATTCTGCCGAGGAAACCGGTCGTGTGTACGAGGCCTAAGTGTTTGTATCTTCTCAATACACTTCATGCCAATAAGGCACGTTGAAAGCTTTGGAGGGTTTCAGCAAACCCAAACTTTCAGCATAAGCAGATAGCACAGTACAGTGAGAGGAGACCTGCATTTTGTTCATTACATTGAGTCGAAAAGGAGAACATTTATAGAATATGTAGAAGTTAGTCAAATCTAGCAAGAAATGTTAGAGCCAAACATAGTTCAAACATCACAATGCATTTTATACATTGGACGCTGCAATGCAAATATTTTAAAGCCAAACTAATTCCATAATTTTAAAAAGAAATGTTGAATATCAATTGCTCATTATCTGAACCTTGCTAAATGTCTGTAAATTAACATTAAAGCGGGGGTTCACCCTTAGAGGGCACTTTTCCCCCTTCGCTTCCTGCTCGTTATTACTAGGGGAATCGGCAATTTATTTTAAAATATGTGCAGTACTTACCCGTTTACGAGACGCATCCTCTCCGTCGCTTCCGGGTATGGGCTTCGGGAATGGGCGGTCCTTCTTGATTGACAGGTTTCCGAGAGGCTTCCGACGGTCGCATCCATCGCGTCACGATTTTCCGAAAGAAGCCGAACGTCGGTGCGCAGGCGCAGTATAGAGCCGCACCGACGTTCGGCTTCTTTCGGCTACGAGTGACGCGATGGATGCGACCGTCGGAAGCCTCTCGGAAGAATGTCAATCAAGAAGGAACGCCCGCTCCAGAAGACCCATACCCGGAAGCGACGGAAGAAGATGCAGCTCGAAAACGGGTAAGTACTGCACCTATTTTAATATAAATAGCCGATTCCCCTAGACCGAACGAGCAGGAAGCTAAGGGGAGATTTTTTTTTTTTTTTTAAATGGGTGAACTCCCGCTTTAACTTTATTATTTATTATTAACTTTTTTATTAACATGCCACATAGGGCATAGGTACATATTACATAACAGGGTTAGCCTAATCTGACAATCTGCTTTTGCTGTGGACAGACAGTCAGACTAAATAGAAATTGTTTATTTCTTGAAGTAAATAAAGGTTGGTTGGTCTGGAAAAGTGTTCAGCATACAAAGGCTCAGATGCGGAATAAAGAATCATTTTTGCTAACCACAGCAACCAATAAAACCGCCCATTTAAATTTCCCATGAATTGCACATGAATTGTGGTCCGTTTAGTTGTTATGTTTAACAATCGATATTGTCCCTTCAGATGCACTTATACATGACATCCATTTTTGTCTTGGGTAAACTATTTTTAAGTATTTTTCAAGGAGTCAGGTTTATTTTTACAAACTGTAACACATTTTACTTTTTCCTATCCCTGTATTAAAACTTCAGATCCATTTTCTGATTAATATAAAATATTTTAGAGCTGTAAACAAAGTTAAAGTGTATGTTTTGAGTCCCCAAGATTGAAGCATAAGTCATCCTCTGTATCCAATTGTTTAAATTAGTCATTCAGTCTTCCATCTGACCCCAGTATTTTACAGTTTTTCCCACTTATGCAATCTGAGTGCAGGCAGATAACTGCCTGCAAGCTCCTATCCGTGAATGAATATGGCTGCCATGGGGCGAGGTTGTTACTAGGCAGCATGTCTCTCCACATGGCTGCCTTTCAGTTCCATGCTGTCTTGCCGTGCTTTTGTCTGTTTATCTTTTTGAGTGAAACAGCTTACAAAAGAAGATGCTCAAAAGCAGTACAGCAGAAGAATGAAAGTGTCAGCATGAAATACAATCCATTACAGATCACCAGGTGTAATTCCATTTGGAACGAAAGATCATTTTTAGAGCATGCTACTGTTAACCCTTGTTCACGTTTCCTTTTTCCCCACATTTAATGCATCATAGACTCTAAGTTTTAAATCTAAGGTGCTCCTGTGAACAGCTTACAGCGAACACATTAAATTCTTTTGGAAAGAACTGGGCTGCAGGAAGTCACACAAATCAAAAATTCTACAGATCCAACTTTATTTGACGTGTTCTAGATTGGTTATTTATAACTGCTGTGATAATGTGCAAGAAAAATACCAAGAAAATGTTCTCAACGTAGAAACTCCTTTTTTTGTTTGTCACTCAGAAAAGATACCTATAAACAAGCTTTACTGTACTTTTTTAAGGGTGGCAGAATTTTAAAATGTAACTGGGACCTTAGCTGTGAAGTTGACAGTACCCTTGGTTCCAAAAATAAGTGTCTCCAGTAAAATCTAAATTAATATTTGCCATACAGCTTGGAACACTAGAAATCAGAACAGGAATCAAACTTACTGATTACACGTTGACGATCAGTGACTAATCAAAATGATTTTGACATGACTGGCATGAGTCAAGATGGCCATACATGCTTTTGTTTCCTTCATTCAGTCAGGCGTCTGAATGAAAAAGCCCAAAACAATTCCTCTAGCCACACATTGGAGGTGGATGCTGGAATGCTCCCTGCTATGTTAGAATACACTAATCAGCACTGCAGCCGATTGGTTACATGCGCTGATCGAAGCAAAATTTTCCAACAAGGATCATGAGAAGATGATTGATAGATCGACTTCTCATGAACAGAAATGGCCATACATAGATTGAAATGTGTATGGTTTCTGCTGAAGCTTCAGAATGCTTCAGAACCTTTCAAATCTAATAGACAGCCCCAACAGCCTATTGTAATCTCCACAAAGAATAAAAGTAGTGCTGGTGTGTCTGCACTCAATACATGTGGGCACATACAATAAATCTCTAGGAATGTATGCAGAAAAAAAAGACCAAAATTTAATTGGAACATTATTAGAAAAGTCCTCGGTGAGGCCACTTCAAAAAGAACTGTTTTGGGAGTAAAGTGAGAGCAAATCTGGATCCTATGTTAGGTCTTTATAATTTATCTGGAATATCACAATAGAAATCGACTCCAAAAAATGGAAGGCTATAACATCTTTTTAGCTAAACCTATAGTGACTATGGCTGAAGTGAACAGTCATACATTTCTATGAAGAATACAAGGATGTGAACCACTAGTATTGTGTTACCCATGGCTGCTTTAAATTACATTGTTATATCCGGCTCCTGTTCTGTAAGCATTAAAGTATTATAGTAACTTCCTATAACATGTGTGGCTTAACCTTCAAGATGACTGGGCATAGCAGAAAAGTAGCCTGCATAGTAGGAACTGATACTACAGAGATATGCTATAATTATGTTACATGGACCTTTAGAGCCTCTGTGAATTGTATGATTTCTGTTTTTCATTCATCAACAGGAGATGTGGAAAACGGCATCAACCAGGGATGCAAAATGTACTATTTGGTTCCCTGGCGTCTAACACGTGGCCCAAGGGCCACATACAGTCATTTGAGATTTACTCCATGGCCTCTAATACCAGCAGCCAGTAGTCATTATTTTCCTTGCCTAAGTGCTTTTTTTTTAGGGAAAATTAAGGAAGGGATTAATTGTACTGGTCACCACTAGCTAAATAATTTGCTTTATTTTTCAAAATGTATTACTTTTTCTGCGCTGTTTATTATTTATTTCCACTTTTTGTTTTTTTCGATTAGTTTTTTTCTTGACTTTTATAATGGCTCCTGATGAGAGGAATAGCAAATGTGATGCCAGTATTTTATAAGTGTTCTCTTGTAAAGGGGTTGTAATGGCAGTAATCTATTCTCTAGCAACCTGTTGTACCTTGCCCTCAGTATCTTACAGTTTACTATAGTATGTTCAGTCACTAACCACTTGTATTGCATTCCCATTAAATACACTGGGCAAAATGTGTAGCTTTTGCTAATGTCAGAGTATTCACTTGAGGCCCTATATCAAAAAAGTTGATCACCATTGATTTGGATAATAAGGTGTTTTTTCTGTAACAAAAATCAAAGCTCTATACATCCTGTAAACTACAGGAGAACCTATACAGCAAAGCCAGACTATGTGCACATGATCCAATGACAGAACCATTTTAAATATAATTTTAAAAAGTTTATGTATTCATCTGTGTTTGTATATTTATCGTTAATGTATATTTTACTAAGAATATTCAACATGGTATTGTTAGTAAGAGCTGAGAAAAGAAGTGCCATGTAATCTTTTTCAGTAGTTATTAAAATATGTAGGAAGATACAAGTTACTGTTAGGGAAAACAGATAAAAAATATTCACAGCATTAATAAAATTATATTGAACAAACAACAGTTCCAAGATTTGGACTTTATCATGAATGTGGGCAGATTTGGTACATATTTGCTTAAGGGAATGATTTGTTGAAAGTACAGTGAAATGCTCAAACCAGCTGTTTAACAGCTTTCTTCCCCGCTGCTTGGAACATGTAAAGACCAAGTTATGCTTTGCATCAATTTATTTAGCTTTTATACTCTCTAATTACAAACGTATCCATCTGAAGAGATAAAACAAATATGCTGTCTCACAAATTGTGTGGTACTGAGATACATTTGTAACAAAGATTATAGTAGACCTTCCTGCACGATCATCTATACCAGGTACAATACACACAGAAGTTGCAAGAGTCACCTCAACCTCATTGTAACTGCCAACCATACATGATGCAGCTCATAAAAACAGCAAGCAAAGAGCCATTTAAGTATGGAAGTCTAAAGAATACATTTTATATTAAACTCTGACCACAACACCAGGAGCTATGAAGAAGAGATAAGCTGGAAATCTGATTATTTTCGTAAATTTCGTCCACAAGACCCTTTATCAGTTCAATATTGAATGTCAAAAGCAAAGTGCTCCTCAAAGGGGAAGCACACAGCTCTCCAGACAGAAAGAACAGTGCTCTTTAAAGGGGGATCCCATGGCTCCCCACACATCTGGCTAACTAGCAAGATTGAATCGGGATCTAACTTTCAAAGCTAAAGGAGGTTATACAGCAGCCTGCAAGAATGCCCACACCAATGACAGCATTGGCCTTATAAGGAAGCAACTCCTTATTAGATTGTATACTATTGAGGAAATATAGAACTTCCTTATTTTAAAAGTGATGTGACATATGGGATGCCAGGGTTTTTAAGGTCATCTGCATATTTTTTACGTAACAGTGAATTTGTAAGCAATTATTGGCTGTAAGGGAGGACCTTGAAAATCCAGTGGCCCTTTTGGGGGTAGTGACATAGTAGGAAGCTTTCATATGTTTCTCTGATCAGTGAAATATTTGGTATATAATATGAACAATCTGCAAGTATATTTGGATATAATAAGCTGTATCCAACGAACATGGTACTGTTTATGACTTAAATCAGAAAAACACAAATGTTTAACATTGTGTGCCTATAAATGCTTTATGCACTGAAAAACATGGTGTTACAATGGTCTAGGAAATTAGCAAGTTTTATCTTAGGGAATTAAATATAATTAAAATCCTGGGGATCCTGGACTACAAGAAGTGACTTAAGTGAGCTTGAGCTAGGTCCAGAAGCATTTTCCCTGGTCTTTCATATCAATGTGAATGTATAATATTTGACACAGTCAGAGACTTTTTTTTTTTTTTTTATTTGACTCTTTCTGTTAACAATGACATTTTCTAGTGAGAAATGAAGGCCCGTAAAATGTTTTGACATTTTGTTTTAGATGAATTATAAGAGTGACAGATTAAACAATCAGTAATGAACTTTTAACCTTTACAATCAACCTTTCAAAAGCCAAAAAAGATGCGTTTAATGGATATTTGCTGGGCAATTCTATCCATATATATATAGAGTCAACACATTTCTTTGTAAATTTATGTACACATATTTATGTATACCTATGTAAAAAGTGTTTATTTGGTAAATGATTCATACAGTAACACATTGGGGTTGATTTACTAAAACTAGAAGGTGCAAAATCTGGTGATAGTCAATTAGCTTCTAACTTCAGGTTATTTAACTAAGCATTGCCAAAAAAATAAATAATGGAAGCTGACTGGTTTCTGTGTAGATGTAGCAAGTAAATAAATAAACCTCCCAGTGATGATATACTAGGTTGCAGCTAGAGGGAGCTCTAATGATTTGTAGTGTGACTTCAGGAGGCTGAAACCATGGGGCTTCATCTACACGGGATGTTTTTACAACCTCTCCTGAAGATTTAACTTGACACGTAGTAACACGTTTGCATTTAGAAGCGTTTAAAAAAAATATATAGAGATATATATATATATATATATATATATATAGATATATATATATATATAGATATATATATATATATATATATAGATATATATCTATATATATATATATTTTTTTTTTTTTTCAAAATAGGCAACAATTCAAAGCGCCTGTAAACGCGTTTAGCCGCGTTTAGAAGCTTTTGGCGCTTTAAATGCCTCTAAACTCAGCTTCTGAACCCATTTTTTGTATTCCAAAAAAAGCCTCTAAACTCTAGACATGTGCATTCGCTTTCGTCCGAATGCATTTTCGTCCGAAACAGACCGTGCAGAATGCAAAATTTGAAAGATTCAACATGAAAAAATGCTTTATGTTCATTTTCGTTGCTACAACATTTCAATATAGATAGAAGATTCGACATGACGCTGACAATAGCAATCTGTGTCTATCGAACCTGCGGTCGAATGTGCCTAACCTTAACTCTATTAGTCCAAGATTATTCTACATAGAGAGGAAAGATTTGACATAGAGAGAAAAGATTCGACATTATAGAGACAGTGTTGGGGTAGACCATTCGACATGAACGACGAAGATTCGACAAAGCAGCAAAAAACATACAAATGTCAAATCTGTCATTGAAGGCTTATGGTGTCTGTCGAAAGTTCTAAGAAGATTCGACAAGCAGCTAAACTGTAAGACGCCACAATTGTACATTTCCGGTCAAATGCTCGGCCCATAGGCTATAGAAGAATTTGAATTTTGGTTGACCAGTAGTAGCATTTTGCCATCCATCTGACCCATCTACCCGGAACTGACGTCACAGCCCGGCTCTCGGTGTGTCAGAGGCAGAGGAAGCGGCAGCATCCACAGCCGCCAACCGCTCCACAACACAGCTGCATACAGTGACAGCCGGGGACGTTCCTTTGATGATACATGCCTAATCTCACCAATGTTTGTGAGTAAGCTTACTGCTGTTTTTATCCAATAAATGCAACACTACTTATTACACTTAGAGTGGCGCCATTTTGTTTCCTCGTCTGCCTTCAGATTCGCTTCCAATCTTCACTAGGCTGCCTGCAAGTGTTTTATTATGAACTCGATGGACTTTATCAACAGTCTAAAGTTTTAATTAGCTCCTATGAGCTCACCTGTTTTCATTTATATTTAGCTGCATTTCCACCGCCGCTGGTGCTAGCGCTTACTCTCTCTTACATGCATTAAGGGGAAAACCTTTTGTGCTAAAGCTCCCTCCAAACCTCCCTTTTTTTTTACCTGAGCCTGATCCGTTCCAGTGATGTGCACGAGTGCAGTGGCTCCAGCCTCTGTTGCTCTCATCATTGGACAGATTGACAGCAGCAGGAGGCATTGACTCCCGCTGCTGTCAATCAAAAGCTGTGATACTGGAGTGGAGGCGGGGCTGAGTCCCAATGTCTGTGTCAATAGACGCAGCAGCAGGACTCAGAAGCCAGCCTGCATGGGTGCCATAATGGAAAGTGGCTTTCTGCAGGAGCACCCAATGAAGAGGAAGATCATGGAGCACCAGTGGGGACCCCAGAAAAGGAGGATTGTGGCTGCTTTGGACTCATTAATAACAAAAACACTGTTTTTAATTAATGCAGAACTCCAACAACCAATTACAAGCTAAAATACACAGCCCATTAGAAAATAAATAACAAAAAAATATTATTTTTTCTGCAATATTTACCTTCAATCCAAAAATTCCCCTGTAATACTTTTTATGCCACTAGATGTTCTCAATCTAAGACCCTGTTCACAAGACCCTGAGTGTTTTGAAAGGCAATTTAAAGCTTTACTAAATGTTTCTAGTGCACATGAAAAACGTTGGAAAAATCTACGAAAATGTATTCATAGCATGTTGTTTATGCGTTTTTGTACCTGGTAACTAGGTTTCCATTAGCCAAAAAAAAATAAAAAAAAACAATCAAGGCTGAATCACATGTAAAAGTGATAAACAAATTACCAAAGATGCTCTGCTCAAGTGTGAATGTGGCCTAATGTCCACCATCAAAGAAACATATCTAATAAGACCATGTGCCATACAATCAATGTCCATGGCTGCCAAAAGTATGACTCGGCCCCACCCCCCCCCCCCCCCCCCCCCCCTCCAGCGGCCGTGCCATTGGATTTGATTGACAGCAGTGGGAGCCAATGGCTGCGCTGCTATCAATCATCCAATGAAGAGCTGAGAAACCTGGGGGAAAGCTACGCGGTATCGCGCTCGCGGAAATTCAGGGCTCAGGTAAGTAAAACAGGGGCTGGGTTGGGCCAGTGACTGCAAGGTGTTTTTTCACTTTAAAGCGAAGGTTCACCCTAAAACAATTATATACTGTTACATCCAGCATACTGCTGACATCTACAGTATGTTGGTATTTTATTTTTTATCCACGGTACATACCTTCTTATAGTTCTTTTAACCCGGCTTCCGGGTTCTCACTGCCCCGGGGAGTAGGCGTTCCTATGAAGATGCGTAGATGATTGACATGCGGGTAAGGCGCGTCACGCGTTCCGAAACTAGACGAACTAGGACTCGGCTTTATATGGCGCCTGCGCAGTCAGCTCTACACGGCAGGCGCAAGGCGCTGTAAAGCGCCGTATAGAGTCGAGTCCTGGTTGATCTATTTTCGAAACGCGTGACGCGCCTTACCCGCACGTCAATCATCTACACCTCTTCATAGAAACGCCTACTCCCCGCGGGAGTGAGAACTCGAAGCCGGGTAAAAAGAACTATAAGACGGTATGTACAGCGAAAAAAAAATACCAGCATACTGTAGATGTTAGCAGTATGCTGGATGTAATGGTATATAGATGATTTTTAGGGTGAACCTCCACTTTAATGCATCCTACTTTAAGTGGTTAAAATGTAATTTTTAGTTTGACTGGGGTTTGTCTTTAATCTTCTGAAAACTAGAAAGTAGAATTCTCTAAAGTTCCAAACTAAAACTTAAACATATACACAGAACAGAAAAAAAAATAACTTTTCTAAACACACTCTGGGAGGATTTCATCAAGAACATCACATACAAAGTGCAATAGCCTTCAAGCTTTGATTTATGCAAGCTGGAACACGTATAGACCTGTTTTAAAAAAAAATCTAATTATAACCTGAATTACTGCTACTATGCAAAAGCTATATTTCTGCCTTGGTCTTCTTTTCTTTAATTTCTATCAGCCCCAATTCTGCATTTGTGACATTACCAATATGTTTTGCCCTCTTTCAGCGCAGCATAATTTTGCTAATTTACATTGTTAGCTTGAATTTCTATTTAAGTACCGTGGCTGTTGTTTCATAGCAGAAGATGTGATTTCAACACTGAACAGCTTTGAACTAAAAAAAAAAAAAAATGTAAAAGGCGAAAATAAATAAATAAAATAATTTAGACAATAAGAAACACTCAATATGTTGCCTGCGTGTTAACAATCGGTAGAGCCATAGCAGAGAATAAACTACATTCTCATGATATATATTTGGAGGAGCTAAACCGGTCAATTAGACTGTGGTAAAAGGACACAGCCCTGTCTCCTCCTAAATGATATGAATGTATATCCACTGAACAACAATTCTTGGCATTGTGCGTCTGCCATAATCCCTGACTTTGTGAACACCTTCCTGTTTCTGTGAGTGTTTTCTTGACATTTATTATTAACAATAAAAGCCAAGACAAATGAATGTAGCAGCTGTATTGATTCAGCAAATGTAGCACAGAGAATTCTAACAGTTTGATCCCTTCCACTCAACCAAAAATACATAGGATCTTTTACAGCTGCCCCCCTCCTCTAGCAAACGCACACGCTCTTTAAACCCGCCATCAATGAAAAATGGAAATAATATTGCTATTTTGACGTTAGTGGAAAATAACTGTTACAAGCGAACTGTAATTATTCTGCTCATATCTGTATTGATTTGGACTATCATCTACAGCGCTGACATAAAAAGTGTATTGCCTTTCATCTCTCTCCTGCACCTGAAAAAAAAAATGATCGCCAATGACCTTGTCCCTCTGAGCTGTTCCACCACGTCTAGATTAGTCAATTAGGGATCAAACAATCTCCACTGTATTTTGTGCCCGCTTCACACTTTTCATTTGCCTAAACAAACAGAATGTTCTGGAATGCAAAAAGAAAGCTTGCCGTCTGTGTACAATTTATTAGTTTCTCGGCATAATACAAACAAGAGAACAATACTTTCAAATAAACAATCATGAATGACTCTGACTCCATGCATATGAATTATGTGCTGATGTTTTATGCTATAAATGGATCTAGAAAATATATTGTTTGATTGTTATTTTATAATGTTAATATATTCTGCTTTGCTTTACAGACAAAAAAAAGTAACCTTCACAATAGTTGATGCTTCAGCGGAACTTGCCATTGAATGTCCCAAGAACAACCACAGAAACATCTTTAGCAAAAGTTATGGCTCATGCACATGGGCATATTCTCTATTAGAGCTAAACTTGGCTTGGGACACGCTTTGTTTAAGCTCACTGAACCCCAGTCAAAGCTCCTGTCATTAAATAAAATGGTTAGTTTACAGTCCTGTTTACACCTTGCTTTTGCTTGGTGCTTCAATGAGGCTTTGATGAGGCTTTGGTGGAACTTCGATGGGACTTTAATGAGCCTTCGGTGGAGCTTCAGTGAGGAATCATGGTGTTTCAATGATGCTTCGTTGGGCTTCAGTGGGGCTTCAAACAAGCTTTGCCAAAGACTGCTATGGAGGCTTTGAAGATGCTTTGAAGCACCACTAAAGCTAAATGGGGTATTGTGACAGGGGTCATATTGGGTGGGGGGGTTTGTGCCACTCAGCTTACCTTGGAGAGCTTTGGAAACTCAGTGTCCAGCTTCCCCAGGCCCTCTTATGTGTACATCACCCTGTGTCTCTAATAGGGGCACAGGGTGAATGAGAACCCCACTATGATCTGTGCTAGTCAGACTCAATGTTGTATATATGTATATATTGTGTGTTGTCTCATGCTGTTGTGTACTATTTGCTGTGATGGTTTGGGGTGTGACTGTATTCTATTGTTCTATTGTGGCTATCTGCCTCAACTATTATGGGATGTGTAAGTGTGTTTGCTGCGAGGAAAGAGGGAGGAGAACTCATCCAGCAGCCCCACTGCTGATAAAGCTGTTTACTGATGAGAAGTTTGAACACACCTGACTGGTGTGTCTATTGTTATTGGACAGTTTAACCCGCCCTGTTTTCCAAGGGTGGGGGGAAAGAGTCTCTGAGTTATTTTATCTGTGGTGTCCATGTGTGAAAATAAAGCATTTTTTTTTGCCACTCTACACTGTGTTGCGGCTGGTGACTGGGTGGGCTAAAGAGTCTTGGATAGTGCTGGTTCCAGACAAAGGAAGCATTGACGGGGGACATAGTCCTGGGTTCGTCACAGGTATAATTTTTGAAGTGAAGACAAAGCAAAGCAAAAGCAAGGTGTAAACAGGACTGTAAGCTAACCATTTCAAGTAGTGTCAGGGGCTTTGATTAGCGTCTGAAGCCTTGTTTTGAAGCAAGTGTAAACTAGCCATTAATGTGTGTTGAAGCCGAAGCAAGTGTAAATGAGCCCTTACAGTGTAAACAAACTATTCTTGTGTTGAGGAGTTCTAAGTGGCCCGTACAGCTGGCCACAGGCAGAAACGGTTGTAGGCAGCTGTACATGCGTAACGTGGCTTATACACCCAGACGTTTCCAAATGCAGGCTGTCTGTGTTCAGGAACTTTATGCACATGTACCACCTCATGCAACTAGCAACACACAGCTACATATAGCCACCTGCAACCATTCATTTCTATGGGTATTTGTACGCAGCACTAGGAACTGCCAAGCACAAAAATATGCTAGTTTGTTTATGCCATTGTAGATGAGCCCTTAAACACTTGATCTGTGGAAGATTAACCCCCCTTAATGACTAGGCCTTTTTTTGCGATAGGGCACTGTGTTACTTTAGTTGACAATTGCGCAGTCATGCGACACTGTACCCAAGCAAAATGTATGTCTTTTTTCCTACTAATAGAGATTTCTTTAGGTGGTATTTGATAATCACTGCATTTTTTTTTTGCACTATAAACAAAAAAAGGCCATCAATTTTGAAAATGTTTTTTTTTTACTCTTTGCTATAAAACTTATCCAATACAATTTAAAAAAAAAATCAAATTTCTTGATACATTTAGGCCAATATGTATTCTGCTACATATTTTTGTTAAAAAAATCCCAATAAGCGTATATTAATTGGTTTGTGCAAAAGTTATAGCGTCTACAAACTATGGGACATTTATATTTATATATTTTTTCTAGTAATGGCAACGATCAGCAACTATCGAGTCTGTGATATTACGACATAAATTCTAACACTAACTGACACGTTTGACACTTTTTGGGGACCAGTGACACTTTTTGGGGACCAGTGAAACTTTTTGGGGACCGTGACACCAGTGATCAGTTTTAAAAATATGCACTGTCACTGTACTAATGACACTGGCTGGTAAGGGGTTAATATCAGAGGCGATCAAAGGATTAACTGTATGCCTAGCCAGGGTTTTACTATACTGTGTGAGGTGCTTTTTATTAGGGAAAAAAATGTAATTTATTCCCTGCTTTGCAGGGGCACAAACTCCATCCCTTCCCTCCTGTGAGAACGGGGATCTGCCTTGTCTACATAGGCAGATTGCAGTTCTGTGTCTCTGCCTGGCCATCAGTGGGTGCTGGAGGACATCAAATACCCTTCACCCACCGATTATCTTTCGCTGTGTGTAATCACAATGGAAGCTAGGTGCTGCCCTGTAGCAGAAAAACTACCTGGTGATCCAGCTAGTTAAGCAAATCCTGTCAGGGTGTATCCTCTCTGGATGGAGGAACATCAGAGACACCTCTGGACAACATAAATGTCAATCTTTAGAAAGGATATCGTAGTTGCATTAAGTGATTTAAATGGACTTGACTAACAAGTTAGAGCTAAACTCCAGCTAACACTTTTTAGGCAGCTAAAGCAACCTTTTTACTTAGGGGGGGGGGGGGGGGACATTTTACATAAATGAATATAAGCTCAAGAGCACCCCTGACAGTATTAAGTGGTTTGTCTTTTTTGCTAAACAGTTTGGTTTGTTAAAGGAATTAGAAAATTAAAACTTCCCGGCTGGATCAAGAAGTGAAGAAAAAGGAAAAAATAAAACTATGGCTTCATGTATACTACACTACACTACATCACACTTTTGGCGTTTTTTTGCCAAAGTTTCTAAACTCAACTGCATAAAAGCCTATGTGTCCATGTACACATAGGCTTTTAGGATTGTTTAGGAGCTGCTTCAGTTAGGGGAGGTTTAACCTCCTTCTCCTGATCGCTAAAAAATTGCATTCAGGATAAAAGCATTTTGACCGTTACTTATGGTATTGGTGTTTGAGTATACCAGTATCATTTATATATTTGAGTTTTGCGCTGCACTTTTTCTATTTTATTTTTTACTTGTTTAGGATTTTTGCGAATTTCCCTTAGTGTTCAGCTGGCATTACCAGTGATCTGAACCCTGGGGGTCTGTATCACATAAATACACTTTAATATCATCATTTTTTGATCTATATATTTGCGCTGATTGCACCCTGTTTTTTATATATTTTGACCGTTAGCTGCTAAACACATCAAAATTTTGCCATGTTTTGCCTTTTTTCTGCAGCAGACTGTCATAATAGGCTATGCGTACATAAAGCCTAATGCAGCCATCAATTGTAATGCTTTATTCACACTGGTACTCCTGTCATTCTAAATGAAGGAAGAAGTGATCTTAACTTTTATGCCTTTCAGATTACTTTTTCCTGCATTTAGATCTACCTACTTCAGTCACATTTAGGTGAGTTTAGTCATGTTTAGTCACACTCACATGTGTTTGGCCGCATTTAGATTGTCTATGTCATGATCAGGAGTCAAGCTAGGAGGCTAGTAGCTATAGCAGTAGAAAGGTTCTCACCAACCAGCAGGATAAGTACATGATCAGATCACCCTGGCGGATGGTCTTTTTCAGAGCTTTTCAGAGCTCCTGATGGTGGAGATGGGTTTTGCTGCATGCTAGTGAGAGGTTGCCATCCCCAGGATTGCCTGACCAGGATGTGAGCAAGCTGGGGTTTGGCGGCAGATGGATCAGGTAGGGATCAACTAGAAGTGTAGTCAGTAAAGAATATGGGTAACAAGTGGTTGCAGGTTGGGGTCAAGCAGAATTGTAGTTGAGAAACAAGTTAAAGGATGGTAAGGAGTGGTAGTGGAGATACAGACGCCAGCAGGAGCAAAAAGAGCAAGATATTGGCTGGAGTGGAGACCATTAACCTGGCAAGCAGGAAATGCATGGACTAAATCAGGAAGTTAAAGGAGCTATCCAACATCTCAGGTGGCATAGCAAGAAGAGATACATCCATACACCACAGAGGTTCCAGGTTCCGATCCTGAAAGTCTAATTGGAATCTGGATGTACATAATTCTATTTTTTCTAAGGCCTCTTTCACATGGGTGCTGAATACCCTATATCATGAAAGGGCTGTTAGTCAATGTCTCTAGACTTCAGGTGCATGAAGGCCGCCTATTCAAGTCTATCACCACACCTACACATCTGTCACATTAGGATGAGCGGCTGTGTTCTAATAGACTTGAATCGGCTATCTGCACACACTTGGAGTTTAGAAAATTACACGTTTATGATATACGAGCCCCAGCACCAGTGTGAACAAGACCTACTGTAAGTGCAGCTTCACTGACCACATCTAAACATAGGTAAATGCTCAGTGTGAATGATACCTTTGGAAAACAATTACATTCATTTATATGTATATAAACACATAAATGTACTGTATATAAACACAAGTTTAACAGTGTGAGTGCAAATGAGGCCTAATGCCGCGTACACACGACAGTTTTTCATGATAAGAAAAATGCTATTTTTTTATTTGGTCATTAAAAACGACCGTGTGTAGGCTCCAGAGCATTTTTCTCAATAAATTTGTACCGTATATGGCCACCCTATGTGGTAGGTTTTGTTAGTCTTCAGATTGATTGCCATGTCTCTATAAAGCCTAAAATTAGGACTAGCCTTAAGAGGACCAGGCTTAAAGAGGAACTTCACCCTCCCCTCAAGGTTAATTTTTCTTTTATCCCCCTTTTTTTTCCTGGCTTAAGTTCAAACAACATACACACCCAATGAATCCACTGTTGCCCTGCTGTAGTCTGCCACTCTGCTGCCACACGCCAGGTCCCGCATTGTCATTTTCCTATCTGATGTCATCAAGAGCCAGCTTCATTTTCTAGGAGGGGGGGTGCTGCTTTTCTATAGCCACTGTCTTTAGACTGAAACCTTCTGAGAATTCTGTCACAGATATCTCAGGAGGATGCTGGAGCAAGGTACATGTCATTCTTCCTAGGTAGGGGACAAGCCAGGAAAAAAAAAATAAAGAGAGCAAACAAGAAACAAAAAAATTACTTTTGAGATTGTGGAGTGGGGGGAAATGAAGGTCCACTTTAAACTGCTCAAGTCAAGATTAGAGTCTGCCTTGTCAAGAAGAAAGCTATCTTTCATTGAAATGTAAAATGCCCTGTACTTGCAGTCACTATCCCACAATAACACAACAAAGCTTCCTTATGTTCAGAAATGGGAGAGTGACCTGGGTATAGAACTTAATACCTCGGATTGGAATCAAATATGGCGAAACACTAAATCGGCTTCCTCGAATATAATAGCATTGGAAGCGGTCTATAAGGTATTAATGAGATGGTACCTGGTGCCAAGCAGAATAGCTAAATATGCACCAAACTGCACCGGACATTGCTATAGGGGTTGCATCACCGAAGGTACATATTTTCATACTTGGTGGACGTGTCCAATAGTACAGAAATTCTGGGATAAGATTTTCAAGATGGTAAATGCGGTGACTAAATTGAGAATACTTCCAGACCCTAAATTGGCACTACTGAATTTAAAGCCCATCAATCTAACACACACACACTTCAAGCTACTAACACAACTCTTTACGGCAGCCAAACAAACCATAGCAAAAGCTTGGAAAACTCCAATTTTATCAACGACGGAAACAAAAAATAGAATGAATATTGCTATGACGCACGCCAAAATGGAAGCGTTAGAAACGGACACGATCGCCAACTTTGAAAAAATATGGAACCCTTGGATACAATATGCTATACCAGAAAATTTTTATAAAGGTGTAATGATGCCATGGTAGCTTTCCTATACAAAAATAACCGTTGTACATTTCATGCTTTGACGACGGATCCTAGCCCATCCCTGCAGACTTCCTTACCTGACCCCCCCCCCCCCCCCCATTTTCCTTCCTTTTCTTCCCTTCTTCCTTTTCCTGATCTGATACTGCATAAGGTAGTACCCTCGTGTATCTACCGTTAACTTTGAAAAGGTAGCACATTTTAGAAATTTAAAGTTGATAGGTAGTAAGGTTACATTAAATAAGGACGTATTATCTTTGATATATTATCCACTATCCACTAGGACAAGTTGTAAGGATTACATATTTGGCTATGTTAACTACTTAAACTCTTCCTGCGATAGTACACAGAACATGGCTAAAATATTCCCGTTTATTGTTGTTTAAGAAAGATGATACTGTTAGTCAATCTTATGTTATAATAACCACCTGATTACTGTAACGAATGTATGCTTCATGTACAATTTATTCTTGCATTTAATAAAGATATTCTTGACAAGGAAATGTAAAATGCCAAAGCCTCTATTGTACGTGGAAGTTATGGTAGAAACTGTGAGGAGGGGGGCAGGGCCTAACCTTAACTTGGACCTCAAACTCCTCTAATTTTGTTTGTTAATAAGTGAAAAGGGAATACAATTGTTCCAGACTTATTAATTATGAACCAATAGTTGACTTGGGAATTGTGTGCTATATTGCTGAAAGCACCAACATTGGGAATATTCACCAGCATTTACCCTATATCATCTCCCTGAGCATACGAAGAGTTACATATTATTTCTTATTTTTTTATTTTTTTTACACTGTCCCTTTATTAATTTTTTCATTACTTTTATATCTATTACAAGGAATGCAAACGTCCCTTGTAATAGATATAAGGATGGCAGCTCCTCTTTATGGAGCGATCTGGGGTCAAAAGACCCTAAATCTCTCTTTTATTTTTTAAAGCAAAAGATAAAAAAATAAAATGTTTTTGATCTTTTGCTTTTAAAAAAAATGTTTACTGCCGCCCTAGACCTGAAGTGACGTCACAACGTCACTCTGGTTCTCCAAAGCCATAGAGGCAATCAGAGATAATCTAGTCTCTCACTGTCTCTGTGACCAGCCGGCCACACTTTCCGATGATTTCTAGGGCAAGCTGGTGGAAATGGTAATCTCAAGAAACACCAGTGAACAAGGGGGGGGGGGGGGCTTTGTGTTCCCTCCCATTGCTTCAGAAAGAGAAAACAATCCTGTAGTTAATGAGGCACTGGGATTTCTTTCATGAGAAAGACAGCCGCTAGCTGAAAAAAAGATACCGGGGTTTTGTCGGATAGCTTCAGCCATAACGCCAGTAAACCACTTGCGATCTGCAATGTATATACTGTATATATTTTTTATCTTTAAAATAGGTATTTTTATTTTTATTTTGCTTTAAAATATATGTTTAACCAAAACCTTTATTTATAGTTTGTTAGCATACAACAGGTAACCCCTGTCACTGTCTGTGCCCCAACTAGGTAGATTTGCCTCTCTATTTGTCTTGGTAACCATCACCAGAACAGGAGATGAGGGACAATCTTTCAAAGGAGATACCTATTCTAGTTACAATGAAATTGCAGAACTTCCTGTCTCGGATTAATAAAGATTTATATGATTCATAGAGATAAGTAGTTTACAAATCACTAATGCTGCATCATTGCCCTGCAAATCTGGATGCTACCCGCTGCCTGGAATTAGGTGTTTGTATAGCTAAAACTTTTTTTCGTTTTATGAGGATATATTTCTAGACATTTCTAGTTTGGATAAAAATTTTGATATTGCTTTCTTGATGTTAGCGGCTTGTTGCTATGAGAGTGAAAACTAGGCTAACTGCATGTTTTATGGTAAATAAAACTCTTTAAGCACGTATAAAAGGCTTAATGCATGCTGTTCTGTACTTTGCTTTTTTCTTCTAGGTTTTTGGGTTTGACTTTACAAAGCCAAGAAAAGTACAAATATACATCTAAAAATAAATAAATAAAACGTATCAAAAGATCAGATGTCCCCTGATTTCATCTTTCCCGTAACGTCAAAAGAAGCTGCCTGCCGGTAAGTGGTGCTCATCTTTGAAACTGTGTTGGATAAAGCCTTAAGAGCTTGTTCATGTGCATTTATTTAGCTTGTTTGGCTCTTTTTGATTAGTAAATGCTTGGAATAAATAATGCAGTAATGCATACAAGTACAGACACTCCACTTTACTATCTAAGATTTCAAGCAGCAGAATATTTTTATGTTGTCCTACCATTTTTTTTTTTTTTTTTTAAAACAAGTATTACTTACAGTCAGCACTGGCCAGGGCTGTTTCTTCCTCACTGTCAGAGTGATAAATGAACTGCAAACTTTTCCTTGTGGTCTTGCTAAATATTTTATACAGTGAAACTCAAAGACCTTGGGGGATTTTCTAGGTTAAAGTCAGGATTATTGCACACGGCAACTCCACTTTAAACTGATGACTTGGACTAAAGATAAACCAACTCCCCCTCGAAATAATTTATTAAATTGAATAAAAATAATGTAAATTAAATGCATGTTAACCCCTTAAGTTCTGGGACATTTGGACCTGTTTCTTCTCATCATCTTGAGTATGATGCCCGTACACACCATCACTTTATGTGATGAAAAAAACGACATTTTCTGTGAAGTAAAAAATTACGTTTTTGAAACTTCAATTTTCAAAGACGAAATTGCCTACACACCATCGTTTTTCTCACAATGTTCTAGCAAAGCGAGGTTACGTTCTCACCACTTTTTCCATTGAAGCTCGCTTCTGGGCATGCGCGGGTGTAAAAACGTCTTTTTAAACAACGTTTTTTGCTACTCACGGTCAATTTCTGTGAAGTAAAAGTTGACGTTTTGAAAAATGACACATAAAATTGAAGCATGCTTCAATTTTTTTTGGTCGTTTTTTACAAGACATAAAACAACGTTTTCCCCCACACACGGTCAATTAAAGTGACGTTTTTAAAAACGTCGTTTTTTTTTCATCACATAAAGTGATGGTGTGTACGGGGCATCAGAGTGTTTGTTTTAGTTTCGGAGATGTCTGGGTTCTGCACCTTATAGCTTTAACATTCGTAGTTTACCCTAATTTATTCGTTTTTTTTTTTTTTTCGTTTGGGTGGGGTGGTAAATAGGCTTGAATTTGATGGAAGATTTGTATACAATTTTTTTATTTTCTAGAAATAGTGAAAAACTATAAAAAAAAATGCATTTTTGACATGATACTTTAGTTTAGTCTCTTGGTAACTATATAATTGTTTTGTTCTTTTAATTTGTACTAATAATTTGTACATCCCTTTACAATTCACATTTTAATTGATGCACCAATATCCCACATGTCTGTATCCCTTTCCTGATACTATTTGTATTGTTCCATTTTATATTCAATAAAAATCTAATGTTGAAAAAAAAATGCATTTTCATGTACTTTTTCCAAATGCAACAGTCATACAATGTTAACACTCCCAGGTATTTACCCTAAATGTTACCACAGGAGTGTGATTTCAGTGTAACATAGCAAAATGCTAAAGCTCAAAGTGAACCTTTACATTTTACTTTAGAAGTGCTTCATTCCCCTGTAGACACTTCACTAAGGTGCACACAGGGAAAATGATTTGTGTGATTTGAGAGCATTAGGATAAGATCAAATTGGGTTGGCAATGGTACAAATTAGTGTGACAATGACTTTGCTACAGTTGGTTTAGAATGGCTAAGAATATAAACAACATTACATTCACTTGCAGAAAAAATGCAAATGTCACCCAGATGATCCAATATCTTTGTTGGACCTGGAGATTGGACCTCTGGGGAGGGAACATGATTTTTATCCTATTTTTATATTTTTTTCATGAGCTGGTCTGGATATTGAGTGGAGACCTGATCTTACCCCCACCCCATGCATTTTTTTTTTAGCCACAGATTACTTTTAATAGTGTTCTAATCCTGACTGTCAGCAGTCAGCCAGCAATACTATATCAGCGATCTGTTGCTTTAGGGAATCGCTAGACAGAGATCTGGCAGCTCTTTCCCAGCCTCCACACTATGAGGAAGTTTTGTGATGTCACATGCAATGTCACTACACTGCCAATGAATACACAATGCAGAAGCATTGTGTTTACAATGATCTGCTACAAAATCCCAAGCACCTGTTAGTACAAATACAATGGTAATGTCTGAGCTATACATTTTCTTATAAGTTAAAAAATACCCCATCGCTCTTTAAAGCACACTGGAATTTTTAGTTTTAAATAAGCTAAATATATTCCAGAAGCAGGAATAAAAGGGTAGTGAAAGTATTACAGTTTACTGGATGCAATCATAGACTGAAGAAGAAGCATGCATGTGCCAAACGCACACCTGATGGCCCCATGCCCTACGCCCAGTGACATCACAGCTGATGAGGAGGTGACTGCCGGATCTACTCTGAGCCCTGGGAATCCTAGAGCGAGCCACCAGCGGTGCCAGACACCACCAGTAATCTGGACTGGGATCACACCGAGAGGCCAGCCTTGTGATATGCCTTTTTTCAATGCGCCTTTGTGAGTTACCACTTTACTTTTAAATAAATCATGTGTTTTATATAACCCACAACACTCAGATGAGCACTGCTGTGTCTCTGTAGTTGCAGAACGTAAAATAAAAAAAAACTGTGCAAAAAAGGCAATTTGAATATCAGCTTAAGAATTAAATAACAATTATTAAACATATATAGCTTGGGCTTTGTTTTGGGAAACAGTTAAACTGGTGAGTTAAGATCTGCTTCAAAACAAGGGGTTCTCTTCAAAAGCAATGTTTCTAAACTAGCAGTACATGTACAAGAATTAAACCTATTTGAATACAAAATAGATTGATTGGGCGTAATTATGGTATGCATGTGGCAATAAAGAACCCTATGTCAAAGAATGCCCACTACTGTGTGAACCATGTCCTCAAGAGATACTGCAACATGGGCTCCTTCACATTTCTTTATTTATTTGTGGCCCTCTATCCAGATGGTTGTGGTATGAATATTTATTTTGCCTCTTTATAAGCATAGCCCTAGAAGATAGGCATAAGAGCTCAATTACCATCAGTGCTCAATTTTCTTGTTGTTTCTTAATCTGTGTTATGTTTAAGGCGCAAGAAGCATAGAAACAGTTCAGAACTTTATGTGGCCATTATGAAAAAACAAATCTCAGCCAGTGTATACTCACAGCACTGGACATTTGCATCCATCTTATTCCTATTTTAACAGAGACTAGCATAGAAATGGTGTGCCAGGGCTATGGAGTGCCATGTCGTACAAAAGATATTTCATTCTAAATCTGGTCACCACTGTTGAGCTCTCTTACATGTAATGAAAGATTCCTCTCATTTTGCAGGCAGTTTGATCCAGTAGAAATCATATTTGCAGGGATGCCCTGTCCTCTTCCTGTCTCTGAACGTCTGGCGTATCAGGGGTTAATAGCTTGAGTCACCTGTGAAGATGCTATGAAAACGTTTGTTAGGAGGACCTGCCCCCTACCCCTTCTCCCTCATTGAAAAGTCTTAATTTAATGCTTCTATGGCTAACAACACAATCTATGAATTGGGGAGAGAATCCTTTGACTCGTCAGACTTTCCCACATTCATAAATCCTATTCCAAGCAGTGAAACCAATGAAAGAACATTTCTTACTGAAGGAGGAGGGTCCTCATTGGGAGCATTTTCAAAGCAACGTAACAGAAGACACAAAGCTATTAAAAGAGAAGTTTGCTTTTGTTTGTTTTTTCAAAACCATACTTACCTAGTTGGATGTAACATTGATCCCATGTAAGAACCAAACAGTTAACCACCACTGATTGCTTGGTTCTCAGAGTTCCGTGAACAGAGACCTGGTAACTGTCTTCTCTGCCCTCTCCCCCATGCTCACTGGAGTGCTGGGCTGTGGAGGGGGCAGGAGCGACTGGCTCATCCTCTCAGCGCCTTGTGGAAAGGCTGAGCCAGGTGACCAGGTGCTGTTCCAGGGTTGTGGGCAGATCCCAACCATATTGTCTCGATCTTGCCCCTGGACCAGCACAGTGACATCAGCCGGCAGTGGGCTTCAGCCCGCCGTTTGCTGAAAACGGGTCACAGGAGTGCAGAACGAACTGGCTGTACTTATTTAACCTCCCACAGTACCAGATGTTCAGCAGCAGGAAGAGGACAGGGCCTCCTTACAGCCTGCATATCATGAGACATTTTTTATTACAAGTAAGTTAGCTCACTAAAGCAACAGAATTTTTTATTTTTCTCCCGTACAAAAGAAATGGTCAGTCCCTGCACTATATGTGCACTGCATCATTATCTCGGTCGACCTGGAGAAAAAGATTGTAGTATATTTGAGCATAACGAGATTTGAACAAGCATATCCAGCACTCTTGCCCAGGACAATAGCCCTTCTGTGGTCACCAAGACCAAATAGTTTCCAGTATTGCAAACTCCACTGTTAGAGTTTATTTACTGAGTGTACATAATTTATCTGGATTTTCATTTTTTTTTATAAAAGTGTACGTGTAGGAAATGTATCTTTTTGGTCCATTTGTTAACAATTTACTCAGTGACTGATGAACAACCACCAAGGAGGCTTCCGCTGCATGCCTCACACTGAGCCCAAGATGGCACAACACGGATTAGGTTCGTTAGGCAACGCTCTTCATAGGGACCTTGGCACAGCTGCAGATCTGAACTTGATAAATAATTCATAGTTATCTTTCCAGCTTTCAAATGAGACGATTCAGATTGAAAATGTGACCTGCAATATTATGCTTCTAGCAGGATCTTAATAGGAAATACAAACTGAAGCCGTCCGCCACTTGTTACCGCAGCATGTCACCTCTGCATTAGTGCAAATGAACATTTATCTGAGCTGTTGAGTCTAAAAGGAGGTGATATGAGAATAAATTCTGGAATATGGTTCGCTTTACTCGTCTAGACATTCATCAGTGTCTTTCCATTCTTCTTCACGCTAAGCAGCATCAGATTTATAAAATTAAAAAGAAAAAAAAACTCTCTGTCTTATATTAAACTCCTTCTGATGATAAATCTTAGCTCATATTGTCTGCCATCCTTTTCGTGTTTTGTGTACCAGTCTGAATTCACAATTACTTTCCTGCAGTAATACCGAACATCAGGCTATAAAACGTACTCTGATCCAGCAAGTTACTGTCCTATGAGCTGTATGATGCTTGGCACAAGTAAATCTTTTTTTTTTTAATCTCTGAGCATGTGTGTTTAAAGTGGAGCTCCAGCCAAATGGCTAAATACTGTAGATAAATACACTATTAAAACACACCCACGCTGGGGGTTATTTACTAAAGCTGGAGAGTGCAAAATCAGGCTCACTTCTGCATAGAAACCAATCAGCTCCTAACCTCAGCTTGTTCAATTACTTTTTGGCAATAAAACCGGAGGCTGATTGGTTTCTATGCAGAAGTGAGCCAGATATGACTGCATCGGATAAAAAAGATGACCACACTTTTTAGAATCTGCAATTTTTGTCCTCAATGTCTTTGCTTTGCTTTTGAAGCCATCAACTACCATCAAGCAGAGTTAATAAGTATTGCACTTTGAAGATGATAAAGTCAAGGGCCCCATTCAAAGAAATAATGTGATACTGACTGTCTTTTTCCTCTATTCATAGAAGGTAATCTCATTTAGAAATTCCAGGAAAAGTGGGGACTCCAGCACTGTAATAAAAGGCTAGTCTTAAACTTAGAGGATCAAAGTGGTGGTGAGGTTATATATGTAAACTAAGGGTTGAATAATGAGTAAAGGTTGGTGTTAAAGATAATTGCATCCCTATATGATCTATAATAAAGCAGCAGCTTAGAACAGGCTTAATTTCTAAAGGGGAGTAAGCACGATTTATGAAGCTGCTGAGGCTAACCCCAACAGGGCAATCTCTTGTTTAGGGGTAATAACTCTGCCCAAGACTTAACATTTCAGGGTCAAGGCACACTTGTGAAGAGATCTGAGTTTTTCTCAGTGCGACCCTGCATAGAATGTGGTCACAAGACTTCCTATTATGTAACTGAAGTAATGTGCCCTTGCTTTCCTATGCAGATTATAACATGTAATCACTATAAAAGGCTTCATTAGGACAGGTGATGGCAATCCAGCTTCACCTCCTAGCCTAAAAGAAAGGAAGGCAAGTTTTACATAAGCCCCTTTTCTCTGTTGCCAATGCCTTATTCAGGGGCTTCTAAGCTGTTTGAAAATGTTGGCTCCCATCAGCATTGGGAGCCCGTGCTTTAAGAGGTGGGTTCCATTTTTGGGCATTTCTCTTGAAGAACCCACTTAAGTGTTGAAAGACATGTAGTGCCCGCCTAGGTATGCCATTAGTGTTTTAGGTAGATTTACCATAGATTTTGGGTACCCTGTAGCAGGGGAGCAATGATCGTTTGCTTTTATCTGTTCTGGGTTCTGCTGGTGCAGGCTCAACTACTTTCCCCTGCATCCCACTGAATTCTGGGATATATTGAATGGGAGAGTTTGACCCTGGTCTGCATATTCATGCACTTTCAGACAATCCCTGGTCAAGAGAGTGACAAGCAGGTCTAAGAGAGGTAAAAAAAAGTTGAGACAGTCTCTTGTTTCTGGGGGAGTAACCTCAGAGGCTGTTAACAGCAGTGATTAAATCCTTTTTGGGGGTCCCAGCTCCAGCTGGGGATCAGGCACCTCCGTTCAGATCATCCTGAGGCAGTGCAAAAAGTTCTACAGGGTCTCTAGCCTGCAGAAACCAAGTACAGAGACTGTCTGGTATTACTGGTGGCTTTACAGTACCGAGAGCATACTAGCCTTAAAGGAGTTGTAAAGGAAAAAAATGTTTTTGCTGAAATGACTGTTTACAGGGTATAGAGACATAATAGTTAACTGATTCCTTTTAAAAATGATTAACAATAGATAAAAATCAATCAAATAATGTACCTACAGTTTCAGTTTCGTTTTTGCATGCTGTTTCATGCTTCTGTGATGAACAGAGACAAAGAGCCAATACAGGGCAGTGATGGTTTGAAAAACTAAACTGATTGGTGTTGAGGGGTTTTAGACACACAGTAATCACACCTCCTTGATTAGTGACCACAGAGAGAAAGCTCCCATGACATTTTTCATCAGGAAACAGACTGTTCAGAACAGAGAAGGATTACAGCAGCATCAGAGCAAAAACGAACAATGAGGACATGAAACCAGTACTGCAGTAAGGTAAAGGAAGCTATTTAGCTAAAAAAAATATTTCCTTTAGTGACCCTTTAAGAATCCTAGAGACTTTCTTTGCCACTTTTGGGAAAGCTCATTTACTAAGGATTATACTCCTGTTGAAAACTTCCTGCATTGAAGTTAATTTGCCTTCATAGTCAAGAGCATGCTTAACACTCTGAAGGAGCAGTTCAGTGTTAGCGCCCTCTATCACATTTTCGCTTTTCTAGTATCCCAAGGCTCACTACCAGCCCATCCAAGTTAAACCAGAACATAAACTGCAAAAAACATGCACAACCTGTTTTCTGACTTGTGTGACTGTGAATTACTGTATGTCTGGCTGCCATGTGCCTATTAAGGAATTGAACCTGGGACCAAACAGCTGGCTTTCCTCAGCAGTCTAGGTTTGTGCCACAGACAAATGGGTTGGCATTATCTAATTTTGAGGCCCATAAGCTCCTGTTTTTTTTCAGACATGGGGACACAAGGTGCAGTGTTCTGGAATGGGGTCCTTTGAGAAGGACCCTGCACATATGTTAAAATAAAAGTGAAAAAAGGGAAAGCAACCAACAAATCTACAATTAATTACTGCTATCTAGTTTATTTTAAATCCCTCAAAAAGTGCACCACAGGAGCAGATCAATTGGCATCCAGTGCAGCATTATTTAAAAGCATTTTTTTTTTATTTGTTGTGTAAGCAGCTATTTTCTTGTGTTATTACTGAATGTACTCTCTGAAAAAAAATAAAAAAATACATGCAGCCTAGAACATTCAGCCTGAAATGAAGCCTGTCTAAGGCAATGAGGTATATTTACTAAGCAAGCAATGAATAGTAATGTGGCTTGTATTACTTAAGTAATGCATGGCAACCTTGAATAGCCAGTCATGTGCAAATAAATAAAAATAAAAATGTTTCTCATATTTGGATGATTGAGGTGAACACTAATTCACATTATTTACTAAACTAAGTGAACATTAAAGTGGTTGCATTCTATGCATTAAGGTGAAAAAGCTTCTGTGCTGCAGCTCCCCCAAGAACCCCCCTTTTTTCTTACCTGAGCCTAATCACATCAAGTGATGTGCATGAGCACAGTGGCTCCAGCCACTGTCACTCTCCTCATTGGACAGATTGATGGCAGCAGGAACGATTGCCTCTCGCTGCTGTCAATCAAATCCAGTGATGCAGGGGTGGGGCCGAGTCCCACTGTCTGGAAAGCAGGCACTTGATCAAGAGGAGAGGCCTGGAGCACCAACAGGGAGCACCTCAGAAGAAGAGGATCGGGGCTGCTCTGTGAAAAACTATTACACAAAGCAGGTAAGTATAGGCATGTTTTTAACATTTACAACCCCTTTAACTTTGCTACAAGCAAATTATCTGTTTCGGACATCAAGCTAACTCACTGCAAACAGAATCCACCTTCACCCCTACCTAAAGAAAAAAATAAATCAATATGCCCGCAAAAAGAAAAAAAATATTAATGCATACTTCTTCAGTGAAGTGTGGGTCCTCACTTAATTCTGCTATGGTCAAGATCTTCACATGTGGCTTCTTTGGTTGTGTTGGGTGCCTGTTTCCCCTGCCACGCCCTGTAGTTCCATATGCCACCAGGGCTCAAGTCCTGCAGGAACGCGTGGGAACGGAGTTCCTGCACTTTTTTCACAGCAGGAACGCAGTTCCCTTTGCAGGACTAGAGCAGCCCGAGCCATCCGAGCCAATCCTTCACTGAGCGGCGATGCCCAGCTTGACTCACTGTCAGGGGCAGGCGAACCTTAGTAATCCTTTATGTTACTGGCTGCTTCCTGTATATGGATTCATCGGGTAGTGTGCGGGTATTCCATCACTTCCTCGATGCCGCAATGTCTCCTGGGAGCGTTTGTCATTGTTCCCAGGAGACATTGCGGAGGTCTTCCACGAGTTATCGCGGGATTTAGAAAGAACTTGCTTAAAAAAAATACATGCGCTTTAGTAATTATGTATATGAGCGTATCATTTTTTTTTTGGTGGGGGAGTGGATCTTGGGTGGGAGTTCCCACACTTTTTTCCCCAGGACTTGACCCCTGTATGCCACCCCTTATGTCACTACAGGAAAATAAATGCACAGCAGAGAACCAGGCATCTGCCCGGCATCAAGATTCTTCCATAACTTGAAAATGTAGATGTCCTGCTGAGAAAGTAAGTATTAATTGTCTCCTTTTACATGGAACAGGGATTTATTTCTTTTTTCTTTTAGAGCTGAAGGACTTTGGACCTATGTTAAAGAGTTATTGCAGTTCACTTCCAGGTATATTCCACTTGCATTTAAGATCCATTTAAGACAGCCCTGACCTGTCAATGAACTTATCTCCCAAAGTATCAAATCTCAAACGCAAAGGGAATGTACCTAGAAGAAAGCTGCATTTACCTGAGCCTGCTGTTGATCTCCTTCTGACCTGTACTTCACCTTCTTCTAATCTTCTGCATCTGCTTGGTTCAATCTGCTTTTGCATTCCCATTGACTTGTACAGGGAGAGGAACCATTGTCCAAAAAAGCATCAGCACAGATCATTATCCACACAGAAAGCAGCACGCTTGTTGGAAAATAATTTCTAACTTTCAGCACATATACTACCACAATAATACGTAAATGGTAGCGGTGCATAACGTGTATTTTCCTTGAGGTATTTCTTAAATATGTATTTATTTTTAAAATCCACTTTTCATGCTGTTTTGCATGGTATGCATCTTAATGTATTCAAAGCCTTTTGTAGCTTAAACATTTGACCTTTGCAATAAAAAGTGGTAGGTTGTGCAGATGGTCAGAAAACGGTTCTTTTTCATATTTAAATTTTACTCATAAAATAGGAATCAATGTATAGAGCAAAATGAAGAAGCTGCATTGTTATGTTTAAACAGATTACCACCCACTGGGATACCTGCTGGCTTGATATTACACTAATAGCTGTAGACTCCTTCATACCTGGGGGTGTTTTTCCATCTTTATGAAAATTCTATCAGCTTAATAGAAACAGATTGGTGGTATTGTGGATAACTTCACTAAGAAACAAATAAATATTCTGCACAGCGGTTATTAGCTTACAGTAGTCTGCGGACATCTCAGGATGTGCATTTTTAAGCAGAAACACAGACAGAAAAAAAATTCACTAAAACATAGGATATACATAATGTATACTTAGGAAATTATTGGTATTAATTGTAAGTTATGGAATGGTTTGTTGAAGGTTAGCAATCAGTTCCCAGCAGGTGTGCAGGTTTCCTGAGTGCATAGTGAAAGAGATGCATTTCAGGGCAAGGCATTGTAAGTAATAGCTAGTTTAGCTCAGGTTCACACTAGTGAAATTTGTCATGTGAGTTGACAGTTCAAAATAAAAGACAATTCACACCCTATTGCCGGCAATGGAACCGTTCAAATCGTTGTGACTCAAGTTGCAGGGAAAAGATTCCTGCACTACTTTTTTTGTGATTTCCTTGCAACTTGTATTGACTTCTGTTAAATGAAGTCACAAGCCACAGGTCTAAATCACACCAAAGTAGCGCAATTTAAAAGCCACACTAGTGTGAACCAGGGCTTAATGTCCAACATGAAAAGAAACAAAAAGTTTTCAAGTGGTTGTAAAGGCACAAGATTTATTTTTTATTTTTTATAGACAATCACAGAACTTTATTGGCAGACTCAAGTGGAATGTAGAGTCGGAGGGGGGAGGGGCGAGGTCAGGATCTCTTCTTACTCTTCCCCACCACCTTCCCCAGGGTCACCGCTGGGGTCATCGCCTGGTAAATCCCAGAGGAGATCTTGTTGACATAGTAGAGATCCACCACAGAGAAGATAAAGCAGGTGGTGACACAAACTCGCTGGACCAATCCGGAGGCGAAGAGAGCGATGAAGAGACAAACCACGACTTCCGGGAATATTTTGGCCTGGAAGCCTTTTCCGAATATGAGGCTCTCCAGGATATTGAATCGACTCCGACACCGGGACACCGGGACACCTCAGCACTCCGCCAACCCCGTCTATGGCACAAGGATTTTTACCTTCATGTATTCTATGCATGAAGGTAACAAACCTTTTGTTTGCACTAGCCCCTCCTAATACTTACCAGAGACGCCTCTTCACTCAGCGAGGTGCATGAGAGCCTTACTGGTCTGGTGACTCGCACTCCTGATTGGCTCCCACTGCTGTCAATCACAGCCAGTGAGTCAATCAGGAGATGGAGGGGGCGGGCCAAGCAATGGCTCCATGTGAAAATGGGCACACAGAGCCGCGGGTCGGGAACGTGCCTGCTTGGGTGCCCCCACAGCAAGCTGCTTGCTGTGGGGGCACCCGGCAGGAGGAAGGAGTCAGGAGCACCAGTGTGGGACCCTACAAGAGGAGGACCCGGGTTGCTCGGTGCAAAACCACTACACAGAGCAGAGAAGTATAACATGATTTTTGTTTTGTTTTTTAAACAAAGCTTTAATATCTCTTTAATGTCCTGCTAAAGACCCCACACTTGTAATAATTGTAATATAATACTTCATCCAACAATAAAAAGCACACCCAGGTAGCCAGAAGTTAATTATTATTCCATAATAAATATTGTACTTTGCCTGAAGTTTGCCACTAAAGTTTGGCTTATGGAAGAATTTGAATGTTCAGTGGTAAATAAATGTAACTGTACAGGGCTAGTTGTGAATTATTTCTGCCTTATTTAGCTTTAGTTACTTACTAACTAAAAAACAAGTTGTTGACATGGGAGACCTCCTAAGATCTGTCAGCTACATAGTTCTGATAAAACACTGTCTCCCAGCTCCTGAGTGTACATAGCTATGTCAAATAACAGTCATCACTAGAATGTTAACATCTATGGGGCATGATAGTTTAATACTGTTGTGCACACACACTAAACTGAAATGTTAAGACTCAAATGTTAGCATTTTTAACTCCAAGGCTACCTGGAGTCATGTGACATATTTCTGGCTTTTAGACCAAGAACTAGAGTGCAAGTGATCTGCTTTATTACAGCTGACAGATACATGATGTCAGTTTACTGAACCCCTGCATACGCTTTTAATATTTTGATGGGACCCTAAGCTAACTATCTATCTTTCCTGTTATCATTCAGTTACAGTTTTTTATAAAAGAAATCTAAATATATATAACATTTTACATGAACATCAAGCCATCTGCACATCAAGCCATCTCTGCAAGACCAAACAAATACTACAAAACACCCACGCAAGCACAAGAGCTGAACTGAATTATGATAAAACAATGTTGGGGTTGCTTTGCTAAAGGAGCATAAAGTGTAACTGTAAACTGGCCTTGATTGAAAATGTTCCCTTTGCAAAGTGAATGCTGGCTTCGTTTAGGAAACAGGGTGGAGTTGTGTTCACTTTGGATACCGGCTAATGTTTTTAAAGGTGTTATAAAGGTTTGTTTTTTTATTTTCTAAATAGGTTCCTTTAAGTGAACACAGAGTCTCCCCACAGGAATGTAGTCCCAAGGGAGGGGGCGAGCACGCTGACTAACCCCCAGCCAGAACAGCTCGGATGATGGGGGCAAGCTTACTGAGGAGGAACAGGAAGTAAGAAATTCAGACAAAGAAAAAAAACATTTAGAAGGGAAATCAAAGGAAAAGGTAAATGAACCAACAATGCACTGGCTTAAAGGAACCTATTTAGAAAATAAAAAACAAACCTTTACAACCCCTTTAATGTTAAAACACTATTAAAACACTCCATCGTATTCACTAAGCTAATTGAACATTTTCTACTCCTTAGTAAGTCAACCCAAGTCATGAGCAGGGAAGTTTTAAAACAATTTTAAAAGAACAAACAAAAACAAGTTTGCCCTGCAAGTGCTTGCATGATTAAAGTGAAATTATCTTAACTTTATTCACTAAGCTAAAAGCAGATTTTCTTTGCTAACTGATTATTTTTTACTCCCTAATCAACCACATGAAGTAACAGTATCTTATGGTATGCTCTACAAACAGGGTCAAAGAGGATTTTAAGAATGAACAGAGTTAAAGAACATTTTTTATATAGCTACTTAGTATCTAGCCTGTGAGAACCCTTTAGAAGCTAGACATCACTTCTTCAGTGATTTCCACTAGCTTTGAGGTCCCATGCCGAGTGGCTGTCCCATTGCTGAGGTCAGCCGCTTGGCACAGCATTTGCTCTGTGTTTCCTCAAAGAATGAAGAGCACTCTCTGAACAGATAAGGCAGAGAGACTCACTGACATCATGCCCTCTACCTCGTCCAATCAGAAAATGATTTGCATTCAATGAGGAAATCCTAAGTATTCTCTGAATGGTGCCTATGCCAAGCAGCCTCCTATGTTCACAAGCAGCAGGGCAGCAACTCGCCACAGGACCCCAAAGCTAGTGGAGATTACTGGAGTAGTCATGACCACTGCAGTGATTTTCAGCTTCTAGAAGGATCCCACAGGTATGGTGTATGCATAGATGCCTTGGTTCAAGCTTGACGAATGTGACCATGTGAAAAATGCCTTATCTGGAATTCTTCTTTAACCACTTAAGGACCGCCTAACGCCGATAAACGTCGGCAGAATGGCACGGCTCGCGATCGCCGCCAGTGTCACAGGAGCAGAAGAACGGGGAGAGGTGAGTGTAAACACACCTTCCCCATACTTCTCTGTGGCACTGTCACTGATCGTCTGTTCCCTGTTATAGGCAACGACGATCAGTGATGTCACATAAACAGCCACGCCCACCTACCGTAAGAATCACTCCCTTAGGGCACATTTAACGCCTTAGCGCCCCCTAGTGGTTAACCCCTTCACTGACATTGTCATTTTCACAGTAATCAGTGCATTTTTATAGCACTTTTCGCTGTGAAAATGACAATGGTTCCGAAAATGTGTCAAAAGTGTCCGGTGTGTCCGCCATAATGTCGCAGTCATGAAAAAAATTGCTGATCGCCGCCATTACTAGTAAAAAAAATATATTAATAAAAATGCCATAAAACTATCCCCTATTTTGTAAACACTATAACTTTTGCGCAAACCAATCAATAAACGCTTATTGCGATTTTTCTACCAAAAATAAGTAGAAGAATACGTATTGGCCTAAACTGAGAAAAATATATATATATATTTTGGGGATATTTATTATAGCTCTATTTTTGTTTATAGCGCAAAAAATAAAAACCGCAGAGGTAATCAAATACCACCACCACCGCCACGTCGCACCACCGAACAATTGTCAGTTTAAGCGACGGAGTGCCGAATCGCAAAAAGAGGCAAGGTCCTTAACCTGCATAATGGTCAGGGTCTTAAGTGGTTAATGTATCACCTGCAATAGCCATTGGTAGTAATTTCGCATTCTTGCAGATGTAAAGCAAATAAGATTTGTAACTGATAAATCTGCTATCCCAAGCAAAAATATCAGGATATTTCCCATACAAGTTTCCTGCTCTTACATATGTTTGCTATTTGGAGAATATTGCAATTTGATATCATTTAGAATTTTTACAAAATACAATATGCATACTGCATTTTCCAAACATCAAGTGAGAGCTATTGTATTTGGTGTTGAGAGTTCAAACAAAGTACCGTAGTTTTCAGGAAACACAACGAATACTTGACAAGTAGAGAACATGTTTTTCATAATATGCTAAAACACAAACAGGCTTATTTAATATGGAGAGCGAAGTACAATGATAATATACAAAGTACATTAACCCATGGCAGAAAGCAAGCTTCTTTTCCTTAAGTGAAATCTGATTAGTTGCTATTAGTTACTGCTTTCTCTACAAAGACATTGCTCCCATATTAATTATGCCAGAGATGTTTACTGTTATGACTTTATATAACTCTCATAGCAGAAGATAATGTATGATACACTTACCGTTTATTATCAAGATGTACTCTGCACTGTTTTTACCAATGGAGTTGGTTGCTTCACATCGATATGTTCCATTATCTGTTTTGTTTAAAAAGGTTATTGTTAATTCTCTTCCGTTCACTACCATTCTTTCGGGATCTGGAAGCTCTCCCCCATCCTTGGTCCATAATACTGGCTCTGGTCTGCATCAAAGTACAAGAAAAGGCAAGTTTAGAGAATCTCTGGGTTATGATTATAGTGTTTTAACAGTTGAGGTCCTACAGTTGTTTCCAGGAACATTTAAATACATTTTCTTTCCTTAAATTCTTTCACATCATGAGTCAGGCCTCGTACACACGACCGAGTTTCTCGGCAAAAACCAGCAAGAAACTTGCTGGGATTTTTTTTTTGCCGAGGAAACCGGTCGCGTGTACATTTTTCGACGAGGAAACTGTCGAGGATCCCGTCGAGCCAAAAAGAGAGCATGTCTTCTTTTTCCTCGACGGGAATGGAGAAACTTGCCTTGTCGAGTTCCTCGACAGCCTAGCAAGGAACTCGACGAGGAAAACGATGTGTTTCGCCCGTCGAGTTCCTCGGTCGTGTGTACGAGGCTTCACACAAACATAAAGACAGGAGTGTATTCATGTAATAATAAATATACATCCAGACTGCTAAAAAATGTAATCATGTAAAATATTGTAACTCGTTATATTTGATAAGAACTTAAAGTGGTCCATCAGTAATTTTTTTCAACTTTCCATCCTCTGCCCTGGTTGTTTTAAGTTTGGATAGTAAAACATTAAATACCTTATAATACAGTATACTTCTTGTTTCTTGTCTGGTCATTAGCCTAGGCGTATGACATCATGCACAGCTCTCTCTCACTCTTGTAAGAGTTTTCCAGGAGTGGAGGGGGGGAGGTGAGTTGTAAGAGAGCCAATGAGAGCTGCAGGGCTGCAGAGCTTAAGGTGTGCCTCTGTGTATCTGATTTAATCCAGAAAGTAAACAGGCAGCAGTTTCAGCTGCACACAGTTAAAATGGATAAAGCCAGACTTAGTGGATGGAGATTTATGCAACATATTTGGCAAGTACAGAATCACAGTATATATTAAATAATATGCAAAGTGGTTGTTGGGAAACTTCAGAATGGCAAATATGTTTTTATTTCAAATTATGTTAGCAGACTGCAGTTCCTTTTTAAGGTTGCTCGCACTAGGGGTCGACAAATGGGTTAAATGTGTTCCCCCATGTGTGTTTCTAACTGTGGGGGGATGGGACTGACTGGAAGAGGAAACATATCACTGTTCCTAATCACTAGGAACAGCAGATCTGTCTCTCCTCCCCTGTCAGAATGGGGCTCTGTCTGTTTACATACACAGATCCCCATTCTGGATCTCGTGCCTGTGATTGTGGGTGGCTGGCAGACATTGCGGCCGCCGGCCACACACTTTGGGTCTCCCACCATGCACCAGGCGTGCGCACGACTGTCATCACCCTTACATGTACACCTACGGCGATTTGCCAGAACGAGCCGACCTACTGCCATATAATTATGGTGGCTGGTTGGCAAGTGGTTAAACTCATGTTTTTTCTGCTCTTCTGCCTCCATTCTTGCTTATACAAGAATGCCATGAAGCCCGGAAGCTTCCTTGCATACTGACATTACATATCCAATGAACAATCAGCTGATGAATTACACAGCACTGGAGTGCGGACCTAGAGTTGCATTATCAGGGAGCCGGTTGCAAGAACCTAGAAGGCAAAACAAGCTCCTGATGATGAAGAAAACAAAAATGACGGTGCAGGAAGATATGTGCAGCAGAGAGAAAAGCACAACACAGGATTTTATGGGGTTTTAGCTAGGCATGTGCATTTAGTTTTTTTTTTTTCGAATTCCGATTGAATTTCGAAATTATATTCGAAGAGAGAATTTTTGAATTCGACCGGATTTTTCAAAATTCGGTCGAAAACGAACGAGTTCCGAAAACGAAAACGAAAACGAACCTAACTTAACGAAATTAATTAAATAACGAATTAAAACGAAACGAAACAAAATTTTCCCTTTTGCACATGCCTAGTTTTAGCATGTTTTTTTTATGGATAAAAGCCTATGAAAGGCAAGTGACATATGGCAAATTAATTTAATGGAAATGGGTAAAGTGCCTCCTTAAAGGGTCACTAAAAGGAAAAAAAAAAGTTGTTTAAAGTAATAAGTGTCCCCGATCCACGTCTTCTGGGGTCCCTCGGCGGTTGTCTCTGGTCCTCCCCTCAAGAACTACACACGTTCATGCGAGGGAGCTCGCATTGTATGTAGTCGGTGCGGGCGCGCTCCCATGATACAGAGAGCGGCCATAGCCGCTTAATGTATAGAATGCATTAAGGTGAAAAAAAAGTTTGCCTTTACAACTCCTTTAAGTAATGGTTAATGTCAGGGTTAAAAGGAAAATTCGTGTAAAGGTTAGTGCCACAGGAAAGGTTAGTGGATGGTTAGGATTACAGACTTATGAGAAGGGCCCTAGTGTAGAGTATTGCACCCTATGCCAAGAACTCTGCACCAAAAAAAAAAAAAAAACAATAAAAAAAAAATTTCAATGTGTTAAGACTACATTAACAATTTGAGAACCTCTTAATAACATTTCCCAATGAAGGTACAGTATATCTTATGCCCTTTACACACGATCAGAATTTCCGATGAAAAAAGTCAGACGGAATTTTTTCATCGGATATTCCGACCGTGTGTGGGCCCCATCAGCCTTTTTTTGTCGGAGTTTAGAAATAAAACATGTTTTATTTTTTTCCGATGGAAAAAATTCTTTGTCAGAAATTCCTATCGTCTGTGTGGAACTCCAACGGAGAAAAAACCCACGCATGCTCAGAATGAAGTCGACGCAGGCTCGGAAGCATTGAACTTCATTTTTTGCGGTTTGTCCTAGTCTTTTACATCACCGCATTTTGGGCGGTCGGAATTTGGTATGAAGCCTCGTACACACGACCGAGAAACTCTACAGAATCCTTCAAGAAACTTGGTGGCAGAGCTTTTTTGCAGAGGAAAACGGTCGTGTGTACGTTTTTCATCAAGGAAACTGTCGAGGAAAAAAGAAAACAAGTTCTCTTTTTCCTTGACGGGAGTTTCAATTTCCTCGCCGTGTTCCTTGTCGGGCGGGTTTTCGACGAGAAACTCGAGCGTGTGTATGCTAAGAAACCCCACGCATGCTCAGAATAAAGTATGAGACGGGAGTAAAAGTAGCATTTGAAATGGAGATAACACATTTTTTCACGCTGTAACAGACTGAAAAGTGCAAATCGTCTCTTACCAAACTTTTACTTAACACGCAGTAACATGAGATTAGTAAAAGCAGCCCCAAGGGTTGTGCCAGTGGAATCAAACTTCCCCTGCCATTGTATGTGTTGTACGTCACCGCGTTTGAGAATGAGGAGATTTTGTCTTGACCGTGTGTACGCAAAGCAAGCTTGTCAAGTTCCTCAACAAGCCTAACAAGGAACTCGTCGAGGAAATTGTGTCTCGTCCGACGAGTTTCTTAGTCGTGTGTGCGAGGCCTGACAGTGTGTATGCAAGACAGCTTGAACGGAATTCCGACGGAAAATTTCATCAGATTTTATCCCATCGGAAATTCCGATCGTGTGTACAGGGCATAAGAAGCCATACCTGGCAAGGCACAATTAAAAAAAAGTGCCTGCTCCCTAGGATAGTTCATATTTGCCTGCAGAGATGATCTGGGAGCAAATATTTTATAAAGCTTGCACTAGCCAGTCAGTGTATGTGATGTAAATTTCCCCCACATTGTCTTTACAAAAGCTGCTATAAAGCTTCCAATCTATTAAAACCCAAGCTATAAATAATTAATACACATGCATTCTTTTTAACTTGCAAATCATCATCCAATGAAAAAACAAATGTGTTAAATAAGTAGAACAACTTAACATAAAGCCGTGGAAGTATTTCTCTTGGGGTCAATAATGTTTTCTTGATCAAATGTGAGGAAGTATTTGTCAGCCATGATTTGCTGCTGGGAGACTCAAACAGGCCTCCTCCGTGTAAATGTGGTTTAAATGCACTCTAATAATTATTTTAAATACAGTTCACACATCAAACTGAAAATATGAAGCTTCAGTTTATTCATTAGCACTGGCTCATTTGTCCGGCAGCTGCTATGATAGTGAACATATTGCTCAAAGGACAGCTATTTTAAATCAAAAGCTGCTGAATGTTTTTTTCTCTGCAATGCAATGCTTCAAAATGTTGCACTATTAAGTTGACCCAAAAGCACGTTTTTAGTTTTCATGCAAAAATATTCCCAAGATGGACAGAGATCATAAACGATAAAACGCAACAAAGGAGCTGTGGTACATTTATTTTGTCTTAATTAGATGTTCATAAATCATATTTCAACAACTCTTAATAATCCCTGCTTTTAAAACTAGCCTTTTTAAAAATGAAGAATTGAAATGCTTTTTAGGAGAATGACTAGGTTGTATCAACTATACGAAACCGAATAATTTGCAATCATTTTGAGTGGAAATTGAATATTAAATAATCACATCATTAAAAGAGACACTGCGACTTTATCCATTCAAAACAAAGTGATCGTGCCTTCTGATAGTCCACTCCCCTGGCATGGAGTACTCACTACTCGTAAAGGGGTTGTAAAGGTAAAGGTGCAGTCCTCCTTCACTTACCTCCTTCGATTTTGCTTTTAAATGTCCTTATTTCTTCTGAGAAATCCTCACTTCCTGTTCTTCTGTCTGTAACTCCACACAGTAATGCAAGGCTTTTTATCTGGTGTGGAGTGTCATGCTCACCCCCTCCCTTGAGGGGGAAGGGGCAAGCAGGAGAGTCAGGGTGCTCTCTACATTGCAGATAGAGAAATTAGCTGTGTGTTAGTGGGTGTCCTGACTCTCCTGCTCGCCCCTTTAAGGGAGGGGGCGAGCACGACACTCCACACCAGGGATAAAGCCTTGCATTATTGTGTGGAGTTACAGACAGAAGAACAGGAAGTGAGGATTTCTCAGAAGAAATAAGGACATTTAAAAGAAAAATCGAAAGGATGAGGTAAGTGAAGGAGGACTGCACTAAGGTAAAGGAAGCTATTCAGGAAAAAAATTGTTTACCTTTACAACCCCTTTAAGAAAAGAAGGGGCCGATGAGGATGGTCACATCAATGAAAAGAAAGGGCATCTAAGAGATGCTGGGACTTTGATATGAGTTTAAACACTGTAGTAAGAGGGCAAGAAACATTTGAAGAGCTCACTGGCTCAGGTTAGGCTGCTCACCAAAGGCAAGGCTGCCCTACTGTGGTTACTCTAGCAGGCTACTAGAAAAAGACGTGCATATATGGAAGGGGCGCCAGACCAAAAAAAAAGGGTCCAAATTAATTTATTGATGGTAATTAGTTTTAAAAGACAGTCAACGTGTTTCAAGGGTCATGACAGTGGACACAAAAAGGTTGAGTATGGGTAGGGAGGCGAGACTGGAAGGGATGGGTGAAGGGATTTGGTTTGCTTGGAGATGGGCTTTACAATCAATCATGATGCCTGCAAGATACTCCAGAGCTCAGATGACAACCTTGGCTGATGGATCCAAGGAGAAAACTCGGAGAGGATTTTTGGCTGATAACCTGTTGCCACCCTGATGTAAGAGTGGTATAATGGATAACGAGGTGTACTGTTATAAATAAGTCTACATATCCATATGTACTGTACATTAATGAGGGGATAGATTTTAGACTCTAAAGTACTATTCACCATTTACAGGCATCTCTTTTGTGACCAAAGCTGGAGTTCTCCAATGGCACAAATATTGTTACACGTTCCCCATGCATATAAATGTCATTCTTATGATCCCAGAGATGTTTCTGCAGTGGATAATAATTATGTTACTGTACAAGGGTACAAAATAAAGCTGATCAAAATATATGTAAATTGCTGCGTAAATTATCAGCCCTATATAGATATCTGTAATAAATAAATAAATCATGTTCCTATCATACTATCAATGTTGGAATGTAGTGTTATTCTTCTTTAGCTTCTTGAGCTTCCTGGCATGGCATATTTATGCTAAAAGATTTGGAAAATGTCTCTAACTCCTTCAACATACACAGAGAGCAGGAGACAGGCACAAGATGGAACAGTGAATTGTTTGTATAACAACCTGCATTGAAGAGCCGTGCCAAAGGAGGAACACAAGGGAAGAAGGGAAAATCAAGCTGTTTATTACAACTAGCAAAACAAATTCAAATATATATTACTTTTTGTTGCATGTTATTTTATAGGTACTCTTGCTTGGAAAGAATCTAGCCCTTGGTAACTTAGGACTTTGTATCAAAACAAACTCTCAGTTTTTTGGGGATTTTGCTCTCCGTGATTTATGCTTTAAGAAATATTATTCTTACAGGTTTGTCTCTTTCATTTCATCTAGTAACTCGTAAGGGAGATCTCTGGAAATGTTTTTCTTTGCACTGTGTAATATCAATATATTCAAAATTGCATCCCTAACCAATAATGCATTTTTCATTTTGTTTGCTATAAGCAGAAAATCTTGTTCAATAAACAAGTTCTGCAAAATATATTAGAAATGAAATAAAGTTACTGTTTTTAATCTTGGCCTGGGCAGATAGCCTCTGGTATGCACAGCTTGAATTTACTGGCTTGTTTTTAAAGATAAAATTATTTAACACTTCCATAGCATGATATCTGCTGCTTTGTTAAATTAATTTTGCATGGTAAGTAGTTATTTTTATCAACAGTGTACTGTGATTGATTCTTGGATGCAAAATGCTGAATTACTATCATAAGATAGTTGACATATTTTAAGTGTAACTAGTGCAAATTCTATTTTTTTTTCTGTTATCTCAAAGAGATCAAAGATCTTGTCCAAGAATTTAAATTAGACGTTTTGTTACTATTTTACTGTTAAAGTAAGAACAAAAGAAACACAAGTACAGGTTTTAATCTAAAGTGGATCTAAAGACAAACTGTTGTAAAGTCTGTTTTTTCCCTTTAAAATAACAATCATGTTATACAAACAGGTACCTGCTCTGTGCACCTCTTCTCGTGTCCCTGGCTCCTGTTAAGTGCTCCCACAGCAAGCAGCATGCTATGGGGGCACCTGAGCTGAGCTGCAGCTCCCTGTGTCCTTTAAGACACTGAGCTGAGGTTCGGCCCACCCCCCTCTCTCTCTCTCCTGATTGGGTAACTGAGTTTGATTGCTTTAACCCCCTTAACGGTATTCCCGAGCGCGACTCTGGGTTGTTTTTTAATGCTACTATCGGTATCCCCGAGTCACGCTCGGGGTAGATGTGCAGAGTGTGCAGCAGCGCGGCGTACCTTTCGCAGCATCCACAGACAAGTTACTTACCTTGTCCTTGGATCCTGCGATGCATCCCCGCTGTGTGAGGAGCGGGTCCTCGCTCGATTCACAGTGTCCCCGTGTGCCGCCGATCTCCGTTCCCTGCGACGTTACGACGCATGGGGGCGGAGAACGGCGCCAAATTCAAAAAAGTAAACAAACACTTTACATACAGTATACTGTAATCTTATAGATTACAGTACTGTATGTAAAAAATACACACACCCCTTGTCCCTCGTGGTCTGCCCAGTGTCCTACATGTTCTTTTATATAATAAAAACTGTTCTTTCTGCCTGCAAACTGTAGATTGTCCATAGCAACCAAAAGTGTCCCTTTATGTCAAAAATGGTTTTAGAGCAGCTAGAAAACAGCAATAATAAATTATAATCGCTTGCAGAATTGTGCGATAGCGATTTGTGGGGAAATTCGTCATCAAAAAAATAAAAGTAATGACAGCGACAATTCTGCAACTGAGCACATTTCAGTGATTTTGAGTTGATTACATTATTGAATATTTTTTATTATAATTATATTATTATTTGTTATAATTATTTATAATTATTTATTATATAATTTATAATTTTGTTTTTAAAAAAAAATCATACCCGGGATGCCTACTAGACTCTTGTTTGGTCAGATTTAAATGAGTTATTCCTAAGAATTGCAGGCCTACAGTATAAAACGCCAAATTTCCTTGCAAACTAATTGTACCGCTTTTGGTACGTAATTCCAGACAGAATCATACCGCCAGGGAGGTTAAAATTACATTTTGAAATGGGGTAGGAGTACTGTTGTAGCAAGCAGACCTTGAGGTTGATGTACTATTGGCAAATAGTCTGTGCACTGCAATGCACTTGCAAGTATACTGCAAGTGCAGTTGCTTTAGATCTGAGGGGAACATGCAAGGGAAAAAAATGCATTTTTGCTTGTACATGATTGGATGATAGCAATTGGCAGAGCTTTCCCTAATTTCAAAGCTTCCTCTCAGATCTAGCACAACTGCACTTGCAGTACACTTACATTGCACTTGCAAGTGCAATTTCAGTGCACAGACTATTTGCCTTTAGTAAATCAACCCCAGTGTGTTTTGATGCAAGGTCCACTAAAATATGAGTTGAACTTCTTGGCCCGGATTCAGAAAGCCCGGAGTTACTTTGTGCGGGCGTAGCGTATCTCAGATACGCTACGCCGCCGTAACCTAGTGAGGCAGGTTCTGTATTCAGAAAGAACCTGCGCCCTGAGTTAAGGCGGCGTAGCATATGAGGGCCGGCGTAAGCCCGCCTAATTCAAAATAGGAAGATGTGAGCGTGTTTTATGTTAATTCAAAGCCCTATTCGCGAACGACTTACGCAAACGACATAAACAACGCTAAATTCGACGCTGGCCCGACGTCCATACTTAACATTGGATACGCCTCATATAGCAGGGGTAACTTTACGCCGGAAAAAGCCTTAAGTAAACGACGTAAAAAAATGCGCTGGGCGGACGTACGTTTCTGAATCGGCATATCTACCTAATTTGCATATTCTAAGCGTAAATCTCCGGAAGCGCTACCTAGCGGCCAGCATAAATATGCAACTAAGATACGACGGCGTAAGAGACTTACGTCAGTCGTATTTTAGCCAAATTTCAGCGTATCTTGCTTTCTGAATACAGAAAGAAAATATGCCGGCGCATACTAGAATTTACGCGGCATATCAATAGATACGCCAACGTAAATTGTTTCTGAATCCGGGCCTTTATTTTCTTCCATGGAGTAAATTTGTCATATATTTATATATCCACAGTTTTTCAGAACTCAGATATTAAATAAAAGCATGTGTAAATATGTTTATTTAAAACACATTATCAGTGTCTGAAAAATATAAATAAATAACAGCATAACTAAAAAAAAATGTCATGCTTTATCCCCGAAAGACTTCACATTTACTAAAATATTTCAAAGTGTGCATTATACATGAGTACTTTCTGATCAAACTGGCAAATATACAATTAAAATGCCCACTTTTTTTTCAGATTTTTGCAGTTTATACTGTGTCCAATTATTCTCCAAAACTTTTATCGCAGCACCCCACCTGTGTCTGCCAGCTCCAGAGCTCTGCATGTATGCAGATGGCTTTCTACTAATTCCAGTCCAATTTTTAAAATATGGAAAATTGATTATGAGTTTTCTTATTGCTTACATTTATGTCGACATACAGATCTTACATTTCATTTAACGCCTGCAGACGGGAGTTAATACATTAATTTCAAGCATATAAAAAGGGATGATGATGTCATGTCACTGAGGGAAAAAGCTGTACGATGAGCAAACGCTGAATCTTTATTTTCCCTCTTTCCTGTTGTTTAATGATAGGAATTCAATAATATCCTAATATTTCATATTGGATGTCACATCTAGGTTTACAACTCTCTGTGAAACAAGATCCACCTAATAAATATGTATGGAAATGCACAAAAAAGCATGATTTTCTCTGTCAGGTAATACTCTACTTTATTAAAAGTTTAAATTAAGTTTAGCCAACAACAGTTTTAATATGATTTATTTATTTATTCATATTTTTTAATGAAATTTACTGCAATAATAATAAGGTACCCTAATATATATGTCTTTACAGCTGGATGTTGGTTCTTTCATGGCCCCCCATGACAAACTGCAATTACAGTATTTATCGGCGTATAACACGCACTCTAACTTTAATTGGGAAATTTTGGGGAAAAAACTTTACACAGCCCCTGTGTATAACACGCAGGCACAGTTTACCCTCTATTTTCAGGGTAAAAAAGTGAGTGTTATACGCCAATAAATATAGCAGTTTTATCATGGTAAAATATTGGGGCCACTATTGCTCACTGCCTTCTTTTTACTGTCTTATTTTCTTAGTCACTGGCCCTGCAAAAGAATACCAACCATGAGTTTTGACACCACTTGCTGAATAAATGTTTTGCATCAGTGGGATTGAGTTACTAAAGGCAAATAGGCTGTTTACTATGAAAAATTTGCACTTTAAAAGGGAATTTTACCCAGAGCTTAGAGAATAAGATGGAGCTCTGTTTACTTCCATTATCCAATTATGTGCACGCAAAATGCTTTTTTTTATTTTCCATGGAAGTGATTGGATATTCTTTCCAAATTGACATTTCACCAAAGTGAACAGCCTATTTGTCTTGAGTTAATCAACCCCAGTGACTCCAGTGGATAAGTTTAAAAATTCAATAGATGGCATTGTCAGAAGAGTCTTAGCAATAGCAGCAGATGTTTTTTTTCTTTTATGACAGGTTTCATTGTTTCAACCCCACTTCCTGGCTCAAACCTTAAAGTGTATATAATCCCAAACACAACCCAAACTCATAATAGCTCTCCTTTGGTCTGTTAAAGGGTAAGTTCACCTTTCATAACATGTTGCACCCATATTTAGTGTGTAACATATAACATGTTATGAGAAGAAAAGTTTCGCACTGTGCTTCAGTGGTTATTCATAGCTATGAATAAGCACTGAAGCAAAGTGCGAAACACATTAGACTTTTCCTGATTGTTTGCGGTGGCGTGTGATGTTCTGTGACCAGTTTTAATAAAAAGGAATGTTTTTGGAGTGCGGCTGTCCCAGCTTCTTCTCTTCAATTTTGCATATAACATGTTATGAATGGACCGTCCCCTGTGCCCCCCCCCCCCCCCGATCCCTGCTGTGACAGCAGACCGGAGATCTTCTCCCCATGTCTGCTGCATCAATTGAATGCAGCCCAGTGAAGTCCTCTGCAAATCGAAAAACGTTGTTTTCAATGAACTACCACGGTGCTGTAAGCACTGTGGTAGTTCATTTAGTTTCCCTGTCAGAATGTATACGTTTGCTCGTACAAGGTATGAGAAAGCCGATACATTGACAGATCTGCAGGAGACCTGCGTGGCCCCAGTGATCTGCTGATGCTTTACAGCAGGGATCTCCAAGCTATGACCATCCAGCTGTTGCAGAACTACACGTCTCATGAGGCATTGTAAAACTCTGACATTCACAGACATGATTAGGCATGATGGGAATTGTATTTCCCGAACAACTGGAGGGCCATAGTTTGAAGACCCCTGCTTTACAGGCTCCTGCAACAAAAAATAATAAATTCACATTTTTTTTTACCTGCAAAAAATTGCATTCATTATTTTTTTTTAAGTAAACGTATCCTTTAAATATCCAATAAAACGTTATTATTATTATTATTATGTTATTTGTTTGTTAAGTGTGCAAAATACCTGTTGATCCACCCAGAATTCTAGTAATCTGATGAATTTATGTGTTCTTTATCTCTGCTGCATTGTTTTCAGTCAAAGTAGAACTATAGGCAAAACTTTTTTTGAAAAGAGTAAGGGAGGGAGATTTCCTTTCACTTTTTGCCCCATAGCCAAACAGGAAGTGAGGGGAAATCCCTGCAAATTAAGGAAATTTCTTGGGGACCCTCAGGTTACCACAACTAGTGCCCCATTAGAAGATTTCTCCTCTATTACTTTTCTAGAGACAACCCAAAATGTGGGATTTTCTTTTACTTTTGCTTTCAATGATAATGGTAAACAGAACAAATAGAGAGGGTGAATCACTTTAACGGGGGGACAGACAGCAATAAAACTGACATGTGTTGTAATCCATCTCCACTCTATCCAAAACTAAAAGAAAAGTTTTGACTTTAGTTATTCTTTAACTTTCTCTCCAGTACTGTAGACTACAGAATGGGGTGTTTTGTTGTTCTAAAAAAATCTGTACACCGCTCCTGTATATTTGCAGTATGGTGATTGCGTGTTGACATCCTACAAAGGGAAATTAGTTACATGAAGGATCACCAGGTGGAAAACAAGGGAAAAAATATGAAAAAAAAAACAAAAAAATGAATGCAGCCACTACATCTAAGGACTGGTAGGCTTACATTTTCTAAATTACTTTCTTTTATTATTATTTGTGCTTTTTCACTGTATGAGAAGAAGCACCAGGCTGTAAATCCTACCTGTTCTTTATGATGATAACAGGCACTAAAATCTGACAAAAGATCATATGCAAGAGGCTTTGTTCTCCGACACCCTAAAACAGCCATCAACTCTGAGCTCAAGCAGGAGACAAGGTCAGCCTCCATGGAGGCCATACAGTTTGACAATCAGTTGACATTTTTTTTCTGACACAGCTAAATAACAGCACACACAGCTATGCCAGAGACAACTGCACTACTATAAATGTGAGGAAAAAAAAGGAAAATTGCAAACAATCAGATTGCAGTTTTCCATTTTACCCGCAGAAGTTAGAAAAATTCAATCTAGACATATGTTGGCTGCTAAGAGTATACATTTCCTTTATTTCCACTTTTACATATTAGTCTAACAGTCTTACATACTGCTGCTGTTTTTTTTTTAGGTACAGATACTGTGCTCAGTATTTATCATCTCTTCAGGCTAATTTTCAAAAGCGAACACAGCAGGAAAATAAAAGTCTTGCCCATAGACATAAATTGGATGTTTGCATTTTCTAACATGCTCTGGAGTACTGGCATTGTGAACCTTATTTTCTGCTATAGGCAACAACACAATTTTGTACAACGAGTTTTGAAAAATAAGTAAATATCACGAAAGCTGCATAATTATAAAGCTGGCTATTGTCCAAAAAATTTGGTTTTATACACTTAAAGCGGTAGTTCCCCCTCCAAAAAATTTTTACCCTTAGATTGATGCTGATTTTGTCTAGGGGAATCGGCTAGTTGTTTTAAATCTATGCTGTACTTACCATTGTAGAGAGCCATCTTCTCCGCCGCTTCCGGGTATGGGTCTTCGGAAGTGGGCGTTCCTTCTTGATTGACAGTCTTCCAACGGTCGCATCCATCGCGTCACGAGTAGCCGAAAGAAGCCGAACGTCGGCGCGGCTCTATACGGCGCCTGCGCACCGATGTTCGGCTACTTTCGGAAAATCGTGACGCGATGGATGCGACCGTCGGAAGCCTGTCGGAAGACTGTCAATCAAGAAGGAACGCCCATACCCGAAGACCATACCCGGAAGCAGCGGAGAAGATCGCTCTCTACAACGGTAAGTACAGCGTAAGTACAGCGTTGATTTTAAAACAACTAGCCGATTCCCCTAGACAAAATGAGCATCAATCTAAGGGTAAAATGTTTGGAGGGGGAACTACCGCTTTAATAGCCAAATAAATGTAAAAAAAGATTACTAGGACTAATGGAACTGGCCTTATCCTAAACAAAGTCCTACCACACGCTTCATTTTGCACCCAGCTAGTTCAATGTCAATTTTTTTTTTTTTTTTATGAGTGGAGTTGTTCTACCCTGAGTAAAGGAAGAACTTTGTTTAGAGCTGATAGGATATCAGAGTACTAACACCATAGTTGCCTTATGGGTTTATGGGAAATCTCCATTAATACCAGTACAATTTGTAATTATGAATATATTTCATTTAGCTTGCATCTATGGAAGGCGTGCAATATGGAGTCACAGAAGTGCCTGGTAGAACAGACATTTTGGTGCCTAGGCTTGTATATACAAACAATGAAGAGCCAAACCTCATTGTTTTACACCTACTCACTTCAAAGGATCCCATGCTGGGATATGCAATGAAGGAAGGCCAACCTATAATTAATACTTAACTTCCCGGGAAATTTAATTAAATCTCCTGCCCAGAATAGTCACCAGGATTTGTATTAAAGGGGGCTGACTTATGTAGTAAGCCCTCCAGTCAAGATCCAAGCTATGCCAACCAATGGGGCATTAGCGTGCAGGGATATACTCGGAGCAGATGGGAGGAGAAAGCTTTTTTTGTGGAACGGCAGACATCAGTATGGGACAAAAGGGTATTTATAGAAAAAGGTCTGTTTTATTTGTAACTGAATATGTTTGTACATTAATGTTTTAAAGGAATATACTTGTATTCCTCCATGTAATGATTTTACTTTAACCTAATATTTTCTGTTTATTAGATTACCAACTATACTCCAATACATGTTATTATGTTAACGCTTTCACTCCTGGTCAAAAGAACTCTAATTTAACCCACATCATAGCTTTGAGATATTAAATCTTAAATATATAAATTATTCAGGTTAACACAATAAATTGTGTAAAGGTTCACTTTAAGTATCCAATCATTTGTGCAGATGAAATCAGTAAAACAGAGATTTTCTTTTTACCTAACTGGATAACCGATGTGAATTTTCATACAATTTATTGTTTTAATTTTTTTTTATTATTTAGTTAAACAGCTTTAGGGGTAGATCCACAAAGAAATTACGCCGGCGTATCTATTGATACGCCAGCGTAATTTCAAAATTCCTGCATCGTATCTTTGTTTTGAATCCTCAAAACAAGATACGACTGCATCTGGGTTAGATCCGACAGCCTTCGTACGCCGTCGGATCTTATATGCAATTTTTCGGCGTCCGCTAGGTGGGTTCCCGTCATAATCCGCGTCAAGTATGCAAATGAGCTATTTCCGACGATCCACGAACGTACGACCGGCCGTCCCATTTTTTTACGTCGTTTCCGTTCGGCTTTTTCCGGCGTATAGTTAAAGCTGCTATATGGTGGCGTACTCAATGTTAAGTATGGCCGTCGTTCCTGCGTATAATTTTGAAAATTTTACGTTGTTTGCGTAAGTGGTCTGTGAATGGGGCTGGACGCCATTTATGTTCACGACGAAAACAATGACGTCCTTGCGACGTCATTTGAGCAATGCACCCTGGGAGTTTTTACGGACGGCGCATTTGGCGCGGGGACGCGCTTCATTTAAATGAAACACGCCCCCTACCCGCCACATTTGAATTCCGCGCCATTACGCCGCGAGAGATACGCTACGCCGCCGTAACTTATGACGCGGATTCGTTGAGGATTCAAACCAACTAAAAGTAAGTTACAGCGGCGTAGCGTATCTTACATACGCTGTGCCCTGTGCCGATGTATGTGGATCTGCCCCTTAGTGTTTAGAAGCTTTATGTGGGGAGAAAATGTAGCATAGGGTAATGGAGTTTTGCCCTGGTAATAACATCTTCAATGTTGTTCAAGTAAAACAAGTACCAAATGCTGCCCTGGTTATTTGGGTTAGTTTACTAAAGGGAAAAAAAATAATGTACCCAAAGTGAATGGGCATTGAGTTTAGTAAATAAGGTAAAGTTGAGGGCTTTATATATAAAACAAAGTGTATGTATATGAACTTTCCTTTGCTCTTATTTGTGTTCCTAAATATACCATTACACAATTTTTTGTTTGATCCGGTTGATAAGTACAACAAATTGCTGGTGAGTTTGGCAAAAAAACTTGTGAGTTGATAACTTTCATTACTCTCTGCCCTGTAGAGTTATGAAGATGAGGCCGGGGGGATTAATTTGGCTGGACTGAAAAACCTGTGCTTTAGAACCAAAAATACACTGTATTGTCATGTCAAAGAAGAAGTTAGAAGCCAAATATTTTTCTGGTACACCACCAGTTATTTTTCTGTACTTACAGCATTTTTATAAATCCCCATAAAACATGGGCAAATGTGCATTTATTGCAGAGATGTACAAAATATTTAAAACATTTTGCCCTGACATACGTTTTAAGTGAACAGCCTTTTCCATTTAGGAAATGGTTACATATGAGTTTGTGGGAAATCTCCATTAACATATGTTAATAATACTGTAATTAAAAATATATTTTAATTAGATGGGAAATAATTTTTAACCATTGAGCGTGTTTTTGCATTATGCCACTCCTAGATTCCCAACTGTTGCTACTGTAAACATTTTTCTAATTTTCTGGTAGATCATAGACTTAATAATAGCATACAATGCCAAGCTGCAGTGTCTAAAGCTAGCAACATACTCTCTTGTAATAAATGAGGTATAGACTCCAGAGAGAGAAACATACTTTTGCCCCTGTACAAATTATTAGTAAGACCTCATCTGGAATTTTCAGTTTGATTTTGGGCATCAGTTCAAAAAAATATATCTTAGAACTGGATAAAGTGCAGAGAAGGGCATCCAATTGAAGAGAGGCACAGATGAGCTCAGTTTTGAGGAAAGATTAGCTGAATTAAATTGACTCTTTCTTGAGAAGAGGGGATTAAGGGGGAATATGATTAACATGGATTAACATGGATAAATATGTAAGTGATCCATATAGTGAACGTGGTGTATTTATTCATTTTCTGGTCATTACAGAAGACAAAGGGGCACTCTTTTGTCTAGAGAAAATTAGATTTAAGCTCCATACTGTATATGGAAGGTCTTCTTCATAGTAAGAGCTGTGAAAATGGGAAATAATGTCAAAAATTGGGTCTTGTCAGTTCAGTTGACTGTTTTAAAAAATAGCTGTATGCATTCCTAAACGCACAAAACATAGCCAGATGCTCATTTTTAGAGGTAGTAACACCAGGGATAATATCAGATTGCCTCGTGGGGGATTAGGAAGGATGTTTTCCTCCACTGGAGCAAATTGTATCATGATTTATATTTTTTTTTTCCTGCCTACCTCTGGATCAACAGGATCAATTGCCTTCTTCTGGATAGAAGAGTGTATATGGTATTTTGTCTGTTTTTTTTGTGTGTTTTTTTTATTGGTTGAACTAAACAGATTTTTTTTTACACCTGACTAACTATGTAACTACTTAAAAACCTGACCATTGTTTTTCCTTATCACATCTCACATGGGTTGTTAACAACAGCCATCTTTAAATCCTTTAATCAGGCTGCACTCCACATACAGTACAGTTGCTAGGTGTAGTGACCAATTAGGTAGTATTATATTACTCAATGTATAGAAAGGAGAGGAGGATATAATGAATTGTTACCAAGCTGTGCTCTCTCTTTTATCCTGGGACACATAAACACACAGTATGACCAGATCTGAAGCTGAGAGGTAAACAAACTCCATACGTATACTGTATACTGGTTTGTAAATACTGTTTATTGTGCTATTTGCAAATATTATGTAACCTTATCAATAAATGTATATTGCAGACTGAACTACTTTTTTCTTCAAGAATCCTCAGATCTAGCTATGCATATGCAAATACTCTTAAAAGTGACTGGAGAGTGTTCACATATACACTAAACCTACAGTATTTAAAAAAAAAAAAATCAACTCCATAGATTCTTCATACACACAATCTTCAAGAGATTAAATCTTAAATAAATCCCTGCTAACCATTCTTACAAGACATATTAAGTGTAACTCCTCCATCTTATTTGCAGTCACATTAGCTTCTAAGTCCCTCACCTTCATCAAATGGTCTTATGATCTTTGGTATCATACATTTATATTTCACTATGAATCTCTTTGCCCTTTTTATTATTTTACTAAAAAAAATTCTTATGATTTTTAGCATGGGCTCTGATAATTTCATTAACCTCCCTGGCGGTATGAATATTTCAGATTTTAGGTGCTGAACGCGGTACCATTAATTTGCAAGGAAATTTGGTGTTTTACATTGTAGGCCTGTAATCCTTATGAATGAAGCCCCATACACACTATCAGTTTTCCTGCAGATTTTTCTCTTCAGGTTTACAAAAGCCATGTAGTGTACAAGGGCCTGCCTGATTGCATACAAATTGAAACTCTTAAGGTTTGACCTCATATTAGATGGTTTTGATAAACCTGAAGAGAAAAACCTGCAGGAAAACTGATAGTGTGTATGGGGCTTAACTCACTTAAATCTGTCCAAACAAGAGTCTAGTAAAAAGTTTGAAAAACAAAATCATAAATCATAATATAATAAATAATTATAAATAATATATAACAAATAATAATATAATTATAATAACAATTATTCAATAATGTAATCAACTCAAAATCAATGAAATTTGCTCAGTTGCAAAATTGTCGCTGTCATTACTTTTATTTTTTTATGACAAATTTTAATAGGACACATGCAGGGTTATTTGATTGTTTCCTATGATACAATACAGACAAGCAGCGCCAATCTAAGTGCAGCAATATTAGTAACAAATTTTCTTGAACAATATTGCACTCACTAAAAATAGGATAAAAGCAGGCACATCTTTTTGAATATCAGATGAGTATCAGGGATCCAGAGCGGTATCCGGGCAGTGCTGCTCGGCGGCACCAGTGGTTTCCATTCTGGATCCTTGATGTCCATCTGATACTCAAAAAGATGTGCCTGCTTTTATCCTATTTTCAGTGAGTGCAATACTACTCAATGAAAAGTGTTACTAATATTGCTGCACTTAGATTGCCGCTGCTTGTCTGTCTTGCATCCTTCCCAGAGTTTCTTCTACTCTTCAGCGTGCTGCCTTCCCTGTGTCAGCTAGCCAAACTCCCTGTGGTTATTACCCAGGCTATGGACTTCCTTTTAAAACCCACCATCCCCACCATGAGTCATCCCTAACTATAAATCCTTGTATTTAGATACATATACTTTTTCAATAGTGACTCTTTGCTCCCCATTGGTTAGAACTTGGACTATATGTTAAGTATCTTGACACCATCATTTTTCATCATCCCAGATGACACAGCTCTGCCTGCTGGAACACCCTAGTGCAACAATTATTGTGTTTTTGATTGTTTCCTATGTGCTACCCTTTTACTCTCTTTTGCTTTAAAAATATTGTGTCCAGCATTTTGATAAGCAAACAAAAATATTTTAGCATATTTTAAAATATGGAAAACATTAATGCACACTTACAATATGAACAGTGGCCATGTACGGTTCAAAAAATCATTTCGCTTTAACTAGTGATAACTAGTTTCTATAGAATTAAAATATATACTTTACAGCAATTTATGACACCTATTAGAAAATACATGCTATAAAACCATTTTAATACTGAGAAATTCTTAAAGTCTCATAAATACTGAGTTTCGTCTGAGATTTACATCTCTAATAATACATACTGCCACTTCAAATATAAAGCAGAAAAAAAACCTTCAAATCAGGTTTCATGCCTATTTGGCCATCTGTTATAATAAAAATTCTCTCCAGTTTCTTCTGATATACATCCAGTCCTGTCTGGGCACATCATTTTCATTATGAGAACGTGTGCCGTAGACAATAATGTCAGCAGTCAGAAGCTTTTCATTTTTATGAGATTTAAAAGGTTATGACATTGCCATGCTTATTGTACTAAGAATGGTATATACAATATTATAGAAGGAATGAAAGCCAAAGAGACTGGGCGAAAAAAAAATCTGTAGTAAGGACCTATACTGCCAGATACCTGTGACTAAATGTGAAGATAAATCAAACTGAAAACATGGAAGAGTCACACTACTTCATATAATCCATAAAAGATTTTATTTTGTAACAAAACCTACGCGTTTCAGAAGGGCTGAACTGTATTGCAATTTGATACAGATAAAATCTCATGTGGACTGTATAACTAGTCTACGATTATTTAATCTTTTTTTTAGCAAACTTCTCCCAGGGTTCAGGGTTCTCCCAGGGTTCAGAGCTCCCCCCAGGACTTCATACTACATACTACTTCACAACAAACCACCACATGGTTCAGAGCTCCTATACCACAAATAAGTATGAGGGTAGGAAGATTTTATAGTAAACTGTTTACTTCTTATTTAAAAGCCCAGGTAAGTCAAGATAAACTGCCCTGTTGAGTGTCAATGCTTGTTTCTAACCACTACCATCACACAATGAGATTGTCTCACTGAGAAGAGAAGATGTAACTTCTGCATCTGTTTGTCCCCAGATACAGTTTAGCATAACCCAGAGTCATAAAAAATAGGCAGATAACATCTCACTAGTTTTCCCAGTAAGTAACTTGTAGGTCCACCTGTCTCTTTATTGTGCACCTTCGTAGATATTTCTAAATTGTTTTAGCAGCCTATTTTTTTTTCTCTTAGGAGTAAAGCAGCGGCTAGACTTAGGGTTACAGTTAATACAACTACAATGACTAAGTTATTGTGTTCAACAAGATCACACATATCCAATTTGCCTAAATTTTCTTTAGATTTATAGCACCACAAGAAAAGCTTTACACAATTTACTTGGACAAGAAAGATACTAACGAGAAACAGTGTGCAAACCATAGACATTTTTACGGATGCGAAGCTGAAACGCAACACGTTTGTTTTAGTAGCTGCTATGAACACAGTAACATGGTCTACGTGGTTTACATGCTTTATCTACCTTTTAACTGAGAATGCGTATTTAGTACCACTGCATCTGAAATGACGATCCACTTTTTTCAACCTGAGTAACTATGTAACTATGTAAGTTCCATTCTTGGGTGGAACTCCGCTTTAGTAACAAACAAAAAAATTGTGATGATTTCTCTTAAAACATTTAAACTGAAATATTCTATACACTTATTTATAGATTACGAAACAGCACAACTATTATTAAAACATGCGGCTAGATTATGCATATGACCATTCACAGTAAATTGTAGATTGACCATTGTTTTGCATTATGGCTGTGCCCAATTATATCATAATTGTAAGTCTGCTACAGAAGAGATGAGAAAAATTAACAAAGCAGAAAATAAGAATGACTTCATCTCAAAGGCATTTAAAACAGGCAATCACCTACATAAATTGGGTCAAATATTGGATGATTTTAGCAGTGCTTTATTTGCATGGCTTACATATTTAGAGACAAGGTGAGCAGAAGGATTCAGGGGCAGATTAATCACTAATGGATGATGATTTTCTTAATATGGCAGTTTACAGCTGCAATATCATTGTTTTGGATTGAAATACAACTTATTAGATGTTGGGAAACATGTAGAACCATTCATTACAGTTTCTAAAAGGTCAGCTATAACCTACGGGTTTAAAAAGGTCAGATGGATGCTATAGAACCATCTTATGTATATAGTTATGCAGCTTGATGTAAAAAGTTTGATCATAATGAGAATTCAATACTGAATTATTATTTAATTCATAATAGAATTTAGACTAATTTGTTACTGTGTTTATACCAGGGATGCCCAACCTTTTGAAGAGCGAGGGCCACTTAAGCGACTTGGTAACCGGTCGTGGGACAAAATGAGCGGAGGGGCGGATGGCAGGTCCGTGTCTGCTCTGTATATGCAGAGCGGACACGGACACAGCCCACTATACTCTTTGGCTTTCCTGCACATTGCAATAGACTTCTATGATATTCTGCAGGTGTGGTGCACTTTCAGAAAGCTCACCAAACTCACAGGTAATAGAAGTCTATGGCTCAGTGCAGGTAACCAGCAGGTGCACTACTCTGCACCTGTGGATCAGTTTGAAAGCAGTTCAGAAACCACTTCAGAAAAGAGATGCCCATATATATACTGTGATTTTATTAATAAAACTGAACTTTAATAACAGTATTCTATTCCATCCCAGAGCAGGAGGTTGCGGACCGCATCAGGGGGCTCCGCGGGCCACATGTGGCCCCCGGGCCACTGGTGGGGCACCCCTGGTTTATACCATAGAACATTTACGATTGCTCCAAATGGCAATAAGCCTTTGAGGAAGGACGATCCGAAACATGTTGGGTGTCATTTAACAGCATTGTTCTTGCTAGCATATTCACGCATTTGGGGCAGCTAAGGCTTATACCTACGTATTGTACTGAGCTTATTCGATAATATTGTATTTTTACATTACACTTCTTTGCTACTGCAATTATATTGAATGTTTTCAATAAATATATTTTTTACTTTATACCTGGTCGGCCTTCTAAAAATCCAGAGGGGTTATGCCGTGCCTTGAGCACTAGGTCTCAAGGCATGTTTGTTGAAATTACAAAAATAGAGCATTGTCACCCTGTAAAAGGAAGCAGTTGAACAAGGACCTTAATGGCAGGATGACCAGGTATTATTTTAATAAAAACTATATTTTTAAAATATTGAGATTTCTTCAGAAATGATATTGAAAATAAACTCTAGGAAAGGGTCAAATACATATACAGTGCATATAAAGGAAGTTTTTTTTTCATCCTCCCCTTGAGTTTACCTTGGCGGTGAACAGATAAAGAGACCAATGCGCCACTTCACCTATTCCCCAGGGGCAAGGATAGAAAATTAGTTGTCCACATTTGAGACACTCCAGTAATATTATCAACCTTCAGAGGCACAGAAGAATTTCTTAGGACCAGGTTGTTGGTATGAGAGGAAATATTTGGGCACACATGTTACTATACACATTACAAGGGGCATACATATTTGCAGTTTCTAAAGTTAGTAACCTCCATGGCTGGTGTTCTGGACTGGATTTTTTTTGGTGGAGAATATCACATACCTCTTTATTGAAAGAAAAAAACAATACAGGAAGAATCATCCCTGTAAAGTGACTAGAAAAGCAGAGGTGGGGCAAATCACCAATGAAACTTGAGCGTACTTGCACTTTATACTTGCAGTTTTTTTATTTATAATTTTTATTTAGATGGCATATTCTGTAGTTTATATTTTTTTAGAATTGCATTGCTTAGCAGTTATTAAAATAAAAATGCAGCTTTACTAAATTCTCCAGCCTCTGTTCCCACATATTGCTGCTGGTCATCTTCCAGGTGGAATGACAGCCAGCACTACACAATCCACTGCTCTTGAGACTGCCATATACACACCCCATTTAAAAGAACAGCACAGATGCCACCACCTGCCCACCATTTTTTTTGCAGCATTTGAGATTGCCCACTGCCATAATTGGAACAGAAGAAAAATGGCACTTGACTGATCAGAAGATACGTGTATCTAAATTTAGGCAATTAAAGCGCACTCTCAGCGCTCCAAGATCTGATGCCATATCATACAAAACTCTTAATAGGAATGGGTAGCTCCAAGAACTTTTTTCAAACACTAATCACTATATGTGAATTATGCAGCATTACCATCAATAGCTGCTTCATATTAAAGACAGTACAGACAAGTAGCAGGTATGAAATGAAAAAAGAGGGTAGGGGTTCTGTGCTGGGCTGTCAGTATTAACTAAAAGCCATGTCTAAAAGTTGTTCTGTGCTGGGCTATTTTTCATAGGAGTCATATATTCAACAATTCTTTTCTTGGCATTCACATATAGAGCCTAATGCCGCAAACACACGGTCGGAAGTTCCGACAAGAAAAGTTCGATGTGAGCTTTTGGTCGGAAATTTAGACCGTGTGTAAGCTCCATTGGACTTTTTCTGTCGGAATTTCTGACAACAAAAATTTGAGAGCTGCTTCTCAATTTTTCTGACAAGAAAAGTTCTTGTCGAAAATTCCGATCATCTGTATCCAATTCCGACGCACAAAAAAAACATGCATGCTCGGAATCAATTCAACGCATGCTCGGAATCATTGAACTTGATTTTTCTCGGTTCGTTGTAGTGTTGTACATCACCGCGTTCTTGACAGTCGGAATTTTGTGTGACCGTGTGTATGCAACACAAGTTTGAACCAACATTCCGTCGGAAAAAAAATCCACATTTTTATTGTTGGAATTTTCGATCGTGTGTACGCGGCATTAGAGAGAAACTCTATGGGGAACATGAAATTTCTTAAAGACTGATGAGAAAAAATAAACTATACCCTATCACTACAACACTGATAGCTACAGAACACTGGTGCATGCTGGTTTTGTAAAATTGAAGAATTCTTATAAAAAAAACTGTAGCCACAAACAAACAAAAACTGACAAAAGGTTAAAATAGATTTCAAAGTGAATTTATAGGAATGTGACCTTTTTTTATTGACAACACGACATGCTGCAATGTATCAAAACATATCACAGGTTTGCAAAAATAATCAATGGCAAATCCTGCAGAGAGAAACTATCTCTGTATCACATCATTTATTGACAATCTTTGTCAGATGTCTCCTGTGCTCTGCAGGGAAATACACAACCGGTCTTTACTTTTAATTCTCACTGCTTTCACAGTAGTAAGTATTGCCCAAAAAAAATGTGATGGCAATGAAGTAGATAGGAGAATCACATCGATATATGCAGTTTACAAAAAATAAGGAATTTTATTGGAATTACTTAAAAATGCTGTATAAATATCAGTTACAAGTCTTCTGCTGATGGCTTTTTTCAAATCTGTAATGTGTCTTTCAGTACAGTCATCTTTGTCAAAACTGGAATACTATGACAATGAACCAAAAAGTAATTTTAAAAAGCAATTTTAGACAAGAAGTAAAACCATTCCCTGAGCTACTAATGTTGTCCAGTAAACAGTTTTGAGTTCTGTGAATGCCACTCTTGCAAGAATGCAGAGAACACCTAATGGGGCAGTGAAGCCCCATACACACTATCAGTTTTCCTGCAGGTTTTCTCTTCAGGTTTACCAAAACCATCTAATATGAGGTCAAACCTCAAGAGTTTCAATTTGTATGCAATCAGGCAGGCCCTTGCACTACATGGTTTTAGTAAACCCGAAGAGAAAACCTGCAGGAAAACTGATAGTGTGTATGGGGGCTGAGACTGTAGTTCCTGAAGCCTGTATTGTGCACGTTCCACTTTCTCTCTCTCTGTGCATATGTCACCAATAAAATCCAAATGTTCCAAAAGATTTGAATCCGATTGGTGGTTGAAAAAAACTTTCATGCCCTGATTTTTTTTTAGACTTTCTGCAAATTGTTGGTGTGTTTGGGATTACTGTATATACATCTCTTGCATCACTAGCAAGAGATTTCAGATCACCAGACTGCCAAATAAAAGAAATGGGATGCTGAAGCAATGTCTGGGAAAATCTAAAGCCTCGTACACAAGGGCAAGTATCTCTTCAGGAAAAAAACTTTGTTTTTTCCGACGAGATTCTTGGCAAGAATCTCTCGTCACCTGAGTGTACACACAGACATTTCAAAAGAACCGTGGTTCTCTTGAAAGGCAAGAATGCGGTGACGTCATCGCGTACGACGAGCATGCGCTCGTCACATTTGATGCCGTCGCCGCCATCTTGCTTCACCCTACCTATGCCGTAGAAGCTACCGCGCATGCATCAAAGTCATTTCAAGCATGCACGGGTTTCCGTATACACACTCTCTTTGGTGTGGGAACAGACAGCAGTCACCATGGGCTGACCTGAAGTTAACAGGTAATATAACGCTATACTTGCATCTTATATTGTATTGTAAATATGGTTCTTGTGGGTAAATTGTAAATATCATGTAAGCCAGGGGACCTACACTGTACATTGTGTTTGTAAATACTGTCTGGTGTGTAATTTGTATATATTATGTAACCCTATCAATAAATGTGAATTACGGATGGAACTACCTATTTTGTATAAGATCTCTCAGATCTAGATATGTATATGTCCATACTACTACAATAATTTAGGTGTATGCACATAATCACAGAAACTAGTCAACGCTGCTTATATCTTCAAATGAGGTCTTGTGCTAGAATTATTGCTCTCACTCTAACGATTGTAGCGATACCTCACATGGGTGGTTTGAACACTGTTTGCTTATGCTTGCGCAACTTACGTATGAGCTTGCTTCTGCACGCGAGCACGGAGGGATGGGGCGCTTTAAAAAAAAAAAAAAAATCATATTTATTTAACTTTTTTTTTTATATTTACACTTTGCCTTTATTTATCACTTGTATTCATATTACAAGGAATATAAACATCCCGTGTAATAGATATAATGATGACAGGTCCTCCTTATTGAGAGATCTGCGTGCAAAAAGACCCCAAATCTCTTGTTTACCTTTAAAAGCAAAAAAAAACATTATGGCCCAGGAACTGGACGTGAGTTATAGAACGTTTGCTTGGTAAAGTAAAAGGTAACCTAGCATAGCACAATATATTCACTTTGAATTCCCAATCATGTGCAAGGAAAATTATCTGCACATGTTTGGAAGATAGAATTGAATACATATTTACATTATTCAGTGAATTAATAACAATATTCACTTTGCTGTACTGCATATTTAGTAAATTACCTGCATGACATGTATGTTGTAGTACATTGGAATGATCAAAAATGTTTATTAATTCATACTATTGACTGTTATGAACATATAGCTATAATAGGAAATAAGTAACAAGATCGTTTTTTAAACACAATAACTTTACAATGTGGGCTTGTTTTTGCTAGGTACATGTTATTATTTTTCTGTGCTCATTTGGGACCTTTATTTTACATTTTGCAGTATTTGAGTAAGAATGATTGATTGCACACATATCCCTCATGTGTCCAAAAAGCAGTGGCGCACCGAAGATTTCCTAATAGATGCATAAAATATTAGACTGTCTTTCCTAGGATGCTTCTATTCTAATATGATTTAATGAAAACAGTATGATCATTTTAGAGCAACTTTACAAAGCTTTCTTAAGTCTAGGACACAATAATCCCAAATCATCAAAGGTACTGTTGTGATCTGCAATAAATAAAATATGGGCATGCTACAGTCAAAATAACTGCTGGGAAGCTATGGTGGTGGAATTCTTGGGAGTTTACTATAATGATTTAGTCACACAGTGTTTCTCATATTAGTGTCATGAGTTTCTCTAAGTTTCCCTAAAAGTTAGTTCTTGATAAATTGTAGAAGGCAGACAATGCAGAAATAACTCTACATGAGTTTTTCTGAAGACCTGTCATTAAACTGTGATAATTTGTGTTCAGATTTCATCCCTATAATTACAAGAGAAAAGATAATTGTGAATCTTTAGGAATGTATCTGTATTTTTCAGAGCTACCTTCCTATTTAAAGTGGGTCTGTGGGACAATTAAAATGTTCTCTTATGCCGCGTACACACAATCAGAATTTCCGACAAGAGAAGTTCGATGTCAGCTTTTGGTCGGAAATTCCGAACGTGTGTAGGCCACATCGGAAATTCTGACAGCAAAAAATTTGGGAGCTGGTTCTCAAATTTTCCGATGGGAAAAGTCCTTGACGGGAATTCTGATCGTCTGTATGCAATTCTGACGCACAAAAAAGCATGCTTGAATCAAGTCAACGCATCTTTGTAGTGCAGTACATCACTGCATTCTTGACTGTCAGAATTTTGTGTGACCGCGTTCATGCAACACAAGCTTGAGCCCAAATTCGGAAAAAAATCCACGGTTTTCTTGTGGGAATTTCTGATCCTGTGTACGCGGCATTAGGGCTTGTTCACACCATGGAGCATACAACAACATGCACTGATACCCATGTTTTAATGTGTATTACTGAAATGCACAGTAACATGATGTATATGTGTGTGCATGTGTATTGCCATGCCTTTTTAATTTTAATCCAGCACAGATTTATAACAAAAGGCACTTGTACTATAGTGATCTAGTGATATAGTTTGTTGCATTGCCAAAGATAGTGCATTTTAATTTTTTGTTTGTTGAGGTATGTTGAGGGCCCACATAAAATGAATGGGCTGCTTTCACCCAATTTGCATCAACACACAAAAACATGTTTGTTATGTACACATTTTGTGGTGTGACCAAGCTCTGACTTTGAAGAATAAACAGGTCACACACTGATGATGTTACAAAAGCAATTTACCCCAATGACTCATATAACATTGCACCCCACTTGTCATCCATCCACTCCAACGTGATTCATCCAAAGAAAGGCCTAATCATGACTACGCCCTTTTTTCAGGAAAAATGCATTAAAGTGGGTGGATGACAGTCAGGTTGCTATGCTATATATCTGAGTCACTGGATTAAATTGATTTTAAATGTTTGTGACTTCATCAGTGTGCCCCCCAGTTTATTACTATGACACTTGGTTGTAGAACAGGCCTGAAGAAGGAGCTCATGCTCCACAAACACATCGCCTATTGGTTCTCCTCTTCCCTGAAGTGACGCCATCCCTCGGCTCCCTCTGCATGTGTTCCAGACCCAGGAAGTGTCAGCACTCTGATTCCTCAGCAAACAGACCCATGGATGCACCAGCTTCACGGATGTCTGGAAAATTGTGCCTAAATGCCTGTTACCATTTTACTCTTGTGAGTACCCATTTGTGAAATTAAATCTGCTGTCATACTGCACTTAAAGTGGCGCCTGTGTTTAATTTGCATCTCTCGGTTGTAGAGCAGGACACATGCATGGAAGGGTACCTGACAGCAGCTGAAGGATCAAGCAGCAGGGAGCACTTAGGGGCAGCTTGGTCTATTATTGGTTTCATTAAGCTCTAGCACTTTTTTGTCAGACAATTTCCACTGTGTTCCTTTCTGAACTTTCCTTATCTTAGCCAAACCCCACCACCTGCTCTTCCCTTGGCCTTTAAAAAGTAAAATGTTCTGTTGTTTTGCCTAATTAGAGCATCAAGTTCTGAGAATAGGGGGGGGGGGTTCTAACCTCCTCCAAGAAAGCAGTGTTCAGACCTAGCAGCTAAAAACTAGTCCTGAACATTGTCATATGAGGAGGTTTGTAGTCATCATCTTTGAGCAACCCTGACATCATCTAAAACAGAGCTTATAATTGATTAATCCCCAGAGCAACAGAACAGCGAGGAAGCATGAGGAAAGGGAGTATGGGATATGGGCTTTGAAGAGACTCTATCACTTTGCTTTGACATGTGTATGATAAACTCTATATGTACACTATGGCAGCTCTCCAACTGTCACTTTATCAGGGAAGCATTGTCATTGGGGCCACAGTAATGGCATTACTAAGATCAGCATGACAGCCATACAACTAGCATCTTTAGAGAGTGGTCAGCAATGACATCCATATTTATGAGGTGGTATCAAAAAGTTTTGAGATTAGCTCTGTTTACAAGAAAGTACTTTATATAGCTATATTTATCACCTTCAAAATAGTCCCCTTGCACGACAATACAGTGCTAGTGTTCCTGCCACTATTGGAATGTGTCCTGGAAGTCTTCTTTTAGAAGTGTGTCAAGCACCTTCAGCTATTCGTGCTGGATCTCTACAATGGTTTCACAACAGCGATATTGGAGCTTTAACTTTAACTCATTGCAGCATTGCCCTAAACTTGCCAAATTGTGTTAAATGTCTCAGATTTGCCCAGTTTTTATGCAGAATTAAATGTTTCCTCTTTGTTCTAACTTGCTGGCCACGATGAAATAGCAGAGGTGGTAATGCACATATTCAGAATAGCACCAGTTGCACAACTCTCGATATAAGCAGGATGATGTCTGTTAGCACACTGACTTATGAAGGTCGGTGCTTCCTGTGACTGTGCGTGAAGCCTTGTGCTGCCATCTGTGGGTGTGGTTGTAAAGTCAGAAGGTTTTTTATGCATTATATGCATTAAGATACAAAAACCTTCTGTGTGTAGCAGCTCCCCTCAACCCCCTAATACTTACCAGAGCCTGATCTTCCTCCAGCGATGTGCATGAGTGCCTCAGCTGTCCGGGACTCTCATCCTGATTGGCTGAGACACAGCAGCGGCGCCATTGGAGCACCCTTTTGTCAATCAAAGTCAGTTAGACAATCAGTAGAACGAGAGAGGGAGGGGGCGGGGCTGAACCAAGGCTCCATTACTGAATGGACAGGAAGCTGTGGCTCGGCTCAGGTGCCCTCATAATAAGCTACTTGCTGTGGAGGCACTCAACGGGAGGAAGGGGCCAGGAGAGCCAGTGTGGGCCCCGAGAAGAAAAGGATGTTGGCTGTTCTGTGCAAATCCACTGCACAGAGCAGGTATGTATACCATGTTGAAAGTGGGAATTATTATTTCATATTATCGGGTACACTTTAACAGTTGCATTCACAGTAATTAGTCACCCTGTGTTTTATGCATTTTTTTGGCAAGGTCCACTTAAATGTATACCATGTTTATTATTTTTAAAGAAAAAAAAGGGACTAGTATCACTTTAAAGGAGGGAAAATTCCTTGTTAGACAGCTGTCACAGAAGTAGGTTTCCCTATTGGAAAATTCCCCATTTATTCCTTTTCTGCCACAAATTCTTCTCATAATGACAAATAAAGAAGCTGACCCGCTGCATTGGGAACACAGACACCAATTAAAACTTGAAAGGGATTTTGACATTTCAACGCCATTCAAAATTTACAAGAAAGTTTTAGCTTTAGATACAGTTTAGTATTTGCTTTAACACTACCATGTGTACATCTAGCAATTTGCATTGTGGAATACAGGAAAGAAAAATAATTCTGTTCCTAAACAGAAAGAACAATGAGAATTATACCATGGCAATGTACCTGCCTCAGTACAAGTCTATCACAAAAAGAGAAATTGTGATTTTAAGGTAGAATATGCCCAAGTACGAACATAGGCATTTTTTTTTTAAACTGTCAGAATACATTTTATTTTTCAGGCATGCTACTGAAGGTACAGAGAACCTTGTGTGTTCCTCGGCTACCTCAAACTGTGATCTAGTCTATTCTGTTACTTATTTTGTATTCTATGTACGCAGTCAAAATCTAATTATTTTAAATCTGTGTTAAAACATATATCAATTGGGACCAACCTTTTAAATTTTCTTTTAATCAGATGTTAAGCCTTGGAGGCTGAACATAATTACGAAAAAGTTGCATTAATATTTCAAAATAAGTGGAATGTCAACATTTTGTGAATTGCCTCTAAATACATCCTGAAGGAAGAGCAATTACACACAGTTTGTAAAGCCGTGTAAGACGATGACAGGCAGGGTTTAATTTCCCAATTCTTACTAATATTTTGTAGAACTGTCCAAATAATTATGTAGCCTTAGTAAAATTTGACATTTGGAATTGGAAGGGATGAGATAACAACTCTTCAGTTCATTGGTATATTTCATTTGAAACTTCTACCTGTTATTAATTCTGAAATAGGGCAACTGTTTGTAAAAAGGCATAAGCATAGTTGAAACTGCTATTGTTATGTGGAGAAAAAGAGTTTTTCTGGTTTTCTTTTCTAGAGTTTCTTAATGGTTCTAAAAAAGTCTGAAATATAAATCTCTTGAGGAAGAATAAATGTTAAGAAATAAAATCTCTATCAATTCTATCAAGTCTATATTTAACCAATACTGGGCACTTTTACCCCCTTCCTGCCCAGTGGGGCTTGATGGAATAGAAGTGGCTCTCCGTGCAGACATCCAATGAAGAGGAGAGGCCTGGAGCGCCACTGGGGGACCCCAGGAAAAGAGGATCAGGGCTGCTCTGTGCAAAACGATTGTAATCGTGGCTCTGGCCAATCACAGTGCCGAAGCCCGCGATACCTAGACGTCACACCGGGAGAGATGTCGCCGACCGGAGGGGGGTATGAGGACCGCTGCAGGGCTTTGATGTAAGATAAGTAATTCATAATGAGCTAGTATGCTATGCATACTAGATCATTATGCCTTTGTCTTGCAGTTTTTTTTTTCTTTTATAGGGTTTACAACCACTTTAATAACAAACCATTGCAAAATGGCCTGTGTAACAATTGTATATGCTATAGTATTTTATTTATATATCATTTTTATTTGCTGTTTTTTCCCTCACAAAAGTGCAGTTACCCTTTAACCAAATGTTTCAATGTTTAAATCTATTGCTACAGCAACATTCCTGAAGTTCTTTCAGTAACAACACAACACCACTGCCTGGGAATTAGCAACAGCATTGTGAGCCTCCTGTGCAGGCACCTTCAAGTGGCCATTGAACTAGCTATCTGATAGCTAGGCAGCCCATCAGCCAACTGACAAAGCTGATATACCTTCTGGAAACTGCAAGGCAGTGCTTTTGTTGTTTCACTTGCAAGTGTTGTTACTGGCAGGATCTGCAGGTAAGTAACTTTGCAACAGATTTATAAAAAATATTAACTATATACAGTGAGGCATGATGTCAAACATGCTAAAAAAGATTTAGGATTTACATACATATAAAGGATAACATCAATCAAAATGCTGTTTAAAGTGATTGTAAAGGTTTGCATTTTTTTTTTATAACAAACATGTCATACTTACTTCCACTGTGAAGCTCCATTTGCACAGAGTGGCCCCGACTGGCATTTTCTGGGGTCCCCGGTGGCTCTCTTGGCTCCTCCCCGCCTCAGATAACCCCCTCTGGGACGCGCTCTCCCAAGGGGGTTACCTTGTGGTCACGCTCCCGAGTCCTGCATTCGATGTCCATAGCCGCCGAGTGCAGGACTCGGGCCCCCCCCCCCCCAGCACCCGTGTCATTGGATTTTATTGACAACAGCGCGATCCAATGGCTGCGCTTCTATTAATATATCCAATGAAGAGCCCAGAAGCCTGGACAAAGAAAGAGTGTGTTCACGACACAGAACTTTGCAGGGCTCAGGTAAGTAAAATGGGGGGGCGGTAATCATCAGATGTTTTTTCACCTTATAGGATGCATTAAGGTGAAAATACATGATCCTTTACAACCCCTTTAAGTTTGACATGTGGACAAGGCAGCTGTGAATAGGTGTTGTAAAGGGGGTTTATTTAATTTTTTTTATGTCTGACTTCCATTATCCAATCAAGTTCAAGAAAAAAAAAAAAAAAAATCTTGTCACTGATTTGGTATCCTGTGCAAAGTGAAATCACGCCACATTCACCAAACTCTGGGAAGAGTTCTCTAGCAAAGTGAACATCCTATTTGCCATTAGTTAATCAACCGCTATGAGATTTTAGTGATTGGGCATACCTATAGAAATAAATAAACAATGCAACAGAAGCATTGCAGCATTTTTAACTATTCCTCAATACCATATGGTGCAAACAAATATGAGAGTCTCTGGGGCATATTTGTAAAGCAGTGAAATGTGACATTTAACAAATATCCACTGTATGTGAATATTCCTGGTGCAATTGTTTAAAAACACAGGGAATGATTTACCACTGATGAGTGTTGAGTGAATGTCACACTCCCTGCAGTATAAATACAATTATTTGGCTTAGTAAATCAAGTGAAGTTTTGTTCAGTTCAAATAAACATCAATTACAGAGGATTTACAAAATAACCAGATTTTGCACACAACTTTACCGTATTTACTAAACGAAATCAACATTCTCTACTCCTTTAGTAAATTAACTGCACAGTGTTCTTATTGAAGAAGACAAGACAAATCAAACACTTACAGTGGCTTTCCTTTAGATTCACACGTCAAAACCAGTCGCTGTCCTTCTTGTGGAAGAGGAATGGAGGGCATGATCTTGACGCTAGGTGTATCTGGAAATGAGAAAAAAATACACAGCAACAAATTTAGGATTTAGAGTATGACTTTACCTGCTTTGAGAAAAATTAATAAAAAATTCAAGAGGACATTTTATTAAAGTGCATTAGTGAATGTGTGCATGGAATCTGATATTTAGAATGTCTGGAGCTTGCAGGTTCCCTGATAAAGGTTCTTTTCAGCATGTGGAGTATTATGTGCAGAATATATTAAAGGAGAAATCCATTTAAAACGTTTAATTGATTTTTGGATGGGACACTGTGTTTGACGTAGAAGTCGTAGAAGTCTTCTCTGGCACATCTGTAACAAGGTGCCCAAAATAGGATGCCTGAGTAAAGGTGACTACCCCCCTAAAATATCATGATCGCTGTGCTTTTCTATGTATCAACTATAAATCAATACAGGATATTCTATTTTAAGGTGTGAGAGTGCCTTGCTGACTGCCCTTACTACAAGGTTGGCAAATGTGTCCTTGATAATAGTTGCTCTAGCACTTTGCTATCAATATCAAATGACTGTATTTCTTCTGGCCTTTAAAACACTTTGAGTTTGCCCAAGATCAACCAATTATTTTTCTAGGGATCAATTGTTTCCAAGATTTGACAAGAAGCCTGCACAATCCTTTGCTAATCAAACAGCTCAACCTTCAATGAGTTCCCAAACTGGGTCATTGTCAAACCACAACCATGCAGATTGGTGATCAAACATTGTCAACATGTTTGTGATTATGCTGTATGTAAAGCCAAAAATGTTTTCGTTTTGGATACACTAGGGAAGGGTTTTTTGCTGCCGTCAGTGTCTCATTGGGGAGATTCTTCTTCTCTTCCTGCCCCCCAGACACATCAGGAATTGGGAGAAATGTCTACATGAGAAAGGAAATCCTCTCTTAAACAGTTATTGTCTTCAATGAAAAGCTTGCCTTCAACTTCTGTTCCAGTAACAAATTACATTTTTCGTTTTACCAACATTTTCAGTTCCAGTGACAAGGGTTACTTGGACATAAGAGAGGGTTAATCTTCCCAGTGGGAACACAGGGAGTTACTATTAGGGTTGCTGATCTTTCCCTACTCTATCCTCTATTTTGGATAGACTAAGGGAGGATTACAACCAGTGTTGTTTTTTTTTTGTTCCACTTGTGAGATTTACCTGCACTTCCTGTCCCAACAGGAAGTGAGCGGAAATCTCTGCAAATTAAGAGAATCCCTTAGGCCACCTCAGGTCACCATAACTAGTGTCCCCATTATAGGATTACCCTATTAATTTTCTTGGGGATAACCAACGTTTGGGATTTTCCTTTACTTTCACTTTCAATGAAAATGGTAAACAGGACATATAGAACGGATTAATATCCTAACCAGGGGCAGAGGATGCAATAACAACAGGTGTTCTTATACCTCTCCACTCTTTTTAAAACTAAAACATAGTTTTGCCTTTAGTTGTACTTTAATCACTACCAACTACAGATATTATTATTTGTATTATTATTATTCAGGATTTATACAGTATAGTGCCAATAGTCTATGCAGCACTTTACAATATAAGGGAGAAAGTACAGTTACAATACAATTCAATACAAGAGGGTTAGGAGGGCTCTCATCATTAGTGCTTACAATCTAATAGGAAGGGTCGATTCGTGCAAAAGGTAACAGGTATGAGCTTATCCAAGAATTAAAAGTTCAGTAGTTAGGTGGAGGTGGGATAGGATTGCCTAAAGCAGGGGTGTCCAAACTTTTTTCAAAGAGGGCCAGATTTGATGAATTGAACATGCGTGAGGGCCGACCATTTTGCTGACATTCTTTGAACCATTAAAATTCGGTCTAAGTGTGTTTGCCCGAACACTAATACACTGCCCAACATGAATCCTCTTGCCTTTGTGGCTGTGTGTGGTAAAGAGATGAGCTTGGGCATGTTATTTGGGTATACCCTATTTATCAGCGTATAACACGCACCTTCACTTTAGGAGAGAAGTTTCAGGGGAAAAAAATGTAAATAAAGAACTGTGAAGCAAAATAAGGGTCATTGCCCATCAATGCAGCCCAATCAGTGCCCATCTGCAGCCTCTCCATTGCCATTAATGCAGCCTCTCCATTGCCATGAATGCAGCCTCTCCATTGCCATGAATGCAGCCTAGTCGATGCCCACCTGCAGCCTTGGAGGGGAGGGACGAGCGCCAACAGATGACATACAGGAGAATCTCCTATTTACACAGCAGCCTCTTTAATACAATGTCCCGCCTCCTATGATAGACAGAGGAGTAGTCCAATGGCAGCCCAGGAGACGAGACTTCCTATTACAGATGCCACCAAGTAAACAGAAGATTCTCCTATATGTAATTTGACAGCACTTGTCCCCCCTCCCTGTCCCCTCCGAGGCAGCGCCGATAAATACAGTATATATCCAAATTACCAGGGGGGCCACATTAAACTGGAACGGGGGCCGCAATTGGCCCCCGGGCTGGACTTTGGACATGCCTGGCCTAAAGAGACAAGTTTTCAAAGATTGCCTAAAGGTGGAAAGAGTAAAGCCCTGTACACACAATCAGAATTCCGATGGTCTAAAAACCGATGGATCGGAAATGCGATGAAAGCTGACTTTCATCAGTCTTGCTTACACACTATCAGACTAAATTTCAACCGTCCAAAATGCGGTGACGTAAAACATTACGACGTGCTGAAAAAAATGAAGTTCAATGCTTCCGAGCATGCGTCGACTTGATTCTGAGCATGCATGGATTTTTCTCAGATGGAATTCCACACAGACGATCGGCTTTTACTATTGTTTTTTTTTCCATCGGAAAAATGTAAAACATGTTCTATTTTTTAACACCAATGGAAAAAAGACCGATGGGGCCCACACATGATCGGTTTGTCCGATGAAAAAAGTCCATCAGACTTTTTTCGTCTGTAAAACCGATTGTGTGTACACGGCATAAGAGCGACACGAACAGACTAAGGTAGAGATTTCCAGAGGATGGGAGAGGCTCTTAAGAAATTCTGCAGGCAAACATGGGAAGAGGAGACAAGGAGCGAAAGAGCAGAAGGTCTTGGGAGAAGGGGAGATAAATGATTTGTGATATATTGAGACAAGATTGGGGCAGAGTTGTCGATGACTTTATATGTTGTTGTTAGTATTATGAATTGTATTTGTTGGGTGATCAAAAGCCTGTGGAGGGATTGGCAGAGAGGGGTGGCAGACACTGAGTGGTTGGTAAGGTACCATCATCTGGATACATGAAAACCTTCACTGTCGGTCAACAATATAAATAATTTGTAAAGAAACATCAATCTGGCAGGAGAGCAAAAGCTGTGGCACCCTCCGATCCATTTGAATGGATTTCCTCCTGTAACTACAACCTTCTTCAGAATCTGATTTATAAATGACACATAACAAGCAAAACATAACAACACAACACTGTGCTGGGCTATGCCTTTCATAGTCAGGACTATTTTAGCATTTCAGCAATAGGAGAATTTCTACTGGAAAGCTTTCTTTTCATTTTAATCTCCACATTTAAATTATTAACTAGAGAGCTAGGGAATGTGGAAGTCTGTCTTTCACGGTTTTGTTGCTATTCAGAATCTTGAGACAGAACAGTACATCAGTGCTTAGAAAACACTGCTTTGTCTTCTGACTCCCGTCCACTGAGAGCGATCAAAATCTAGTAACCAATGTTACTGGTTCTTAGTATTTCATTGTAAAGGCAGCTGTCATTGACAACTTATCCATGGCAACAGAAGGGCACTAAAACACAGTGCCAAAGGCTGAACATGTCATTAAAGTCTAAGTTCACCTTTTCAGCCAAAGAAATAAAACACAAAAACTTTGATGCATCACATGACAATGTTTAGAACCTACTTTCACTTGTATTTGATTCATATTTCATGGTGCTAGAAAGAAAAATAGTTGCACAGATTATTCTCTCCTGATGTTTATGAGAATAGTACTGTGGCAGACTACCTATTTCCAGTAATTACACTGGTTTTGATTTGAACTAGCCAGATTTCAAAAAAGTAAGTAAACATTTTAAAGAAAAACTATATTTTTTTACTTTATGCTATAAAACATATCAACTACATTTTTTTGAACAAATATAATTCCTTCAAAAATGTAGGCCAATATGTATTCTGCTACATATTTTTTATAAAAAAATACCAATAACTGTATATTGATTGGTTTATGCAAATGTTACAGCGCCTACAAACTATGGGATATTGACAAATGCCACACAAAGTGATCATAAATTCATTAAATTATTGTCCAAAAGTGATGCTGTTGAAATGTCCAATTCATATAGTAACAACAGAAAGATGTATTAAGTGAAGAGAAAAGTCCACCTCCAATTTGATTGTGAGTTGAATGGATGAACTGTTCCTCACAATCGCACCAAAAGTGGCAAGTAAACACCCTTACCAGAAGTGTTGGACCCCCTGTTAGACGAGGTCATGCAGACATCAGCATCCACCCGGGTGGGTAATGAGAGATCCCAGCGATAGTATGTAGCTCCTCTCCCTACAGGTCCTTACTTGGTTTTGGGCTATGGGTATCCCATCCAGATAGGAACCCTCAGACAGATGATTTCCCTTCCGCTAACCTTTCAGCTCCTAGGCTCAGCACCACAAAGGGATCGCCGATAAAATGGGTGGCTCACAATAGTGAAATACTGTACTGGTGGTTTATTGTAAAAAAAGTGTTACATATATATAAAAAACGCTATTTTAAATTGCTGGCAGAAATAAAACAAAGCGTAAGCCCGTGTTTCCGGGGTCACGTTAACGTGGTGACGTCAGTGCGTGGCTCCGCCCTGACATGTTTCGTCATAAATTACATTCTCAAATGACACGCACTGACGTCACCACGTTAACAGGACCCCGGAAGCACGGGCGTACGTTTTGTTTTATTTCTGCGGGCAATTTTAAATAGCGTTTTTTATATATATGTAACACGTTTTTTTTTACAATAAACCACCAGTACGGTATTTCACTATTGTGAGCCTCCCATTTTTTCGGCGATCCCTTTGTGGCGCTGGGCCTAGGAGCTGACAGGTTGGCGGAAGGGAAATAATCTGTCTGAGGGTTTCTATCTGGATGGGATCCCCATAGCCCGAAACCAAGTAAGAACCTGTAGGGAGAGTGGCTACGTACAATCGCTGGGATCTCTCATTACCCACCCGGGTGGATGCTGATGCCTGCATGACCTCGTCTAACAGGGGGTCCAACACTTCTGGTAAGGGTGTTTACATACCACTTTTGGTGCGATCGTGAGGAACAGTTCGTCCATTCAACTCACAATCAAATTGGTGGTGGACTTTTCTCTTCACTTAATACATCTTTTCTGTTGTTACCATATGAATTGGACATTTCAACAGCATCACGTTTGGACATTAATTTAATGAATATATTATTACTTTGTGTGGCATTTGTCATTATCCCTTGAGAGGTGTATAGACTATGGCCTGGATTCACAAAGCACTTACGCCGTCGTATCTCGATATACGCCGCGTAAGTGTAAATGTGCGCCGTCGTATCTATGCGCCGTGCCCACATAACTAGATACGCCTGAAAATAAGCTTCATCCGACCGACATAACTTTCCTACGTCTGCGTATTGTTGGCGCATATTTACGCTGGCCGACTCATTGCAAATATGCAAATGAGGGAGATACATCGATTCACAAACGTAGTTGCGCCCGGCGCACAATACGCGGTTTGCATAAGGCTTACGTCCGGCGTAAAGTTATTCCCCATCTATGAGGCGCAGCTCATGCAAAGGTATGGACCAGGGAACAGCCGTCGTATTTTACGTTGTTTGCGTAGTACGTGAATAGGACTGGGCTTAGGTTATGTTCACGTCAAAGGCAGTGATTCGACGTATCTCAGGGAGTCGTTTTGACGTGATTCTGAGCATGCGCACTGGGTTGCGTCCACGGAACGGCGAATGCGCCGTTCATTTTAAGCACTTGTCTGTCACTTGGCCCATCATTAGCATGGGGTCACGCCTCATTAGCATGGCTCACACCCACTTCCACCTACACTGGCTTACGCCGAGGAAGCCCAGCATAAATTTGACAGCGAGTGGGAGTGGAGTGCTTTGTGAATACTGTGCTTGCCGCTCTGCGCTACGCCGGCGTAGCCTAAAAAAGATACGCTACGCCGGCATAAATATGCACCAATGTATGTGAATCCGGGCCTATATATATTAATTTATATTATTTGCACTGATTCATGTTGTGTTTAACTTACACTTATTTTTACACTTAACCTCAGCAGTGTGTATTTTTAACGCTACCTACCCCCCCTTTTTTTTTCAAATTTAGTTTACATGAATATCACATGTTTTTCTAGGTGTGCAGCTTTCTGTTTAAAATTAAATCTTTTATTTATCACGTTTTTTTCTTAGCGCAGTATATATCTTTTTGTTTATCAAACTAATATACTATTGATAGCAGCAATCAGCGACTTCTAGCGGGACTGCAATATTGTAGTGAAATTGGACACTAACTGACACTTTGCAGGAACCGGTGACACAAAAACAGTGATCAGTGCTAAAAATATTCACTGCCACTGTATTAATGACACTGCATGGTAATGGGTCAAACATCTATGGTGATCAAAGGGTTAACTGTGTGCCTAGCCCGTGTTTTTGTGTACTTTATGTGCTGCTTTCACTGAGGAAAGAGATGGATTATAGTCTCTGCTTTGTTGGAACACTGAATACATCCCTTTCCCCCTGTCAGAACTGAGATTTGTCTTACATATGCAGATCTAATTTCTGTCTTTATTAGCAATGATCAGTGTGTGCCAGAGGACATCGAGTGCCTGGCACCCACAGATGGCCTTCTGCTGCACACACCCCCTGCAGACGGAAGTGAAGAATCACACACACACACACAGAAGAGCCGCCCTGTAGCAGTAAAACTGTTATGGGACGGAGGGCCAGTTGTTAAGCATGCATTATTTCCAAAAAATTGTTGAGTATAATTTTTTTTGAAGCATATGTTTGTTAAGAAATTGTTAAGTATAAATTAAATTGAAATGCCAAAACTCACATCTATTTTCATATAAGCCTCCTATAATACTTTTCACAGCATTGTAGGGAGAAAAAAGCATTGTAAGCTAATCAGGTATTACTGCATTGCACTTGGATGATCTTAGTGTTTTGCTGCTCCTTAATTGTCCAATCACAGCCTTGGTTGTGTTCTAAACCAAGCTTTGTTGTTTAGCTTCATTGTATTGTACAAAAACTTTTAAGGAAATGCAAGACTTGTCTGGGTCAGCTCCACCCCTCTGACTTCTCCTTAGGACAACTCCTAACTAAAAATAAAATAAAGCTATTCACTAACCCTAGTGCTCTTTTTTACCCCATCCTCGCTGAAACCATTTTGAAGAAGCACCCTTGCCTGATGAGGTTCTCCTTTGTAAAATGTCCCCTGTGTTAGTAGTAATCTATATGGTGGGTGCCCCAGGTGCTTGGCTACATTGGAGATCAGAGCAGGTGGGGTATCATGTCTTCCACGTGTTCAGAAAGTCCCCCTTCAAAGACTGATGTGGCTCCCAGGTCACCTCTGATTGGCATTGAGGTGCAGCATTCCTCTACTAGACAATTGGGATGCTTAATTCCAGCCTCCTTGAATGTTTCCACACCCTCAGCATTTGACCACACATCTGGTGCTCCTCTGACTGGACAGAGAGAGGTTGCAGCCAGTAGAATGGTGTGCAGAACATCTGGTTGCTAGGCCACTGGATGCTGTAACACTCTGATTGGCTGCTGCATGAAAAGGATGGGACTTTAACCATGCTATTGGCCACACCACACTTCCTCTTTCTCTCCCAATCTGGTGTACTGTCTGAGAGTACCCTTTGCATCAGAAATGTTTGATCTTTTGCACTACACTTCAGTTTGTTGGCTGAGGCTTCTGCAGAGAAATATGTACTGAAGAAACACAAAAGGCAATTGGAAGTGGATTCAGAGGTAAACAAGTAAGCTTTTCTAGCTGGAGCTTTAACATTTAAAGTGGTTGTAAACCCACTATTTGGACTTTTACCTACAGGTAAGCCTATAATAAGGCGTACCTGTAGGTAAGGAGAATATCTCCTAAACCTGCACGGTTTAGGAGATATTCCCCCCGCAATGCGGGCGGCACATGCGCAGGGGGGAATCCACGGCTGAAGGACCGGCATCCGCCGGACCCTGCCGCTTTTAAATCTCCCGCGCGCACGTGCAGGAGTGACGTCATCGCCGCTCCAGCCAATCACAGCGCTGGAGCGGCGATACCCGGAAGACACGCCGGAGCAAGATGACATCCTGCTCGGCGTGGACCAGGTAAGTGGTACACACCTCGTTCCGAGGTAAGTATTTCATAATAGGCTAGTATGCGGTGCATACTAGCCTATTATGCCTTTTGCATTGCAGGTTTGGGGGGAAAAAAAAAAGTTTATGCGGTTTACAACCGCTTTAACAAGAGACGAGAGGGTCAGAAGGTGGAACTGGAGCTGACCCATGGTAGGCTGAAATGAGGAGGAGCCATTTATATACTGTATATATGTATATATATATATATATATATATATATATATATATATATATATATATATATATATATATATATATATATATATAGGTTGTTCCTCACTAAAATGCTCACTAACACTTAGTAAAAAAAAAGTTGGCTTCTCATACTGTGCCCCTATTTTAAGTAAATAGAACAGTATAAGAATATATTAAACTTTCTATGTTGTAAATTCAGGTGCATATACATATATATTTTTTTTGCTGCCCTTAAAAATAAAGTTAGGTTTATTATTTTGTTACTTATTCCATAAAAACAGTACATTAATATTAAATATACAACTATATTTAAGAATGATTGGCCTTCATTATTGAAGGCAATATGGTAATATACTGAGCTATTTTTTCCTTGCTTAAAGACAAAATCTTGTAAATGATAAAGAAAAATGTTTTAATAGTAAAAAAAAAATCCCCTAATGTTAACAGACATAGACTTTGAATGACAGCATCCTCAGTGTTCAGCCACCTGTAGAATTAATTGTCTGGAACCATGCATGATACATCAACTGACGGTACATTTCCCTAATTAGACATTGAGGAGTACATGTGGTGCACAAGTGTACAAGTTATCTAGGAAAAGCAGACTCGCATCTAAAAAAAAATATTTTCTTAAATGTTTAAGACTGTAAATGACAAAAACATTGTGGGATGTCAAGCTAAAAACTTACTTCAGGTAAATAATTTCTACTTTTTCTTATTGGTAATATAAATTACACATTCTTACTATAAAATGTAGATGCACATAACTAATGGGTCTGTAATAAATTCCAGAACTCTGCAGTTGTCTATAATTTAGACTTCAACCTTTTTTTTCTGAAATGTAATTAAAGATCAAATCTTGGCAGCAAGTAACATCATTCACAAAGCTGATAATACTATTCAAAAACCATAACCACTATTCTTTAGTCAGAAAGTCATCCTAACTTAAATTAAAACTTTATTTTCCAATGGTCCATTGGAAACCAGCGTTGGTTGACCAAGCCAGTCCTTCTTACTGGCTGCTTTTCCTTGGGATGTTTAATGCCTGAGTGCTGATTTATGAGTTTACCAGTCCATCCCACTGGCTAACAGTTTACTGGCAGTGTTTTTTCTTTCCAGAATTTTTTTCACTACCTTGCAACGTACCTCTGAAATTACTAGCAAATTTGATTAGTCTATTCCATAGAACAGCACCTTCCTCATTGATGTCATAGCTTTGTCTTCTTCTGCCAGGGTTTGATTACTCGCTGTGGTTATCCAACTCACTCTTTCTTCATTGCCCTTTTATGTAGCAGCTTAGATAAAGCAAAAAAAATAAAAATACTACAGAGTGTCACTTGAGTAACAGCACTGAGTGCCCTAGGGCTGCTGACATTGCATTCAAGATGGCGGTGCTCAGCAACACTTTCAAGGCTTTTGGATGTCTATGCAAGGGAAGCTTTTACAGCTAAATATCATGCATGGGTGGGGGTGGGGGGAATTTTGTGCACGTCCCTTCAGTGGTGCAAAAATGTAACATAATATTACCCCCTCCTATTGACTTGAAGGGGAGATCCAGCACATCCAGGTACAAAATTACTATCTCCACACATCATAGAGGACAAAAACTGCTGTCATCCCAACCGTATAAGTATATAAGTAAATGCCTGAATGATGTTTTAAAATAATAGGGGGAGATTTCTTAAAAAAAAAAAAATCTTATTTGTGAAAATAGATGTAAACCCTAAGTGGATGATATTTAGTTTGTTAAACCACTTCATTACAAACAACTGTTTTGTTTGTTTTTCATCACTAAAATATTGTTTTCATTTTTCCATCTCACTTTTCCATCTCACTACTGTTTATGTCCTCCAGCATTTTTCAGCCACTTCCTGTCTATATAAACTCTCTATGTCAGCTGCGCATCTTTGGTCTGAACTGGCGTCCTGACAAGTGCACTGTGTGTTGGCAAGGCCAGTTTTTTCTCTCTTTCCACTGCTCTGTGCTGCCAGAGCTGAGTAACAGCCCCACCCCTCAGCACAAGTGCCATCATACAGAACTGAAGATAATTAGTACAATTTCTGTCTAAATTAATATCTTTTTGGCTTTAAAAACCACTTCCTATCCAGTGACGTACCTGTAAGTCCCTGGACTTTTGGTGGTTGTACTGAGATAATGCCTGCATTTCGTTTTTAGACTCTCTTGTAATAGCAATTGAGCAGCTTACTAGCCATTTAATTGCTATTACAAGCAGCGGGAGAGGACATCCCCCATCCCGCTGCCTTTCAAGGCTCCCTCATGCTCTTCCATCCCACCGGAAGACCAGAGGGACCAGCTGGTGCTTCCAGGATCAGCTTAGATTGGCTGTTAGTAATAGTAAAACAGAAGCGATGACATGACCTTTTCTCGCAAACCTCGGCACCAGTATTTAAAAATCGAAAGCATTCAGACACACAAATCTTCACGCCTTGAAAATGCTTTTAAGTGCAAGACCCCTGATCTTTCCATAAGTACCTGTCACATGCCTATTGCCTATTGCTGTCACAAGAATGTTTACATTCCTTGTGAGAGCAAAAAAGTGCTAATAAAAAAATGAAAGCAACAGTGTTAAAAAAAATAAAAATAATAATAAAAAAGAAAGTGCCCACATCCTTCTGTGCTCACGCGCAAAGGCGAAAGCCCGTGTTAGTAACACACGCATGCAAACAGTGATCATCTCACACCTTAGATCATAAGCAGTAATTCCATCTCCAGACCTCCTTTATAAATCTAAATTGGTAACCTGTAAAGGCTTTTAAATTGTAGCTTATGGATAGTAAAATTCACACAGTTTATTGCCGTTGCACGGGCGTGCACAATTTTAAAGCGTGCCAAGTTTTGTGTCAATTTACTGAGCGTAATGTTATCTTTTATATTTTACAAAACTGTGAGTTATGTATTGTGTTGTTTTGCATTAAAATAAAAAACAAATTGTATTTGTTCTGTAAATTGCGCTTGAAAAACTGCTGCGCAAATACCGTATGATATTAAAACATTGAAAAACCCACTAATTTATTCTCGAGGGCCTTTGCTTTAAAAAATATATAATGTTTGGGGGTTTTAACAAATTTTCTAGCAAAAAAAAATTGATTGTTACATGTGAACAAAAAGTGCCAGGAAAGGCCTGGACTGGAGGTGGTTAATGTATGAAATGGCAGGATTGTCATTTCCATTCCTAATTGGGTTTAAAGATTCTGACAGCTGCCCGCACTAAGGCCCCTTTCACATTGAGGCGTTTTTCATGCGGTACAGCGCTAAAAATAGCGCTGCTATACCGCATGAAAAATCATGCCCTGTAGTGTTCAATGTGAAAGCCCGCAGAAAGCAGGAGCGCTCCAAAAGTCCTGCTAGCCGCATCGTTACTGCGGTATAGGAGCGGTGTGTTCACCGCTCCTATACCGCGCCTTCCTATTGAAATCAATGGGAAACCGCGGTAATACCACGGTATTAAGCCTTTTTCGGACACTAGCGGGGGTTAAAACCTCACCGCTAGCGCCCGAATATCACGGTAAATACGACGGTATAGCGGCTATACCGTCACCGCGGCTCCGCGCCTCAATGTGAAAGAGGTCTAACTGGGGTCTAGCACTTGGCTGAAGTACTCCAGTTAGTACTTCATTTAAAATTGACTGTGGTACTTTTTTGGGTGCATTTATAGTCTAGCTCTGCAATAGTGTAATTTATTAAACTGATCTCAGAATGTCTTGTATATAACTTCTCTCGAAAATGTTGTTAAAACATGTGAAGTAATGTCTATTTTCTAATTAGTTTACTGTTTGGTAAATGCAGCCATTGCATTACTTAGTTTACAAAAAAATTGTAAATGCATGTCTATAGTACCATGCTTTCTAAATCCCATCCTATATGTATGGAAAATTATTAACGTAGACAAAAATAAATAAAAAATTCAAGTAGATTTTTTATATATATATATATATATATATATATATATATATATATATATATATATATATATATATATATATATATATATATATATATATATATATATACTAAAATCAAAGAAATAAAAAATAAAATAATACACTATACACAAATACATACATGTTTCACTCTACTGTTAAATAACAGATGTAGGAATATTGAGTTTTTAGATAAAGGTCAATGTAAAATAATAAAACAAAATAACATTTTATTCCACTTATTTTTTTTATATTGTATTGTGTTATGTTTAATAAACATATACTGTATCCTACTATAATTACATTCAGCTGTTATTTTAGTTTTGGACAGTGCAGTGTTCCAAAACACTTATCACTGCTCACTCAGAGAATATTTACATTTTTGTTCTCTAAAATAATTTGGATGTGTCCTGCTGAGCTTATATTTCATGCACTAACAAGGGTAAGTGGTTCCAGGTGGTAAGCTGTGAAGTAGAGCCCCTCTGCATCACTTCATCAAGCTTGCTGCGACTGAACTCTTCTTCAGTAAACAGCTAAAGAGTTTATTTTCAAACCAACGGCCCTCTGAGTGTGAATTTAGCCTTTTACAACTTGAAGCAGAAAAAAAAACAGAGATCCCAATTTCACCTTGCTTTAATCAAGAACAACAACACACACATGCACACACACATAAATATCTTAAATAAAATAAATATACACATTTCAAAATAACAATATGTCTGCAGAACTTAGAAAAAAAGTGAGGGGAAACCTCCAAGGGGAAAAAAGAAAACAATGAAAATATATATTTTAGAAGACTAAACCAGGCCATGGATTATGAAAATTTCTTTCTTTCCACCATGGGTGGAAGGAAAGCAAATAGTTTGATTCTCATATCAACACAATCAGTGGTGATGGGGGAATCCCTGCTCTGCCCCCCCCCTGCCCACAGAACACAAGGATCCCCTCGACCCTCCTGCCTGCACTTATCGCATGTAAGAAATCACACAGGCCAGTTGTACTGAAAGTGATGGACTGTCTAGACATGAATCAAATCTGGAATGGTCCCTGCTGAATAGTTCCAGATTTGATCCACCTATAGCCAGCTTAAGGAAAGGTTACTGCCTTGAAATTTGTGCCCGTAATTAAGGATTTCTTGCCAAGGCAACAACATGAAAGTGGATAATAGCCCAGTGCTAGGGCTCAGGGCTCCACCCAACAGACAGGAGGTTTGTGCATGGGAGTCAGGGGGACCCCCATCCTCTCCAGGAGTCAGAGAGGCTGCATGGGACAACCAGAGCGTGCATGTCTTCAAGAGGCATATTTAATATGTGACAACACAGCAAGGAGCTGATCGTGAGTAAGCTATGAGAGTGCTTGACTCTAAGGAACTCTTTTGGTCTGAGGAGCAGACCTAAGGCCAAAGCTTGAGGAATGAAGCAGCCGTGTGGCAAGAGAGTAAGCCAGGAGGCTGACATATTCTGAGTGTGCAAGGTGCAGTAATAATGAAACCCCCTGTGTGGGCTACTGATGTATTTTGAGTGAACTTTTACATTATTTTTAATAAAAGTGGGCTACCAAGCCCTTAAAAATATAGTTTTGGACTGGCACACTCTTTTGAAAATGCACCTACCACTTGAATCTGATCAACTTGATCTTACAGTACTCACTGGAGCACCAGGCAGGAGAGAGGGTGGGAGTGACTGACTCAGGCTTCTAGCGGAATACTGAGAGGCTGAGCCAGCTGCTGGTCAGGAATTTGGGTGCATTAAGACATTATTGTTGAGATCCCTCCAGAGTCTGGAGTGCATATCTGTGACATCATCTGACAGTGGATTTTAGCCCACTGTCTGCTTATTCTGGGTCACAGGATTGCAACTCTGGGATCCACATGTAAAGTATAGCTAAAAGAGCATTGGCCATATGTCTATTTCAAAACACATGCACCAAGAATATTTACCTGCAGTGAAAGTTTGGCTGCTTTAAAAATATGCCCCAAAGAAAGAAAAAAAATGCAAAACTATGCTAAAAATATATATTATTTTTATTTTCATAGGAAGCACAAATGGTATTTCTACTGCCTTCAGGTTTTGGGAGGAAATGAATGAAAACAGCAGCCATTTGCCTGTACCAAAATTTATTTGTTTTTTCCAAAATCGCTTATTTTGCATCTTCAAAATGTCTGTTCAACAACTGATTATAAAACATGTTGCTTTGTCTTTCTCATTAAGAGTTTGTGTAAAAATGACACATAACCCAGATGTTTGCTCTGTTTGCTCTGTCACTTTATCAGCCATATGCCTTTCCGTACAGCTATAAGTTGATCAGAATTTTTAGTGCAGTTTTTTAAGCCGTTTACATATGGGGATTTAACAAATTGGCTTACATATAGAAAAAAACTGCTTAATATAGGCTTTTTTTGTTATTCATTAAATGCAAGCCAGCAATGGGCCAGATTCACAAAAGACAAAAGAGATACGATGGCGTATCTCCTGATACGCCGTCGTATCTCTGTTTTAGGGGCTTCCTAACTATGCGACTGATTCATAGAATCAGTTACGCATAGTTTGCCCTAAGATCCGACAGGTGTAATTGAATTACACTGTCGGATCTTAGGATGCAATATCTTGGCCGCCGCTGGGGGGAGTTCGCCTCGTAAACCAGCGTCGGGTATGCAAATTAGTACTTACGGCGATCCACGACGGTTTTTCGCGTTCGCTACGTTGCTGCTTGTCTAGTTTCCCGTCCCAAAGTTAGTCATCGTTTTAGCTGCCCTAACTTTACACAGCCCGTGTTAAAGTATGGCCGTCGTTCCCGCGTCGAAATTCAATTTTTTTTCTTGCGTAAGACGTCCGGGAATACGAAAGTACGCTACGCACGTCGCCGTTCAAAAAAATGACGTCACTTCGCGCAAAGCACGGCGGGAAATTCAAAAGTGAGCATGCGCAGTAGGTCCGGCACGGGAGCGCGCTTAATTTAAATGGCACACGCCCCTTTGAATTACACGGGCTTATGCCGGAGGCCGCCGGCGTAGGTTTTCATTGCAAGTGCTTTGTGAATCAGGCACTTGCGATGAAAACTTGCGGCGGTGTAACGTATCTACGATACGTTACGCCGCTGCACTTCTATGTGAATCTGGCCCTAAGTTTTTAGCCAATTAGATTATGCTACTTTGCTTATAAAGCAGGTTAAAAAAAACATTTATATACAATGATTAACCATAACATTAAGATCACTGACAGGTAAAGTGAATTCCATTGATTATCTTGTTACAATGACATCTGAAATTTGGAAGGATATATTAGGCAGCAAGTAAACATTTTGTCCCTGAAGTTAATGTGCTGAAAACAGAAAAATGGGCAAGCAAAGGGATCTGAGCAACATTGACAAGGGCCAAATTGTAATGGCTAGACCCATGCTGACCTATGTTCACATCCAGAATGGCCTATAATGGGCATGTGAGCATCAGAACTGGATCACAGAGAAAGGTGGCTTAATCGGAGGAATCATGGGCCAAATCCTCAAAAGGGATACGCAGGCGGAACTGCTGTTCAGCCTGCGTATCCCTGTGCCTATCTTTGGAACTGATCCTCAGAAGCAGTTTTCCAAAGATAGGCAGAAGATCTGACATCTGTAAGACACTTACACTGTCAGATCTTAGGATGCAGTACCGCATCCGCCGCTGGGGGCATTTTGCATTAAAATGCCGCTTTGCGTATGCAAATGAGGACTTACGGAGATCCACAAAGCTTTTCAGCTTTGTGTTTTCTGCGTAAGTTTACGTTTGCATACGTAAAATTAGTTCTGCTTTTACAAAGTGTAAACTAGTAACACCTTGTAAAAACAGACCTTTTTTTCGATCGCCGCGATTTTTTTTACCCGATGCAACTTTATTGTCCCGTCGAAATCCACAAAGCCCGACCTAACCTAATTTCGCGCGCTGCACATCGGGAAAATGACGTCACGTGCATGCGCAGTATGGCCGGCGCGGGAACGCGCCTCATTTAAATTGTCATCGCCCCCTGGAGAAGAGGACCGCCTTGCGCCGGGAGAATTTAAGTTACACGGCCTGAAATTTCTTGGTAAGTGCTTTGTGGATCGGGCACTTAGGTAGAAATTTTAAGGCAGTGTAACTTAAATGGGAAAAGATAAGTTAGGCAGGATATTTGAGGATTTGGCCCATATTTTCTTTTATATCATGTGCATGGCCAGGTGCTCAATCCAACTGAGCATCTGTAGGATGTGCTGGAAAAACAAGCCTGATCCATAGAGGCCCTCAACTCACAACTTACAGGACTTAAAGTAGTTGTAAAGGCATTGCATTTGATGCATTAAGGTTAAACAACCTTCTGTGTGCAACAGCCCCCCCCACTACCTACCTGAGCCCCCTCTCTATCCAGCGATGTCCACGAGAGCCTTGCTTCTCTGAATCACCCACTCCTAATTGGCTTTTGGCAGCAGCAGGAGCCATTGGCTCCTGCTGTTGTCAACCATAACCAGTGAGCCAATCAGGAAATGGGGGGGTGAACCACAGCTCTGTGTGTGAATGGACACAAAGAGCTGTGGCTCGGGAGCATGCCTGCTCAGGTGCTCTCAGAGAAAGCTTCTTGCAGAGGAGGCACCCAGCATGAGGGAGGAGCCAGGACTGCCAACATGGTACCCGAGAAAAGTAGGATCTGGCCTGCTCTGTGAAAAACCATTGCACAGAGCAGGTAAGTATAACTTGTTTGGTATTTTTTTTAAAACCAGGCTTTAATGTTGCTTTAACGAATCTGCTAATGATGGCTTGGTGCCGTTAACAAGTCAGTGCTGTTTTGGCAGCAAAAGGGAGACCTACTCAATATTAGGTATACATAATGGTATGGATGAATGATGTATATATTGCTTATAAACTATGTAACATTTGCCTCCGTTTCAGGAGTTGTAATACATTTATTAAAGCAGCCCCTAAAAGCAGCTCTGCTAAAAAATTCCCCTAGCTTTTTTTCCCTGCCCTCTGTCACCTTTTTTCCAGATAGATCCCAGGGAATGCTAAGAACCCCAAATCTCACAGAACAGAAGAATCCCCTCATGAGTCTTTGAATATTCAGTATTTCCTCGGACCTACTTGAAAGGATAATGTCAGCACTAGGCATCATGGATGGAAGCCAATGTAAGTATATTAACCTATTAATCCCCCAGATTTCACAAAAAGCATTTTGGCATGGAGTGGCAGTGAAAAAAGTGACCTTGCTTGCTAGTACAAGGTCAGCTTTAAGTAGGAAGAAGTGTTTCATGGTATTGAGTGATGTCATCTTAAGCTTTTCTAAAATGACAACATCAATGCAACACTGTTCCAGTAACTACTGTACATTGTTCACAATACCATGTCTCATGTATATTCTTATCCCTGTGGGATAGCAGCATTGGTCCCATCAATTTTTAGAGACCAAAAAATGCTAGTGGGCATGGACTGTATGCACCTGCTTACATGAGTATTTGTTTACATCAGAATGAGAAAAGGGGTCACATTATGGGGCCACTTTCTTGAGATTGAGGAAGTACTGGGATGGGCTATATAAGGGCCAGCAGGTGCGGGGGTCCTTCCTCTTTCCCGGCGGACAGCAAGAAGAATTTGAGCTCCCTCCCTCCCGCCCCAGTCGTGTTCACTTTTATGTGGTGGGTCATCCTGGATCCCAGGGGGGATTGTATTTATATTTAAAGTTGAGCTACTGCTCAAGTTCTGACAACTGAGCAGGTAGAAATATGTTTTTGGAATGTTTATCAAAATTTTGAGTGATAATAAAGTTTTATGGAATAATTATTTGTGAAAAACCAATAAAGGTGTTGCGGCCAAGTTTTTTGCCAAAATAAATTGTTTCTGTTATTTATTAGATTAATTTGTATCTGGGAAGGTTGGTCTTGGCAGGTGCGGCCTGCAATCTGACTGCTTTTCTCTCAATATGAGTCCATGGGAATGCTAATAAAATAAAAGTCTAAATTATTATATTGTTTCCTGAACTTGCTGACATGACATATGAAATGTTTTAACATATTGCTAAATAAAAAATGTTGATGATTGGTACACTTTAAGGAAAATGTTTTGTTAAGGACTGTAGCTTCAGATTATTTATTTGCTTTGATTAAAAATCATTTTCTGCAAACGAAGTAACCTCCAAAGTTAAATTGCATTCCATCACCTAATCTACAAGCTGGATGCATCTCACTACACAAGACTAAATGAGCAAATACTGATTCTCACTCGAGAAAGACTGTGTATCACTTCATAATTGGGCAATATTTTTTGAACTAGAGAAAATGTAACTACAAATACATTTGTTCATTCACATATAACAATGAAAAATGCAGAAGAAAAAACAAAACAAAACCATTTACATTAACATTAATGAGAAATGCTTAGAACAATTGTTGAATATTAAGCAACAGCAAAAAGCACAATTAATTTGTAAACATCTCTCAGACTCATGTGAATGTTCCTTATTTTCAAACTCCACAGAGTTATATGGTAAAATATTCTGATCTCTAAAACAAGGATTGACATGGTAAGGTCAATGTGGTGCCTATATTTAAAAAGGGACCAAAGGCTTTACCAAGTAACTATAGACCTGCTAGTTTAACTTCTATAGTTGGGAATATACTGGAGAGTTTAATAAAAGATCACATAGATGAGTCCTTGCTGGAAAAAAAAGTATTTTAAGCAACAGACAGCATGGATTCATGAAAGACAGAAGTTGTCAGACAAATCTGATTTCTTTTTATGAGGAGGTAAGTAAAACCTTGGAAAAAGTAGTGGCTGTGGACGTGGTATACTTAAGCAAAAAGCAAAAGCTTTTGACACAGTTCCCCACACATGGCTAATGTTTAAGGTTAAGTCTACAGGTCTGGAAAAATATGTTTGTAAATGAATAGAAAACTGTCTAAAAGACAGAATTCAGAGCGTAGTGGTTAATGACTCAACCACACTGCAGAGTGCATGAGCATCATAAGAAATGTAGTTCCGAAACATCTGGGGCGCCAAGGTTCGCCATCACTGGTCTAAGGTTATCAGTGGTACCCCAAGGTTCAGTGTTGGGACCATTATTTTGTTATATATTTATAAATGATATTGGGTCTGGGATTAAAAGTACCATTTCAGTCTTTGCAGATGACACAAGCTATGCAGTGGAATAACGTCCTTACAGGATGTCTCCAGCTTATAAGCGGACCTCAATGCACTGTTCAATTGAGTAACAAATGCGGTTTAATGTTGATGATTGTAAATGTATGGACTGGGGCTAAGAATATGCATGCATCATACATACTAGGGGGAGTATAACTGGGAGAATCAATGGTGGAGAAGGATCTTGGTGTTTTGGTAGATCATAAGCTCAATAATAACATGCAATGCCAAGCTGCGGTTTCCAAAGCAAGCAAAATCCTTTATTGTTTTAAGAGGGGTATGAACTGCAAAGAGAAATATATAATTTTGCCCCTGTACAAATCATTAGTAAAACCTCATCTGGAATATGCAGTACAGTTTTGGGCACCGGTTCACAAAAAAGGATATCGGGGGACTGGAGAAAGTGCAGAGAAGAGCAATCAAATTGATAAGGGGCATGGAGGAGCTCATCTATGAGAAAAGGGGAAAGGAAATTATTCGATTTTGTCTTGAGAAGAGGAGATTAAGGGGGGTATGATCAACATGTATAAATACATAAGGACTGGACTATTTTCTACATGTACATAATACAACTGAATACTAAAATTTATAGGTGAAGTGAAGTTGATCCATGAAATATCCGATTGCCTCTCGGGGGATCAAGAAGGAATTTTTTCCTCTTCTGAAGCAAATTGGATCATGCTTTGCTGGGGTTTTTGCCTTCCTCTGGATCAACTGTGGGTATAGGATTGTATACTGTATATGGGATTGTATTTTTTTTCTTTCTTTTTCCCTTTTATAGGTTGAACTAGATGAATATGTGTCTTTTTTCAACATGACTAACTATGTAACTATGGTGTTGAAAAAGTGAGCAGGCTTGTAGGAAGATTTTCAATATGTCACATCTAACAGCTTTATGACAAAATTAAGTTTTATGCAAAACATGAAGTTTAAAAAGACAAATATACAATAAAGAACAGTTGCTTATTTAAATGTTTTATTTGTTGAAAATATGTCCCTGCTTTAGATGATCATTTTTTATCAGTTAACACCCGTTTTTTTCCTATATTACAAGTTTTTTTTTTTTTACCTTCTATTGAATTTCATGTGTAGGGCAAAGCAATAAATGCTCACTAAATGAAAAGAATGATCCAATTCCCCCATCCGCATCAAGTACTCCCACTGTGCCATTGTGTTCTGATGGTGGGAAGACTTCCCCGATAAATGATGCCAAGAAATAGCCAGCACCACTGATCAATCAAGAAAAAAATGAGAGGCTGGCTGTACTGAAGTTGATCGGTAAAACCAGTGTGCCTATACATGGTTCGAAATTTTGAAACATGTATGGCTGGCTTTAGTATACTACAAAGCATGTTTTTTTTCCCTTTTTGTTCAGTTATGCATTCATAGTTTAATTACCTACAGTATTTTCCCAATTTGAAGCAAATTATGTTTTTATATCTCTTAAGTAAACTGTGAGTTGACTGTTACCCATGGAGCAAAACTAGGGCTGTAGCCAAGTTGTGTCAAGCTACCACATCCAAATCTCAGGCAAGAACAGGGCACGTTTTAGACTCTGCACTTTAGGAAAGCCCATACAAGTGACAAGTGATGAATCATGACTATAGGCATATGCACATTTCTAGTCCATAACAGACAATATCCTTCTAACAAAGTTGATTTATTCCATCAATGCCCTCATTACCACAAGGGTTAAAAAATAAATATAATTCTAATAGATATAATTATATCCAATATTAGCAAGTAATTGATCCTGAAAAGTGTGTTTTATTAGGTAACTCCTGAAAAGCTTTGTCCATAGGGTATTAATACACAATTAACCTTTAGAAATCCACTCCTATTATATTCAGCATGAGATTTTTGAAGCCAATGAAGCAGCATTTTAAATTGTTTTGCATTTAAATCATTAATTTCCAATCTCCATCCATCATTAACCTAATTGATCTCATTTAAACATGCAGATTGTAGCTTTCCGCTTTCATGTTTTAGCAAAAGTTTTTTTCTTTCTCTTTTGCTGCTTTTTGGTTTCGTGCTGTTACAGTATCACTGATGAAGGTATTCATATTTTATTTTAGAGATTTTCGAATATCATATTTGAAAAGTCAAATTGGGAGAAGATTAGTATTCGTTAGTTACTTTATGGCACACATTTCGATTTTTATTCAGACAGTCTTTCAATGTATAGTGATGCCCTTGGTTGTTTATGCAATATTTCCTTTAAATTAGTTACGTTTTAACAGCTTCTTTTACTAGAAGTTTATGTTGCCCTAAACCTGACATAACCCTGTGTAAGAGTACACAGAGCTGAATATTTGGAATACACAAGAAACTGAAATTTAATGTCATTCACAAATATTAATCAGACAAAATGTGATAGGAAATTCCAAGTTTTACACATGTTCTTAACCACTTGCCGCCCGCCATATAGCAAAATGACATCGGCAAAGTGGTTTCAATATCCTGACTGGACGTCATATGACATCCTAAGGATATTGAGCCGCTGCGCACCTCCGGGGGCACGCATCGCGGCGATCGTTGTTGCAGGGTGTCAGTATGACACCCCACAACACTGATCTAGGTAAAGAGTCTCTGACGGAGACTCTTTACCACGTGATCAGCCGTGTCCAATCATGGCTGATCATGATGTAAACAGGAAAAGCCGGTAATCGGCTTTTCCTCACTCGCGTCTGTTAGACGCGAGTAGAGGAGAGCCGATCGGCTGCTCCTCTGACAGGGGGGGTTTGCGCTGATCGATTATCAGCGCAGCCCCCCCGAGGATGCCCACACTGGACCACCAGGGATGCCACTAGACCACCAGGGATGCCCACCACAGGTATGCCACCCTAGACCACCAGGGATGACCTGACGTTTTTTTCAATGACTTTGATCTGTATTCCCGGGAGTAGTTTTAAATGGCTTGTTTTCCTTTTGAAATTACATTTTGTGCAGGGACAGTTCTAAACACTTGAAACATGCGCTACTTTACAGGCATACTATACCCCCTAGGTACGAAATTTCAAGGAATATTTCACTTTTATTGTTTCACTTTAAGCATTATTAAAATCATTGCTCCCGAAAAAAAACTGCAGTTTTTAAAACTTTTTTTGCATTGATACATGTCCCCTGGGGCAGAAACCAGGTCCCAAAAAACTTTTTATGACAATAACTTGCATATTAACCTTTAAAATTTCATGTTCGTGTCCCATAGACTTTAACGGTGTTCGCGTGTTCGAACACATTTTTTGCCTGTCCGCATGTTCTGGTGCGAACCAAACCGGGGACTCATCCCTACTTGAAAAGTAATCTTGGCAAACCTGAGCATTCTAAAACCCTGGACCCTAGTACACACCACTAGTTTTTCTTCGTTCCACCCAGTGAAATAAAACTGACAGCTCAGGTCAGAGCCTCTGTACTAAGACTCTGATGTTAGTACAGCAATCTACCCTGCTGTTCTATTGTATTCTGACAAGAGGATAAACCCCCCAGAACAATCCGTTCAGCGCTCTCAGTCATTGACTGAGAGTGTTGAACAGAAGCCAGTCGTCAGGCTCTTTTCCGATCAGAAATCTCAGTTCGGCTGGCTTCTGTCAGACCAGCTGCAATACACATGGGCCGAATGTCGGCTGGTTTATATTGAACCGGCCAATGCTGGATGAAATTCTGCCCATGTGTACTAGGCCTAAGTCAATGCCCCACGACAGCAGCATATTTACATTTGGTGTCCAGTACATTAGCATATTGGAATTTAGAGATTAGCCCCCCACAGCAAGGGCATGCTGATAGTAGGGGTGTCAGGTAACATAAACAAGCTGCTCCCAATAGACCAATAGACAGCTAACAAAGGGACTGTTTTCCATTGTTCTGTGGCCTCAACAATCTGGTTTCTAACACAATCTACTGCATGCATCAATATATAGTAATTCTAGAACAGAGTCTGGAATCCCAGCAGACATATTTCTAAAACGCCCAAACAGACAGAACGTTCTATCATTTACACTGAAAACAGCAATATGTTATTAATCAAAATACGTTGTATTGAATATTTACTTAAACCCTATGAATAAGTCTAATGATAAAGGCTGGTGAATTAAATCATGTTAAAACAACTGATTAATATTGTAAAGTATATATTATGAAATATAAATACCTTCCTATTAGTAGTCAACTTCTAAAGCTTTTGTATAGCAATTTAATAGATAACATTCATCTTTAATCCAAGCGTCATTAGCTGTACATTCCTTTAATTCATAATAAAGGGAAAACCTTCAAATTTATTCTTTTGATCCAGTACAATGAAAACATTTTACAAAGAATTTCAGTTTAGACAACCAATGAAATTAACCTATCAGTTTCTTATATAAAAGTGTAAATAGGAGTTAAAAATGAAAGAACAATTAATACAATGGGAATAGTTGTCAATATAAAATGCTCAGGTCACTGCAAATAATCTTAAATGTTATTTAAGTCAGTTTACTCAAAAGTGCCATATTATTAATAGGTAGATCCTTCTAGGTTGAGTTAGCCCCTGGGTTCCTATAGGTCTTGGATACTTCAACAGATAGATTTCCCTAACAGTTACTGACTATTTTGGTCCAGAGGAGAGCTGTGGGCTTCAGCTCTAGTTTCCTGGAGCATGACTAGCAAATAAAGGTTTATTAGAGGTAATGGGCTAATAGGGACTGCAAATACAAAACATTATGCTGCCTGAAGTTGGGCTTTAAAGTAATGTGATAGAGTACTACTGGAATTCTGTTACATACAGTTATTAACACTATACTGTATGACATCAATGACAGTGGTTATAACAATGCACATTTGGCCTACCATCCTACAACCCAGGGCAGGCCACCTTTTATTCATTGACCACAATATTGTTTTAGAATTTCTAAGCTCTATATTAGGCTGATGTCACACATTTGATACTAGCACTGGCAGCAACCAGGATTACTAAAAATGATAGCATGTCCCTAGCAAAGGAGCAATATCACACTCATCTAGAAAAAAGGGAACAACACATACAAATGGGTAACTAATTCCTTACTCTGTTTAGACTTGCATTCTGTCACTGGCATGTTGCTCCTTGGAATATGATTACTAGTGTGACATTGGTCTTTATTTTACATTGAATGTAAGTGAGCTACAGTTGTAAAGTTGGCCCCTAAAGAATCAGTTATGGGCATCTTTCGTCCCCTATTTGATGCCAGCATTGCGTTTTATTACTTGTGCATATCCTGACTCACGTGGTTGGTCCTCTCTGCTCTACCACTGTCTTTGACTTTCTCTTTTTTAGAATAAATACTCAATTTAATTTTGTTTGAATCAAGTAACACATTTTCATAATATTTTAAAATTAGGTGTTGTAAGGCATACAAACACAACTGGTACTGGCAGCAGTAAACCATAAATGAGGTTGGGACTTCTAGGAAAAGTCCAAGCGGATTTGCCCCGCACTTTTATTCAGCAAGGCAGCAAACACAACATTTCAATACAGGATGATTACAGTCCATAAGTCCATACAAACAAAACATTAGCTCATCCAAGCCACTAACTAAACTCATGTCAGTTCCTGACTACAAGCCCCCCTAATGGATTTTCCAAGAAAAAGTAGCATTTGTCAGCAGTTAGCATTTTCACCTAGCAGTAGGCTCCCACACCAGAAAAAGCAAGAGCAAGAGAGACCTGAGCATCCGTCATCAGGCATATAAGGGTCTGTGCACAGCTGAAACCAATAAGAAGGTCTGGCCTCTATCAAGTAAAATGTGGACCTAGGGATGGTGACTTAAACCTTCCCAACATTCTACAAAACCTTTTGGCTCCGGGACCCAAAACAGTACTCAATTCTCTGAGAAAATAAGAAGCTTTTTTCCCCCTCTACATCAGCCATAAACCTTGGAGCCCCTCACACTGTATGTGAGAAACATAGGTCACACAGGTGACATAGGTGACACATACACTTTGCCACAGTCTTGCAAGCCTGTTCCTCACAGAGTAATATTCTTATATGATCTGTTTACAAGAATTATAGAAACTTAAGGATTAATAGAATCGCATGAGGAATTATTTTGAACTTATTGTTCTGGCCTTTTCATTGTTTGCACTCTGTTGTTACTCATTTGAAGTGGTGCGGTACAATCATTTGGCGTTATTCTTGCTTTGCTGCACATAATTCATAATTAATCCTTCTTTGTACATTCTACCCACACAAGTCAGGTTAAAGCTGGTAGCGCAAGCTCAGTTCTCTTCTCCATCATAAACCGAGCTACATATAAGCAATAAGCTGGTAAGAAGTCTTCATCCAGCTGAGTAGTAGTTATTCTGCAATGGTTTCTGTGGAAGCACACAGCCTCATTGTTAAAATAGTAAAACAGAATCACGACTTGCCCATTGTATGTGTTTATTGGGTTTGATTGCAACAGCTTTAAACAGCTTGTTAAAGAAAATGTATACTGAGAAAAATATTAGGCTGCCTATTTTCTTTCCGAAAATGCTAGTTTCCTGGCTACTATACTGTTCTTCTAGCTACAATTTATTTGAGCTTACTTACCTAGAATAAGTACCGTATATACTCGAGGATAAGCCGAGATTTCCAGCCCTTTTTTTAGGGCTGAAAATAGCCCCCTCGCCTCATACTAGAGTCAGTGTACCCATCGGGTCGCGGCGTCCATTTTTCAAAAGTCGCGCCTTTCTCGTGGTCCGTGATAGGCGTTTGACACTGTGTTCCGCTACCGCCTATCACAGAGGTTCTCTCATCCTCGGACTTTCCCAGCAGACACTGTGTTTAGTGTTCCACCTATCATGGACGTCCTCTTGTCCGTGATTGGCGGAACACTGAACACAGTGTCTGCTGGGAAACTGAGTCCGAGGATGAGAGAACCTCCGTGATAGGCGTTAGCCGAACACAGTGTCAAACACCTATCACGGACCAGGAGGAAGCCGCGACTTTTGAAAAATGGATGCCTGCAGCCTGTCAAGAATACAGGTAAACTGAGGCTGCAATAGGCACAGTGAGAATGGGCACAGTAAGGCTACAATGGGCACAGTAAGGCTGAAATGGGCACAGTGAGAATAGGCACAGTAAGCCTACAATGGGCACAGTGAGAATGGGCACAGTAAGGCTGCAATAGGCACAGTAAGGCTGCAGTGGGCACAGTAAGTCTACAATGGGCACAGTGAGAATAGGCACAGTAAGGCTGCAATGGGCACAGTAAGGCGACAATGGGCACAATGAGAATGGGCACAGTAAGGCTGCAATGGGCACAGTGAGCATGGGCACAGTAAGGCTACAATGGGCACAGTGAGAATGAGTACAGTAAGGTTGTAAATGGGCACAGTGAAGCTGCAAATGGGCATTCTCACCCTAGGCTTATACTCAAGTCAATACGTTTTCCCAGTTTTTTTGTGATAAAATTAGGGCCTTGGCTTGTCTACAAACAACTTTAACTCATCTTGGGAAAAATGGATTGCTGATCACAGAAGCGCCCCACTACTTTAATTACATCTCTAGGGTCTCACCCCATCAAGAATTCTTGTCCTCCTCTTTGTCCGATCCACTTTCCATTCTCCATTTGCTGGGTGGTACACGGCTCCCCTTTTTTAGATAATGCTGATAACCTATACCAACGGATATCTATTATATATGTCCCACCACAAGCTTAATATGATTTATATGATATTCTCCTGTCTATATAAATGTATATGCAACTTTGTCCTTATTGGTATAATTCCTGTTCTACTACGATACTCCGCAGGTGCACAATACTACAAGCTTGCTTTTCTGTATTCTCTATTCACTTCTCTTTCATTTAATATCTATGATTGTATATTGAGCCAGGGTATGCCCAATTGGCAATGTTTTGTATACATTTCCTTTTTTTCTATATAAATAAAAACCTCAAAGTTCAAAAAAAAAAAAAAAAAATTAGGGCCTTGGCTTATACTCGGTTTGGCTTATACTCGAGTATATACAGTATATAGTACTGAGTTCAGTAAGTTCTGACATCACTCCTTCTTCAAGGATTGGTTGCTTGTTCAGGGTGAATAAATTAGAACTTAAAATACCGAAGACAGTCAAGTAACTAGCATTTTTATAAAAAGGCCAGTAGAAGCACTTTCCCTAACCTTTTACATTTGTATCTACCCATGATGCCTATAAACATATATTTTCTAGGGATTAATTCTGTTTTCTGCTGTTTGGCCCCCACTGTTAGCAGTTATCTTTGCAGTCGACAAGCATTTCCTGGCCACCACTAGATGGTCCTGTTTGGAGATGTGTCTCCTGCTCTACATTACCCTTAATGCAGAATCGTTCTCCCAATTACAGAGCCAAACAACTATAGGCCATGCTGTTGGAAATTCAACTTCTGTTCAGATAGGGTAACCTGGTATATTGGCTTTTTCAAATCTGCTGGGATATCTACAAATGTATAATTATAGTAGAGTTATACTGTAAGTCTTGTCAAATATATCTACTCACACATTGCATATTTGCTATTTAACTACTTTCTGCCAGTGGGAGCTGGCCCTTTAAAGAGATCTTAACACCAGAGTAATTTCCTGGGCTTCCCAATCATGTGATCACTGGCTGGCTGTCACAGTGGTAAACAATGACCTGGATATGTTGGTAACAAAGTGGTCACAACGCTCAGCGCAAGCTCTTACAAGTTATTATTATACAGGATTTATGTAGCGCCAACAGTTTGCAGCGCTTTACAACACAAGTTGTATGCATGTATGTGGTACCATGGCATTAAGGCGTCATGCACATTGGGTGTTTTCCCAGCTCTTCTAAATTCATTTCTCTTGGCAGGAGAAAAGCAGTGTCAAAAACATGTCTAAAGCCACATTTCTGCAAACGTGGTTAGGCGCATTTAAGCACGCCAAGTGCTTTGGCATAAATTAATTAAATTGGCCAGAATATTCATTTATTCTGGCCATTGAAATATATGAACGCTTGACATACCTAGCACATAGGTGCATTTAGCTTCATTTACATGTGTTTAGGCACATTGGGTATTTCTTCTGCCAAAACACTATTGCTCCTGAATGCATTGGCAGTGTTTTTTTCTCTTTTTTTTTTCTCCAAATACCAGTAAATGCCTATGTGTACATGGACGTAGGACGGGCATATGCAATTAGCGGACCTCCAGCTGTTGCAGAACTACAATTCCCATGAGGCATAGCAAGACTCTGACAGCCACAAGCATGAAACCAGAGTCAGAGGCATGGTGGGACTTGTAGTTTTGCAACAGCTGGAGGTCCGCTAATTGCATATCCCTGACGTAGGATAACATTGAAAGGCATTTATAGGCAAAAAAAGATGCCTCTAAAAGCAACGTTTAAAAAGCCCAATGTGCATGAGGGCAAAAGCCAAAAGCCCACCACCATGCGGCCTCATACTGTATACTTTTTTTTTTATAGGGACTGCAAATCTTTACATCAAGTTTTAAAGCAAGCAGTATACAGGGAAGAAATTGCTTATTAAGTTGAAAAAACGTAGTCTGCACATTATTTAGGTAAGCATGCTGCGGTACACCCTATATACCACATACATTCTCATACATTGTTTGGAAAATGGTTACTTTTATGCCAGTCCCCTACACTATGTTTACAATAAAGTTCAATGGTAAGCTGTGAAACATATTGCTACAACTATAAATTAACTTTACTTTCAGGGCTCAGCTAAAAGCTATTTTATGCTTCAAAATACACTTTCAAAGCTCAGAGTGGGGCATAAATCAACTATAAAACAGCATCACAAATTTTCTGTTGGAATTACAGATATGCCTTCACTGCTCTTTCGAAGGCTTGATTACATAGAGAATAATGGGTAAGTAACTGTGCTATAGAGGTTCTCTCTTGACACAGTGCAAAATGTGTGATGACCCATATGCTTGAGAAATAAATGATGTCAAAGGGTATTTAGCCCTACTGGTGCCTTCAATACAACAACACAATGCAAGGCTTTGAAGACCTCCCGTGCAATGAAAAATTACAACAGAAACTGATTGTGACTGTTCTTTTATTGCTTATTCTTGGAACATCTCAGAAAAAATAGAGAGCAAAAGTTAAGTCAGAACAAGCTAACACAACTTTGGTAGCATTGATCACATCAGAACCTAAACTACAGTAAGTAACATAGTAAGATAATAAGAATTCCTTATGAAACAATAGAAAAATAGCAAGGTAATAGTTAAAGCTGCACTCTAGGCAGACAGATATGCACATATGTGATTATATACTGTATATAGGAAATGTTTTACTTGTAAAATAATGTGTATTGATGCCCTTCCAGCCCTGAGATTTACACAGTTCTGCCAGACAATACAGCCTTTCTGGTGACCTTATTTTTCTCAACTGGTGTTAAACAACATAGCTGGGTCATCTCCCAGTGGTGAGCCAGTGAATGGACAGTAAAGAAGCAACAACAGACTAATACAAGAATCTCTCTGCTTTCTCTTCCTGTCAGCAATTTACATTTAAAATGTATTTTTAAATAAGTAAATAAATACACCTGTTATCTTACTATTGCACATGGGGATTTTCCAACATGTTGGAAATTTGAAAGGGCTCCAATTCTACACCCTCCATGAGGTTACATTCTTCCACAGCTGGCAGTAATGATTAAGGATTGTGATGGGTTCTAGCACTTGTTTGGGTTCTGTGATGGTGGTAAATATCTCTCTGGCCATCTGTAACAAAGATATTTACTCATGGCCAACGTGCTTGTATCCACAGAAGTAATCATCTAGATCTGTTAAATTAAAGCAAGGGAGAGCAATAGTGTTTTTAATATCTGTCTGGAGTTCTGCATTAACCAATGACAAAAGTCATAGGATTTCTTCCTTGCTTTAATTTAACTGATCTAAATGATTACTTCTGTAGATACAAGCACGTTGACCATGGGTAAATATCTTTGTTACAGATGGCCAGATAGATATTTACCACCATCACAGAACCCAAACAAGTGCTAGAACCCATCACAATCCTTAATCATTACTACCAGCTGTGGAAGAATGTAACCTCATGGAGGGTGTAGAATTGGAGCCCTTTCAAATTTCCAACATGTTGGAAAATCCCCATGTGCAATAAGGAAGTCTACTGACTTCTAAATGTGCTCTTCATCATAAGATGGATTTAAAAAAAAAACAATGCGATAACTGCAAACCGTGCTCTAAATTGAGAGCCATCTATTAACAGATTTGTTGTGTGTTGAGTATATTGCATGCATTACACATTATTCAACTGAATAGGCAACAGTTATGGCAGATTTCCAGTTTTAAATCAAAGCATATCTTTTACTTCTCCCTACCAGATCTTCCTTGTTTTACCATGAATTGAATCGGACATTTTACTAACAGAGTCACTTGATAATGAATCTGAGATCAAATATTGTACATTCAAATATATTGGCATTTTATGAGCATAACTGTGTCTGAATTTTTGGTCTTCAGTTCACATAGGGAGTAAGGTCTGTGCTTTTATTTATTAAACAGCTTATGAGATGAGGGAATCTCTCCATGCTAGTGCACAAACAGAACAAAGACAGACTGAAGTCTTTCATTTAACCTGGATATTGCATTTAGAAGTGAAGAAAACAAATAACATTTTAGAGAAGAAAATGTTTGCAGTTGGTATGTGTACAGGGAACACTTGGGTATAGTTGTGTTCTGCATGTTCTAAAATGTATTCACAATAAGGTGAATGAAGCTTAGCCAGTTCTACTCATACAGTCTTATTTTATAAACCTTTTTTTTTTATTGGGGAAGGGAAATATGGCTCTAAATTTATATCAAATAAGTGAGACATTGTTCATTAAACCATAAATAAAACATGCCAGCCACCAGACAAGGTTTTTAAAAAATTCCTTATCATAGCTTATGTTGACAAATTAATTCAATATCTAAAAAATCTATTGGCTTTGATACAAGTCAGTGGTGATCTTATTGCTTACCTAACAAATGGAACAAGTGGTGCAGCTGTGCATGGTAGCCAATCAGCTTCTAACTTCAGCTTGTTCAGTTAAGCTTTGACAAAAAAAGAAAATGTGATTGGTTTCTATGCAGAGCTGCCCCAGATTTTGCACTCTCTAGTTTTAGGAAGTCAACACCTATGTTTTATAAAAGCTTAACTGAACAAGCTGAAGTCAGAAGCTGATTGGCTACCATGCGCAGCTGCACCAGATTTTGCAGTCTCCAGTTTCAGTAAAGCTGTCCCATAGTCTGTTAGACAGGGTACTTCTGATTTAATACAATGAAATGACCTTCAGTCTCTAATGATGTAAAACACCCACAAGGCTCCTTGTTGCCAGAGACCATGTGATCTGCACTGCTTTGGCTTTAGTTTATAATAAAGTTTGGGAGAAACAGCTTTTTGTATGCCAAAGGAGATAGTTACTTGTTTTTACTCAGAATAATAATGTGATTTGGGAAAGCTGACATGCTCCCCACTGATTCATGTGAAGTATGAATAATTTTTTTTTAAAATTAGGCCCACTTTTCCCAAAATAACCTGCTTCAACTTTGCAAACATATTTATGAATATAGATCTACAAGTATTTTTTGCTGGGCATGTTTATAAAAGGACTATGTATAATGACAAATAAAACATTAACAAATAATAACATTTTGGAAGACAATCAGAAACAATATAATAGTGATTTTTTTTTAGCTGCCCAGAACATCATATTTCCACATTTGAGTAAAATTGATATTGAGTGGAAATGTGTCACTATGTTGAGATTTTCTTGTTTATAGCTCCTTGGAGTGTTCCGCTTCTCCGGGGAATACAATACTAAATTTGGTTGTCAACATGTATTTAAGGCTGGTTGTAGAAAGACAATGTAGAAATACATTTGTGAAACTGTATTGATAATCACGTAAGTAAGAAACATACGTATTGAAAAAAAAAAATAAGTTAAGCATGTAAAAAAAATTCAAATAATTGTCAATTCGTTTTTTTTTCCAGCTAAACTCCAGGATTGCAAAAAAGTACCCTTGTAGTCAGGTCCCCCTGCACTGAAAGGATTAAATACTCATTATTTCTAAGAGTATTGAATAAGGCATTTTATTTACTGTTTTCCCTTCTCTGGCTAGCTTCAGCGCTGTCCTCTTCTCTTTTGAAAAGCAAAAAAAACTTTAATGTGAGTTGATACAAAGTAGTGAGAGGACAAAAACATTCAGAGAGCTCACTAGCTTGGTTAATGCTGATCACAACAGACAGGGCTTCCCCCCATCAGGGTATATAGCAAAAAACACGTACCAATGTAAGGAGCTACATGATCAAATTAATTTATTAGTTTACACTAAAAAATAGAAACATTTTGAGTCCAGTCAAGGTCCTTATTTTAATTGAAGCCCCGATGAAGGGAGAATTTCTTCTGGCCACTGAAACACATTTTTTTGTGTGTAAAACAATAAATTACTTTGGACCCTTGTATCATTTGGTGCTCCTTCCACTGATTTCTTTTTCTAGTCCTCTTTTCTATGGCACTCTGGTAGCTCAGTGAGAGGTCTCCTGGCATCATCATGTACAATGCAGGGCTATTAACCCTGAGTAGTACATGGAGGAGAGCATGTGACAGCAGCTGACAGGCAACATTGTGGGGCTGGTAGCATGCACAGAGACAGCCTGATGGATCCAGTAATAAGGTAAATACCATTCCATATTCCTGTACCACTTGACTTAATGAGAAGTTAACCCTTGCAGTGTGGGGACCCCAACTGCAAGTTTTTTTTTTCACCCCAAAAGTTCAGCTTTAATATATGCCACATAATATAAATGTGTGTTTATGTGTTAACTAAATTACCTGTGGATAAAGAATTCTATATATGGATGCTTTTTATTATTATTTTTTATAATTTGTTTTGTTTATTTATTTATTTTTCTATTGGTTGAACTAGATGGACTTGTGTCTTTTTTTCATCCTAATTGTGTAACATTAATGATGTAGAAAACATGGTAACATGATAGAAAAACTAAAGAGTGGATTTACCAAGTAAAAATGTATGGGTCTTCACATTAAAATAGTTTTATAGTCCTGTGCAGTATAATTAATAACATAAGGGGCATTTGCAAACCTGGGGTGTATGTAGCCCTGGAATGAGTTGTATATAAAGGATTTTACATTACAATCTGAAGTTTCCTAAATACATTCATGAAGTGAACTTTAATTCTCCAACCTTTTTTGTTCACTAAATAAAGGACATGCATGAAGAGAATAATAAAGCAGATGGAATGGAAAACAAGTCACAAAATATAGATGTGGGGCAGATTCAGAAACAAGATACAACGGCATATCTCCTGATACGCCGTTGTATCTCTGAGTGCGGGAGGTCGTATCTATGCGCCTGATTCAGAGAATCAGTTACGCATAGATATCCATAAGATCCGACGGGTGAAAGTGTCTTAGGCTGCATTTTCAGGCTGGCCGTTAGGTGGCGCTTCCGTATGTTTAAGCAAAGGAATATGCTAATTAGGTAGATACGGCGATTCAGAAACGAACGTTCGGCCGGCGAATTTTTTTACGTCGTTTACGTTAGGCTTTTTTTGGCGTATAGTTACCCCTGCTATAGGCGTAGCTAATGTTAAGTATGGGAGTCGTTCCCAGATTGCGGACGGCGCACGCACAGTTAAAAAAAATGTAAAAAACACGGGGTCAACTCAAATTTAAATAAAACACGCCCCCAACATCCCCATTTGAATTAGGCGGGCTTACGCCACCACACATACGTTACGCCGCCGTAACTAAGGGCGCAAGTTCTTTCTGAATACAGAACTTGCGCCCAAAGTTACAGCAGTGTAACGTATCGGAGATACGTTATGCCAGCAGAAAGATCCGCTGATCTTTCTAAATCTGGCCCATAGTATTATTTAGTTCAAAATAGAATGTGAAAACACTGATGGCAGATTAAAAGGGTAGAATCATGCTTAAATTCTCACCACATAGACCCTGCTCTATACTTTACCCCTTTAGTTACACCCTAGAGGGTCTTGTTTCTGCCTTTCCAAATGGTATACTATATGATCTGTTGCTCTCCACCTACTACATTCCTTCTGAAGAAAGCCAACTTCATAATAATGATAGTGAGCACATTTCAGACTGCAATAATAATCTAAAATCCTTTTCCTACAGCTGGTTTAAAAAGAATATATTTCTCTTTACATGTGTGTGTTTTTTTTCAATAAAATACATTTATTTCTATCTTGTAAGCAGATACCAGAATTCGCAAAGCAAGGAATAAGCCTGACTCGACTGACTTTCTCTTTGATTCCAGTGGCACCCCTGCAGTGCAGAGACAGGCTGAATGTTGAAGAAACATCGAATATGCAAACTTTTGATACATTTTTTAAAATGACTGCACCCATAGCAAGGTTTAAGGGAATAAGAACATGAAAGCAAGAGCTGTACAAATTATATGCCCTTCCTGAAAACTAAATTTTAAGCAGCAATTTCTGTAGCAATTCAAACCCCCCAGTTTACCCAAAATTGACAGTATTCTTTTCTTCCTTTAATCATTGACAAAAAGATTATTTAGTCTTCAGAGATATTACTAACTGGGTTCACTGAGCCCTTCACTTCCAAATCTTTCAATTCAGTTTGTACGCATTTTTCCATCCATCACTTTTTTCTTCAAAAAAGAGGTTGTGAAAATAATCTGTTAATTTTTAAAAACTGAAAAGCAATGAAAAGTCCTTCACTAAAACTAAAACTTAAGAAAACCTAAGAAAAAATTAACACAAATGTAAAATTATTTTAAGCCTTTTACTTCAGCTGTAGAACCAATTTTGCTCTTCTTCGTGTAGAAGATCTACTACTAAAGTGCACACAAGTGCTCTGAGTCATCAGGATGCTGAGTGGCTATTAGGGATGAGCCCAATGTTCGAGTCAAACATCGGGTGTTCGCCTGTTCGCAGAACAGCGAACATTATGCAGTGTTTGCCGCAAATTCGAAAGCCGCGGAACACTGTTTAAAAGTCTATGGGCACTAACATGAAAAATCAAAAGTGCTAATTTTAAAGGCTTATACAGTATGCAAGTTATTGCCATAAAAAGTGTTTGGGGACCGGGTCCTGCCCCAGGGGACATGTTTCGATGCCCAAAAAAAGTGTTAAAAACAGAAGTTTTTTCGGAGGCAGTGATTTTAATAATGCTTAACGTGAAACAATAAAAATGAAATATTTCTTTAAACATAATGCCTGGGGGTGTCTATAGTATGCCTGTAAAGTGGCAATTTTTTCCTGTGTTTAGAACAGTCCCGCAGCAAAAATACATTTCTAAAGGAAGAAAGGTAATTTAAAACTGATTGCGCTGTAATAAATTTTCGGGGCTCGGCAATATACGGTATTTATCTGCCTATAGCGCGCACCGGCGTATAGCGCGCACCCCTAATCAAGAAGGAAAATTCCTGGAAAAAAAATGAATTACTTACAGTTTTGGTGTCTTGCCCGGCGTCCATCGGCGGCCTTGTTCGGTCCGGTGTCCATCTGCGGCTTCCTCGCGGCGTCCATCCAGGTGTCCGTCTGCGGCTTCCTCGCGGGGTTCGTCCAGGTGTCCGGTGTCCGTCCAGTCCTCCATCCGCACGTTGCCCGGGCCCGGGGCTGCGGCGGTGTTCATTTTTGAATTAGGCGCCAAGCCGAGAGGAGCCGGATTTCCTGTTTTTTCGGCTCCTCTCGCGTCACTGCCGGCGTAGCCGAGTGTAGCTGAGCGTAGCCGAGCCTACCCAAGTGTGCAGTACACTCGGCTCTAGGCTGCGGCACTCGGCGCCTAATTAAAAAAAACACTGATGCAACAGTATTGCGTATGTCGCGCACCCACGATTTTCCCCTGATTTTAAGGGGAAAAAAGTGCACGGTATACGCCGATAAATACGATAGATAAAACTCATTGAAAAAAACGGCATGGGTTCATTGGGTCTGGTATGAATATTAAGGGGAACCCAATTTTTTTAAAAATTGCATGGGGATCTTCCAAAAATCCATACTAGGCCCTTCAGGTCTAGTATGGATTTTAAGGGGAACCCTGCACCAAAATAAAAAAAAATGGCGTTGGGCCCCCCAAAATCCATATAAGACTCTTATCTGAGAATTCAACCTGGCAGGCCACAAGAAAAGAGGGGGGCAAGTTAGCACCCCCTTCCTGAACAGTACCAGGCCACATGCCCTTAACATGGGGCGTGTGCTTTTGAGTTGGGACAAGGGCCTTATCCCCACAACCTTTGCCCGGTGGTTGTGGGGGGTTTATCAGAATCTGGAAGCCCCCTTTAACAAGGGGACCCCCAGATCCCTTTTAACAAGAGAACCCCCCTATGTGAATTGGTAATGGGTACATTGTAAAAAAAAAAAAAATAGTAAATAAAATAGTAAATAAGAGACACTTTGGGACAAGTCCTTTATTAATACAAAATAAAAAATGTCCCGCGATGTCCATTCATTTTCTATCACGCCACCCGATGAACTGAAAAAAAAAAAAAAAGCCGCAACAGCTCCGCCTCCATGGGAGGCTCCCGCCAAGTGACGCTTCTTATCGGTGACAGCTGTTATATATGTAGCGGGGTCATCCTGTCAGAGTCTAATGACAGGCCATCCCCGCTGGAACTTTGCTCACGCTTGTAAATATGTAAGATACCTTTAAGAAGTTATGCATTGTGGGACTGCAAGTAGCGGGAGATATGGACTCCATTGACTCTTAGGAGAAACAGACTACACATCCCACAATGCCCTGTGTGGTCAGAACACGTGACACCGCCGCACAGACTTATGGGGGAGGTTACTTAAGGAAAGGGAAGGGGCTGATCTCCCTCTCTCGGGGCCTGCATCTTCTTCTCTGCGGAGCTGCAGAGGATAGCATAGCCATACTGCTAGGCCTGAAGCTGGGCCTAAATCCACCGAGAGACCAGCCATCCAGAAGGAAGCAAGATCAGTATACCGAGCTTGTGTTCCAGGAGAACGGAGAGGCCGCCCAGCTGACAACTGAAACAGTGGAGAGCCTGATGCCGGGATCCTTGTGCTGTGGAGCAGTGATCTGCCAACGCGTCTTTTGAGAAGAACTCAGGCGATCGGGCCTGTCGGGTGAGAGAGCACCTGCTCAACTTCCAATCCTCCTTTGCAGACAGTAACCTTAGTGCCACACTACAAGCCGGAGACACGTGTTTGGCCTCTAGCTAAGACTTGGAGGCCCTCTAACCTTATAGTTATTATACAGAAGTGACTGACGGTGACGAGCGATCAGTTCACCAACGTTGCTGTTCAGAATACTCTGTTTGACTAACTTCTTTTCATCATTTACCATTGCAGATTATAAATGTGCACCAACCGGCCGCAACGTGGACTTTAGTCTCAAAACGTTCTTTTTTTTTTTTTTTTTTCTTCATTTTTTTTTTTTTTTTTTTGACCACCTCAGCTTTTACCAAATTCTAGAGACCAGCTCATGATTTGATGCTTCTTACGTCTCGGTTTGTGGTTTGCATCATGTGTGGTATAATTTCTGTGCTCCCCTTTTTTTTTTTTTTTTTGTTATTTTGTACTCTTTAAATTGTTCATAAACATAACCATTTCTATAACGGCCACCCACTGGGACAGTGAGGTCATGACCCCCCTTCCGTCCCCCCTCCTCCCAGCTTGAGTGGTCGAGCCGGTTGCCATATGGCCAGCTTTCGTTTTTTTTTTTTTTTTTTCCCCTTTTTTAAATAACACCCCCCTCCCCCTCATGGCCCCCAGGAATCTCCTAACTTTTCCCCAAGTAGAGGGAAAAACTCAAACGTTCATCCTGACTCTCTCAGCATAACTCCATGTTTTTTTGTATTCCTTCCATTTTTCCCATTTTTCCTTATATTCGCCTGTTGTCTCTAGATGACCATCCTTTAACTCTTCAAGCCTATACGTTTCCTCCACTTCGTCTATCCAATTCCAGACGTGTGGGCTTTCCGTCTCCTGCCACTTTTTGGGTATGAGTCTCTTAGCTGCATTTAGAAGATGTGGGAGTAGAGACTGCTTATATTTTTTTACCCCCTCTTGGCTGCAATGAAAGAGCACGACCCAGGGGTCCTTCTTTAACTCTTCGCCCGTAATAGCTTTAATTTGACTCAGAATTATGTCCCAATAGGTTTGAATTTTTGGGCATAACCACCAAAGATGGGCCATTGTGCCTCTTTCTAAGCAGCCCCGCCAACACTCTGCGGTCTGATCTGCTTTAAATTTGTTAGCTTTATCCGGGGTGATGTACCACCCTGAAATACACTTATAATTTGTTTCGGCAGTTCGTGTGTCGATTGCAGATGAATGTGTTAGGTGCATGATCCTTTTATAAGTATTTGTCCCTCTTGTGATTCCTAACTCTCTTTCCCATTTATCTATGAAGGGTGCTTCGCTCCGAGAGCCTATCTTTACCAATATCCCGTATAATTTAGTGATAGTGCCCTTTGAGTTCTGTGTTTTGCATATCTTTTCAAGTGGAGTTAGCTCCGCCTCCGTCCGTAATGGGCGGGGGAGGTGCCGAACAAAGTGGTGCAGCTGGGAATAATGCCACCTATCCAGATTCCAATAATCCGTTTTGGATCTCAGATCTTCATAGGTCCTTATCTCTCCATCTTTAATGATATCTCCTAAGTGAACAGTGTCATCCTTAATCCAATTCCCTCCAATTTTATTTTCCCTCTCAAAACGTTCTTTAGCTGTTTGCAGGACTGCTTGCTAGAGGGAGCTCTCGGGCATAGATTGCTTACACTAGTTTAGTTTAACTGAATGGTACCATTCTTAGCTCAGACACTTTCATTACTGTTACTTACTGATTCCCGCAAGGGCCCTTGCAGAATTATATTGTGTCATTGCATAACAATTGTTAACCTGTGTTTCAAACCTAAATTTGTTTCTTTAACCTATATAAAGTAAACTTATCTTTTTGGTTTAAATATATTGACTGTGTGGAGTGTACTTTTCTCACCTGGAGGGACCATCCATTAAAGCAGGTAATACTGTTGATATACTGTCATTTCATGCTGTGTGCCTGCTATTGTCATCCCGGCCAAGCAGAGGTCACAATACACCCACCAGGTTTCTGATGTGTCAAGGGAGGGTTCGAGCTAGTTAAGTAGGGGTGAGCCAAGCAAAGAGAGAGTAGACCCCAAAACAACCAGCGGCTCCTCTGGGGGTAGCGCTACATATAGATGAGGGCGGAGCCACCATGTGATGTAAATGGGTGGCCCCGCCTTCCTCTGATATCACGTGGCAGGGGGGGGGTCACCCACTTATGTCACCAGAATATAACAATAAATATAGTTCTGAACTTAAAGTCTTTGTTGAAAGTGTAGTCCAACATCTAGTTTCTCTAGACTTGGATTAAAGAGTTTGAATAATCTCTTATAACTTTGAGGGTTTTAATGCATGCTGGGAAAATTCTGTAGCAACAAACAATGTCCAAAAAAACACAAGGAGGCAGGTTTATGAAATGCTGTGTCCCACTGCTTGTTCGCTCAGTTTTTTTCTGTAAAACTTGTCCCAGCATGTCAAAAAGAAGAAAGGGAACAGCTCACTGTATTAAACGCCTTAAATTAATTTATTCATCGGTCCAACAAAACGATCAGTCCATCTGAGATACACACACCCCGATGTGTATAACTTGGTAAGGAGCTTAATCATAGGGTCTAGAGCTTTGAATATAGCTTTTATCTTTTGTCCCAATAGCTTTTTTGTCTCATTGATGAGCCTGTATCAACTTCTACTACCTGCTTTAACCTCCTCAAAAGAACTAAACTGCCAGTTTAGTTACATGGCTACCTACTTTTCTCTTTGACTACATATCTGGCCAGGCTCTTAAATGTATTATTATACTTGATGAGATATATACCTTTAAATATACAGGTGATTCATTTAAAAGTCTCAAAGAACAAACTTGAATTCATATGATTATTCAACATTTTGGCCTACATCAGAAAAAAATGATTTTGTCAAACCCTCACAAATATATAAACAAACACTAAACTGTGTTTCTTTAAATTATACAGATGTGTAGTACAAGTGACATTGGTAGCACATTTTTTAAATTGCAAAAAAGGTTAGCGTATCAGCAAATAATCAGTCAATGAATCACTCTAGGTATCTGCCAAAAAAAGAATGCAAGAGAGTTCCCAACTGCAACTCCTCCCTGGCCTTCCTTTACACAGGCTATCCCCTCTTCAGTCCATCATAATTGCTCCTGTCAGGCTCCTCAACCTTAGCAACCATTCAGTGTCCATGTTAGAGGATGGTTCACAGAAGAACTGCCACATCTGCCAACACTCAACAGTGCCACAGACAATGTTTTCAGGCATCCAGGCATGTGGACATGTGAATGCGCATATGCACATGGTCGCAAACGGCTGCAATCATTGATGTGCAATTGCACGCACAATATGGGACAGATGCTGGTGCCCAGTGGCCTATTTAAAGTCAGCAGTCTGATCCAAAAATTGCTAGATGATCATCAGCCTCTGCCCCCCATGTGTTTCTGTGTTCCTGCTTATGCTGTTATTGGATTCCCTGCTACCAACCTGGCTTGCTTTTGACCTGTCTTGTCTCCATCCTTGGCTCTGACCTTTGGCTTGTTCTACTGATTGCTTTGCCTGATTGCCTGTGTATGACTCTGGCCTGCTCACCTGTCTCCGCTTCTGTCTGATCTCCTGTGTATGACCACGGCTTGTTTCTGATTGCGCTACTTGCTCCTGCTCCTGACTTAACTCCCGTGCATGAATCCTAGCCTGGCTCCGGACCCTGCTCCTGGCTCTCCCTACTGCCACGTATTGCCTGGTACTTCTGAGGGACTCCTTTCTTGCAGTGCATCCTGCTCGTCCAGCCATCATTCGGTGAACATCTCTTCAGCATTTCAGCCTAACACAACAGGCAACCTGTGCTTCTTTGGGCATAGCATCTCCTGTTACCACTGAGCCACAAGGGAAGCCCTCTCAGCACTCCAGCCTCCTATCAGGTACGTCACAGTTCGCTACTCCTTTTTGCTGATCCCTCTATTCAATCTTGTATCAATATAAATCCCTTACTGTATCATAATAATAAGTGTCTATCTATCTATCTATCTATCTATCTATCTATCTATCTATCTGTCTGTCTGTCTGTCTGTCTGTCTATCTATCTATCTATCTATCTATCTATCTATCTATTAGACCAGCTACACATAAGAAGTAACACAGTGTGAGAAATATATTAGGTAGACTGCTATTTTGCTCAGTTTCCTCCAGATAATGGTTATTTCTAGCAAACCAACATGTTCTCTTTGTGCCCTCTATTAACACTTGCCGTATCTGAGGGGCAGGTCACCTATGAAAGGAAAATTTCTCCCCTGAGGCTATGTATGGTTAAAAAAATTTAACAGATTCTTAATGAGCTCATGAATAGAATTGACTCATGTTCACTTTATACAGAATATTAATTAGTTCATTATTTCAACCACTTAAAAATAATAATAAATTATGCATTTTCTTCACAAACCAATGCAAAATATAGCAGCATAGATAAGAGTGCTGTAATGCATATGGTTTTATTTGATTATTAATAAAGCAGAACAAACAAAAAGACTAAGGAGACAAGCTGCAAGAGAGTGGCACCTATATTTTGAGCTTGTGACAAAGAATGAAGACACACAATGCAGCAGGGAAATCTCACCATGGAGTATAAAAGAAATAGGAGGTAGGTGAATTGGCTTGTGTCTAAATTGGCCTTAGCATGTGTGTGTATTCATGTAAGATAGGGACCTTAGATTGCAAGCTCCTTGAAGGTCAGGACTAAGCTAAATGTACACTATGTAAAACACTGCATAAATTGTTGGTCCAATATAAATGCCTGTAATAATCAAATAATAAATATGATCATTCAATAGTAAATTCAGCCAACTGTTGTTCCCAATTTTAAATATGAGTTTTGGGAGGGATTGGACTTTGAGAACAAAGATTACATAGGACGGCCTTTAGATTAAAGTCATTTTCTTTTGTAAAGATGTAAATTATTTGTACTTACAGTGAATTTCTAATAGCTGCTTTGCTATATGTGGTGTAGAGTTTAGAGATTCATGGTCAACTCTACAACGGACAATTGCTCCATCATCTTTACGATCCCCTCGGATATCCAGATAACTGATAACTGTGAATGTCTTTCCATTACTATCTTTTTCTTGTAATTTCTGCATACCTTTAAAAGAGAAATGTTCAATCAAAGAGTTAATATGATAGCATGAAAATGCTAATAAATGTTATGCTTACAGCAGTGGCGTAGCGTGGGTTGTCAGCGCCCGGGGCAAGGCAAGTAATTTGCGCCCCCTAACCTGCAGACTTTTGGCACTTCCTGAGTCCCTTCCTACAATAGTACTGACCTACCCGATTCCTACACTGACCTACCTGACCACTAATCTACCTGATTCCTATACTGACCTCTACACTGACCTACATGATTCCTACAGCGGCCACAGACTGCCTGTCCCAATGGAGACATTATCGGTTACCCAGGCCAGAGAGGAGTTGGAGAAGACAGCGGCCACAGACTGCCTGCTGCGACGGGGACATGGTGACCCGGGCTGGAGAGGAGGAGGAGGAGAAGACCGCTGCCACAGCGAAGGCCAGCCCCGCTACCCCGCGATTGAGGACAGGCCAGCACCACCTGCCGCACAATCACAGGGCGCCAGGGGCCCGGCCTGAGAATTAACATTGCGGCCGGAGCGCGGGGCTCACAGAAAATAAAATTAAGATGTATGGAGCGAGGGTGACACATATTGGCAAGGGATTGCGCCCCCCCCCCCCACGCCACTGGCTTACAGTATGTTTTATGTGCAAGTTGATAAGCAAAAGGAAGAGCCTTATTTATTGAAGAGATCATATTGTAAAGTGGATCTAAACCCATCTTCAGTATGTAGGGAAGAGGTGTCCTGTAGGTCATAACATTGGCCGGTAAGATTCTTTGGAATTTCTGTGTAGCGATGCACTGTGTTGTTAAATCACTACTGGAATTTACAAACTCACTGGATTTCTGACAGGATCAATAGTTATTTTTTTATCAAACATTTCCAATGCTATATTTAAGAGATTTAATGGGAGAATAATGCCCCGCACACACGATCGGAAATTCCGACAGCAAAGTCCGATGTGAGCTTTTGAACTGAAATTCCGACCATGTGTATGCTCCATCGGACTTTTGCTGTCGGAATTTCCACCAGCAAAAGATTGAGAGCTAGTTCTCAAATTTTCAGAAGAAATAAATTCCTATCAGAAAATCCAATCGTATGTAGCAATTCCGACGCATGCTCGTTAACAATAAGACGGAAACTCGGAAGCATTGAACTTAATTTTCTTGGCTCGTCATAGTGTTGTACGTCACCGCGTTCTTGAAGGTCGGAAGTTAAGAGAACATTTGTGTGATCGTGTGTATGCAAGCCAAGCTTGAGCGGAATTCCATCGGCATAAGGGAAGTTAAAGTGACACTCAATAACATCTTTATTCTCCATTAACTGGTTGCCGACCAGCCGCCGCAGTTCTACAGCGGCAGGTCAGCTCTCCTGCGTGAGAGCCCGTAGCTATACGTCGGCAGGCGAAGCGCCCCCCGCTCGCTCCTGACTTCCGCGCGCGTGCCCGGCGGTCGCGATCACCGCCAGGCACCCGCGATTGCTTGTTACAGAGCGGGGAACGAGAGCTGTGTGTGTTAACACACAGCTCCCGGTCATGTCAGGGGAGAAATGCCTGACCGTCTGTTCATACAATGTATGAACAGTGATCAGTCATTTCCCCTAGTGAGGCCACCCCCCCTACAGTTAGAACACACCCAGGGAACATACTTAACCCCTTCCCCGCCCCCTAGTGTTAACCCTTTTTATAGTACTGATCGCTATAAAAATGCCAATGGTCCAAAAATGTGTCAAAAGTGTCCAAAGTGTCCTCCATAATGTCGCAGTACCGAAAAAAATTGCTGATCGCCGCCATTACTAGTAAAAAAAAAATATTAACAAAAATGACATAAAAATACCCCCTATTTTGTAAACGCTATAACTTTTGCGCAAACCAATCAATAAACGCTTATTGCGATTTTTTTTAAGAAAAATATGTAGAAGAATACGTATTGGCCTAAACTGAGGAATTTTTTTTTTTTATATATATATATATTTTTGGGGGATATTTATTATAGTAAAAAGTAAAACATTTTCATTTTTTTAAAAATTGACGCTCTATTTTTGTTTATAGCGCAACAACTAAAAACCGCAGAGGTGATCAAAGACCACCAAAAGAAAGCTCTATTTGTGGGGAAAAAAGGACGCCAATTTTGTTTGGGAGCCACGTCGCACGACCACGCAATTGTCAGTTAAAGCGACGCAGTGCCGAAAAGCAAAAAGTGCTCTGGTATTTAACCAGCAATATGGTCCGGTAGTTAAGTGGTTAATAATCTATACACATCCACTAATTAATGACTCTGTAATTTTCTTTTCATTACCTTTTTTCTTATTGGGTATTTATGCCTTCTAAAAAGATCCTCCATAAGTTTCTAAAGCTCTCCTTTTCCCTCCCAAATATATTTTTTTGTCATTAACAGTGCCTGTTAGTTGCAGTCATATACACTGATATTGAGAGTAAGCAAGAGAGAGTGGCTACATTTCTACATACTGTGGGGCCATGGAGAATGAACATAGAACAGCCTATAACAGGAGGTCAAATTACAGCACAAAAAAAAATATTAATTTGGAAATGTGGAGGACGCTGAGAGCAATAAAGGTAGATTTTGACTTAAAGGGATTGTAAAGGTTCGTTTTTTATGTTCTAAATAGGTTACTTTAAGCTAGTGCATTGTTGGTTCACTTACCTTTTCCTTCAATTTCCCTTCTAAATGTTTTTTTTGTCTAAATGACTTTCCACCGCTCGGATGATGGTGGAAAGCTCACTGAGGAGGAGATCGAAAGTTTGGGCACCCCAGGTAAAATGTTGTATTAATGTGCATAACATAGCCAAGGAAAGGTGGAAAAATCTCCAAAAGGCATCAAATTACAGATTAGACATTCATATAATATGTCAAAAAAAGTTAGATTTTATTTCCATCATTTACACTTTCAAAATTACAGAAAACAAAAAACCTACGGAGTTAATATCTTGTACTGCCCCCTTTGGCCCCCTTTGGCAAGTATCACAGCTTGTAAACGCTTTATGTAGCCAGCCAAGAGTCTTTCAATTCTTGTTTGAGGTATCTTTGCCCATTCTTCCTTACAAAAGTCTTCCAGTTCTTTGAGATTTCTGGGCTGTCTGTCACGCACTGCTTTTTTAAGGTCTATCCATAGATTTTCAATTATGTTGAGGTCAGGAAATTGTGAAGGCCATGGCAAAACCTTCAGTTTACGCCTCTTGATGTAATCCCCCGTAGATTTTGAGGTGTGTTTAGGATCATTATCCATTTGTAGAAGCCATCCTCTCTTTAACTTCAGCTTTTTCACAGATGGCATCAAGTTACCATCCAAAATGTGCTGAAATTTGATTGAATCCATTTTTCCTTCTTTTCGTGAAATGTTCCCTGTGCCACTGGCTGCAATACAACCCCAAAGCATGATTGATCCACCCCCATGCTTAACAGTTGGACAGAGGTTCTTTTCATTAAATTCTGTGCCCTTTCTTATCCAAACGTACCTTTGCTCATTCCGGCCAAAAAGTTATATTTTAACCTCATCGGTCCACAGAACTTGTTTCCAAAATGCATCAGGCTTGTCTATATGTTCATTTGCAAAGTTCAAATGATGATTTTTGTGGTGAGGACGTAGAAGAGGTTTTCTTCTGATGACTCTTCCATGAAGACCATATTTGTACAAGTATCTCTTTATAGTGGAATAGTGTACCACAACTCCAGTGTCTGCCAGATCTTTCTGGAGGGATCGTGCAGTCAAATGTGGGTTTTGAATTGCTTTTCTCACAATCCTGCAAGCTGTTCTGTCTGATATTTTTCTTGGTCTTCCAGATCTTGCTTTAACTTCCACTGTTCCTGATGACTGCCATTTCTTAATTACATTCCGAACAGAGGATATTGACACCTGAAAACGCTTTGCTATCTTCTTATAGCCTTCTCCAGCTTTGTGAGCGTCAACTATTTTCAGTTTTCTAGACAACTGCTTAGAAGAACCCATGGTGCTGATTGTTGGGGAAAGGTCAGATGAGTCTGGGCATTTAAAACCTTTGAGATTGACATCACCTGGTCTCCCCAGACAATGATTGAGAACAATCCATGACACTGGCAGGTCTCAGCTTTGCAAAGGGGGCAGTGCATGTTATAAATTCTGCAGGGTGCCCAAACTTTTGCAGATGCCATTTTTTTGTTTTCTGTAATTTTGAAAGTGTAAATGATAGAAATACAATCTAACTTTTTTTGACATATTATAAGAATGTCTAATCTGTAATTTGATGCCTTTTGGAGATTTTTCCATCGTTCCTTGGCTTCGTTATGTACATTAATACAAATTTTTATCTGGGGTGCGCCAAACTTTCGATCCCCACTGTATATGAATGTAATTATAATTGTTTTTGTTAAACCAGATCTGAGTTAAACTTTTATTAATTGGGTTTATACCCACTTTAACCGCTTGCTGACCGGCATCATACTGAGGCAGGTCGGCACGTTCCCGTGAGTCGTCGTAGCTGTATGCCGGCTTTTAAGTGAGGATAGCAGGCACGTGCCCACTGCACACGGTTGCGATGGCCAGTTTTGTGAGCTGAGGAGAGACAGATTGTGTGTTCCTACTAGCTAGGAACAACAATCTGTCTTCTCCTCTAGTCACTCCCCTCCCCCTACATTTAGAACACACACACTGAGGGAACACAGTTAACCCCTTGATCGCCCCCTAGTGTTAACCCCTTCCAGCCAGTGACATTTACACAGTATTCAGTGCATTTTTTTAGCACTGATCGCTGTATAAATGTCAATGGTCCCAAAAATGTGTCAAACGTGTCCGATCTGTCTGCCATAATGTTGTAGTTCCAATAAAAATCTCAGATCACTGCCATTACTAGTAAAATACATAATAATACTGCCATAAAAATGCCATAAATATTTCCCATAGATTCTAGACGCTATAACTTTTGCGCAAACCAATCAATATACACTTATTGTGATTTTTATTACCAAAAATATGTAGAAGAATATATATCGACCTAAACTAAGGGATTTTTTTTTTAACTAGGGATATTTATTATAATATATATTATATATTATATATAGTATATATTAAAAGTACAAAATACTGTGTTTTATTCTTAAAAATCGTCACTCTTTTTTTGTTTATTGTGCAAAAAATAAAAACCGCATAGGTAATCAAAAACCACCAAAAGAAAGTTCTATTTGTGGAAAAAGGATGTAATTTTTGTTTGGGTATAGCGTTGCATGCCCACGTAATTGTCAGTTAAAGCGACGCAGTGCTGTAAAACAAAAAATTGCCTGGTCATTAAGCAGCCAAATCTTCCGGGGCTGAAGTGGTTAAGACCATCAACCCACAATAATCTGTTAGAAATTGCTATACTGAAGTCAGTTAAATGCAAGATGGATTGTGATTGCTGCATGTAAGTATCAGCACATGAAAAATAACTCTTTATTGAAAAAGAACACTAGGAAAGCAAATTTGATGGTAAGTCACAGGTATTTTTTTTGATAAGGTTTTTTTGTGAGACCATTGTAACAAGTCATCTTTTGAATCTATCAAGCTTATTTAATAAAAGAGTACAAGGGCAAATGTCAAAAGCAAGGTGCCATCACTCACTGCAACTAATTGGATTTCAGTATAGGGAGGTCAGATCAGTTAAACTGTGATTTCTGAGATAGGAATTGGCTAATAGTCATTGCACTATAGTCATATATGTTTTATTATAAGCATTGCTAATATTGTCCTTAGATGTCGCTAACAGCAAAAATGTGATAGGTCAAAAAGATATGTCATGTTTCAACAATTATGGTAATATAAAATTACATATTCTGTGTCGTAAAATGTACACCCTGTACACACCATCGGTTCGTCTGGACCAATCGCGTGTGGGTCCCATCGTTTTTTTTTCCATCGGTTAAAAAAAATAGAATCTGTTTTAACCAATTCAAAACCGCACGCCGTCATATGATGTCCAAAAAGGGGATCTCTTATCCCGGGTGGATGTCATATAACGTCCCGTACTTTGTGTGGGGATATCTGAATGATGCCTTCACCTAGAGGCATCATTCAGATATCATTTTCTTCCGGGGGCGATCCTGCGCACCGTAAGAATGATCATAGTGGCGTTTCTGGATCGTTCTTATAGGCAGCGGGAGGGGACATCCGCCCCCTCCCGCCGCCATCCGGTGCTTCTCCGGGCTCTCCCGTGCCATCGGGGGCCCGGAGAGATGATCGCCTTTCGCCGGATGTGAAGCATAGAGATGATCTCTATGACCGTCGGAGGCCCAGGCGCGATGTGATGACGTCACGCCCGGGTACCCGTAAGTAAACAAACCGCAATTGCAACTAGTAAGAATGAGCTCTGTGAATTTTTTTTCACAATCTCATTCTTTCCAGCCTTGAGGAGAGATGTGGGGTCTTATTGGCCCCGCATCTCTCCTTAAAGAGGACCTGTCACACACTATTCCTATTACAAGGGATATTTACATTCCTTGTAATAGGAATAAAAGCGATAAAAAAAATAATGTAAAAACAAGTGTAGAAAATAAATAAATAAGTAAAATAAAAAATAAATAAAAAAATTAAAACGCCCCTGTCCCCGGTAGCTCGCACATAGAAGCGAACGCACATGTAAGTCCCGCCCACGTATGTAAACGTAGTTTAAAAACAGGTGCCGCCACGTGCGTTAGAGCGTGTGCAACAATTCTAGCACTAGACCTCCTCTGTAACTCTAAACTGGTAACCTGTAAAAAATTTAAAGCGTCGCCTATGCCTAAGTAACGAAGTTTGGCGCCATTCCATGAGTGTGCGCAATTTTAAAGCATGACATGTTAGGTACCTATTTACTCGGCGTAACATCATCTTTCATATTTTACAAACAAATTGGGCTAACTTTACTGTTTTGTTATTTTTTACAAAAAAAAGGCGTTTGAAAAATTATTGCGCAAATACCGTGCAAGATTAAAAGTTGCAATGACCGCCATTTTATTCCCTAGGGTGTCTGCTAAAAAAACATATATAATGTTTGGGGTTCTGAGTAATTTTCTAGCAAAAGAATGAAGATTTGTATATGTAGGAGAGAAGTGCCAGAATAGGTCCGGTATGGAGGTGGGTTTTAAAGCCCTGTATTGAAGTGGTTAAAATGTTCTGCTCTGGGATGGAATAGAATAGAATACTGTTATTAAAATTATGTTTTTATTACTAAAATCAGTCTGTGTATATATTGGCATATCTGTTCTGCAGTGGTTACTGGGCTGCTTTCAAACTGATCCACAGGTACAGAGAAGGGTTACCTGCACAGAACCATAGACTTCTATTACCTGCGAGTTTGTTGTGCTGAGAGTAGAGTGGGCTCTATAGAGCCGAGTGGGCTGCCATCCACCCACTCCACTCATTGTGGCCCGCGAACGGTTACCAAATCTTTTAAGTGGTCCTTTCTCTTCAAAAGGTTGGGCACCCCTGCTTTAAAGGGTAACTAAACCCAAAAATAAAAATGTAGTATATTACAGCTTACAGCCCGAGATGTGGTGATTGCACAGTCCCTCGAAATCAGGGACAGTTGGGAGCTATGGTAATGCCATGTAACTACTGCCTAAACACATGCATTTAGACAAGTGACCGCAAAGCGGCTAGAAGAGATCATCAGCGCTACAGAGAATCGAAAAACATGATTGAACTGAATACAACCCAGGGTAAAAGTGCTTCTTGTATAAATCAGTCATAAAAAGTGCATCCTAGAGTTCTCCTTGATGTGTGTTATTAACTGCTCACTGTAGAACATGAGCTCGGCAAACTGGAAAAACTTTAGATATTAATAGTCTTAGTTTGAAACTTATTTTTCCCAAAGCTTTTTTTGATGTGTCCTGTTTTTTTTACATGATTGCATTTGGGTAAGGATGAAGATAATTTGAAAATGTGCAACGAAAAATGTATGTGAACTGTGTTAAATTTGCCTGCCCACTTCAACCTGTCATACCATCTGGCATGCAGATAAGATGCAGAGTGTGACTGCACTGATGCTTTCAGTCGGCATTTATATACTCTTTGTAAAGTTTAGTTGTAATAGTTGAACCTTTATTAATATTGCTTCTGTCAATTTATCTACTCATTCCATCTAATAAAAATCATTTCATATACACCATGTATTTTCCATTAGTGTAATTATTTCCGCAAATTGTTGACTTTTTTTTACATTTCTACTATATTCATGGTTAATTTTTAGGGTTTAACCCCTTCAGGTCGGAATGTTTACCCTCCCCCTTCCTGACCGGGCCATTTTTTGCTATACAGCACTGTGTTAATTTAACTGACTGTAACCAAATAAAATGTGTCCTTTTTCCCCCCAGAAAATAGAGTGTTCTTTTGGTGGTATTTGATCACCTCTATGGTTTTTATTTTTTGTGCTATAAACAAAAAAATACTGACAATTTTGAAAAAATAACAATTGTTTTTACGTTCTGCTATAAAACATACCCAATATCCAAAAATTGTAAAAATAAAATGTCTTTATCAATTAACCACTTAACCCCCGGACCATATTGCTGGTCAAAGACCAGAGCACTTTTTGCGATTCGGGACTGCAACGCTTTAACTGACAATTGCGCGGTCGTGCGATGTGGCTCCCAAACAAAATTGGCGTCCTTTTTTCCCCACAAATAGAGCTTTCTTTTGGTGGTATTTGATCACCTCTGCGGTTTTTATTTTTTGCGCTATAAACAAAAATAGAGCGACAATTTTGAAAAAAATGAATATTTTTTACTTTTTGCTGTAATAAATATCCCCCAAAAATATATAAAAAAAAATTTTTTTCCTTAGTTTAGGCCGATACGTATTCTTCTACATATTTTTTGTAAAAAAAAATTGCAATAAGCGTTTATTGATTGGTTTGCGCAAAAGTTATAGCGTTTACAAAATAGGGGGTATTTTTATGGCATTTTTATTAATATATTTTTTTTACTAGTAATGGCGGCGATCAGCGATTTTTTTTTCGGTACTGCGACATTATGGCGGACACTTCGGACACTTTTGACACATTTTTGGGACCATTTGCATTTTTATAGCGATCAGTGCTATAAAAATGCATTGGATTACTATAAAAATGCCACTGGCAGTGAAGGGGTTAACACTAGGGGGCGGGGAAGGGGTTAAGTATGTCCCTGTGTGTTATCTTACTGTGGGGGGGTGGCCTCACTAGGGGAAACACTGATCCTCTGTTCATACATTGTATGAACAGAAGATCAGCATTTCCCCTGCTAACAGGACCGAGAGCTGTGTGTTTACACACACAGCTCCCGGTCCCCGCTCTGTAACGAGCTATCGCTGGTGCCCGGCGGCGATCGAGCCTGCCGGGCACACGTACGGGAGTCGGGGGCGAGCGGGGGGCGCGCACGCGCCCCTAGTGGCCGCTCGAAGAGCGGACGTATAGCTACGGGCTCTCGCCCAGGAGAGCCGACCTGCCGCCGTATAATGACGGTGGCTGGTCGACTAGTGGTTAAGGCCTATATGTATTCTGCTACATATTTTTGGTAAAAACAATCCCAATAAGCATATATTGATTGGTTTGCACAAACGTTATAACGTCTACAAACTATGGGATACTTTTCTTTATTTATTTTTACTAGTAATGGTGGCAACTTTTTTTATTAGTAATTGCGATGATCAGCGAATTATAGCGGCACTGCAATATTGTGACCGACAAATGGGACACCTAACTGACACTTTTGACACTTTTTGGGAACCAGTGACACCAATAGAGTGTACAGTGCTAAACATATGCACTGTCACTGTACTAATGACACTGGCTGGTAGGGGTTAACATCAGGGGTGATTAAAGGGTAAAATGTGTGCATATGTTGTGCTTACTTACTGTGGGGATGTGCTTTGACTAGGAGAAGACAAAGATGGCGGTGATCAGCGATTTTTATTGGGACTGCGACATTGCAATGGACAAATCTGACACCAAGGTTACACTTTCTGGGGACTAGTGACACCATTACAGTGATCAGTGCTAAAAAAAATGCACTGACACAAGGGAGAAGACTTTTTACTTATCAAGCACCGGTCACAAATCGTGGATTGAAAACACATAGGCTATGTATTTTCAATCCACGATTTGTGACCTGTGCTTGGCTGAGCCCATCATGCCTTTGATATTTTGAGTTTTAGGTTGCCAAAATATAAAATATTCATTATTAACTAACTTACTTTGTTAAGTATGAGGCTAAGGATTAATAATAATTTTCTATTATCTTGATCTTTTATAGACATATTGTTTAAAATTTATTCTTTTAGGAACCCCATGTTGATCAGGTGACCATATGGATGCCCAGGGCGTCTTTTCCAGGGTTGTCCTAATTTCACTGGATGGCGCCATGTGTGTCTAGTGTGTCTCAGTTCAAACACCCCACCCCCATGCTAGGTGCTATGTGGTAAGTCCACTTAGTTTCATTGCTTGAGAGGGAGTTATTTACCAACTTGCCTGGAGAGCTTTTTACCAAAATTGACTTAATTTAGTCTGTTTGGATGTTTCTATCTTAAAGCGGGGGTTCTGCGGGAAAACGTTTTTTTTTTTAACATGTGCATCTACTGCTTTTATGATTGTTCAGCGTGTACTCACTTGTCTGAAATGTATATACATCCGCAATTACATTCAGCCGAAAATAATGATTTATACAATTTCCTGCAGTAAGGTTCCATCTTGCTTATGGGCATTGTGAAGCCCACAAGCAAATACTTCCAGGAATCGGTGAATGCTGATATCATCGTCCTTGTCACGCGACTTGCTTCAAGAGTCACGTGATGTTTAAAATCCTGCGAGATTTCGTCTTTATGGGTGATTACTAGTCTCCTGGAAAGCATGACGCTGTGCTCCCAGGAGACATAGGAGAGATTCCCAGCAAACACTTGGGCGCTCAGAAAGAGAAGCGACACGCCCACTCCCGCGTGAGACAGACCCGGAAGTGTCTGCATCTAAAAAAGACATTAAAGGTATTTAAATGATTTAAAAAATTTTGGATAGCGAAATGTCGATCTACATAATAAGATGTTATGGATAAGCTATACTTTATATTTAGGGTGAACCTCCGCTTTAATATGGCGGAGTGTGTGGGTGTGCAATTTGATGCCATATCTATTTGTGTTGCTGACTGTGTCTCCAATTCACTGGATCTGATGCCTGTGTGTCATTTCCAGTTGACGTGGCAGTGTCACTTCCGGTTTCTCCACGACGCGATTCTCGTCACTTCCGGTGTGACCTTGCCAATCGGTTGGATGCAATTGAAGCATCCGCTCCTCCCCCAAACCAGGCACCCAATAGGGAGGTGGAGGGTGGTATTTAAACCCACTGGTAGAGGATTTTAGTCTAGGGCCAGGATGGGAAAGGGGGAAGGAGTATAATACTTCAGGTAAACAAACCTATTCACCTATTGGAATATCTTCAATATTTCTCCAATTGGATTAGTGACTGCACAATTATCTCTAAGGTTTCAGGGGTCTTTGTTTGACCTTTTGGAGTGTGAGATATTAACAATTCTTTTTGGATGTTTGTACACCTGAAATTGAACCTACAGCATCTAATGGATCACAGGTAGATTCCTAGCTCCACACAAACCCCAAAATTGGACGATTTGGTTTAGTTTATTTGTTAATAAGTGTGTTTCCATCTCCATCTCCAGAGCCATGGCGGACCACCAACCAGTTTTTTTTTGTGTGTTCTAATTACATACCACCCTCTACGGTTACACTAGATGATCCATTCCTGGGGTTCCTTTTGACTTTCTGGCCTCAATTACAGTTTATATTTTGACCAGTCCATCATTTCATACAGGTAATCTTTGCTCTTACCTTAGTCTGTCATTTTGGTCTCAGCCAACTCAGGATTAAATATAAAATTTGTACTTTGTTTATAACTTGTGTATTTTTGTATTGTTTTGTAATTTTTGTATCGTTTTCTTTCTATTTTCAGTCGATAATGCCCGATAAATTTAATTCTCCTGAGGAAGAGAATTTTTCAGCTTGCACATTCTTGAAACTGTATTGTATCATTGGATGTATTTTCTATATTCTGTAATTTTTAACTTTTATAACTAAATATTTTTTCATATAAATGTTGTTTTAATTTTGCACCTTCAAAATCCCAAAACCCTTATCTTTTCTAAACTGTTTAAAGCCACTTTCACAATGAGGCGCTTTACAGGTGTTTTAGTGCTTAAAAATAGTGCCTGGAAAGATTACAGGACCATTAAAATATGGTGGGGGAATCCCTGGTTATTCCCTGGGTCACCAGAACCAGCATCCACAATGGAAGATTCCCTCTTCTATTCTTGTTCTGGGGACAACCCAAAATGTGTGATTTTCTTTCACTTTCACTTCTGATGATAACAGTAAACCCTACAAATAGAGAAGGCGAATCTCCCGAACAGGGGCACAGACAGCAATAAAACAGTAAAGCAGTAAAATTATGTCAATTAGATATGTGCAATTTGTTTTGTCTTGAATACATTTTTCGACAAAAATCGGTATATTCGTTAATTCCGAAAAAAATGAATTAAAGAAAGACCATTTAACTATTTTTTTCTGAAACAACTTTTTTAAAAGAACAAATATTAGAAAGAACGAAAATCCAAAATTCTAAAATCCGAAAATTCAAAAATCTGAAATTCTAAAAATTGCAATACCTGAAAATTCGAAAACCAAAAAATCAGAACGAAAATCTAAAAATAACAGCGAAAAATGCGAAGGAACGAAAATCCGAAAATTCTAAAGAATGAAAATTCAAAAGAACGAAAATCCGGAATTTGAAAATCCAACAGAAAGTGATGGAAAATCCCTCTAATGAAACATAGAGAAAAAAAATGACACGGTTTTAACCCTCTCCTATCCAAAATGGAAAGAAAAAGTGTTGCCTTTAGATATACTTTAATTTGCTGTTTGAATTGGGTGCTAAAAATTGCAAAGGAAGGAAATTCCTGCCTTGTCAACACTTCTCTCCCAAGTTTTTAATATTTCTCAAACTTTCCTTCTCAGTGAATCATACATTATTATCATATCTGATATAAAAAGGCACAAGGTACATTGAGCTTCTGAAATCATAATTGCCAACAAAAAATCAGTTTTTAGTTTTCCTTTTTACCTGTCATTTCTTGGTCTCCTTTAAACCATCGTATATCAGCAGCTGGTTTACTACCAGATGTTTTGCAAGTCAACTGAATTATTTCCCCTTCCATAACTGGTGATGTAAATCCACTGATGTGTGGCTTTTCAGGGACACCTAAGGACATAAATAGGAAAAACACATATTAAATACATATCTATGCATACAATTCTCACTTAAACTAAATATATGTAATAATATAATATATGTAGCCATAAAGATGGAATAAAGGCTACTATATAACAAACAAGTACCACATCTCGTTACTATCTGAAGTACAAACCTCCAAAAAAAAATCCTCCTTCATTAGTGTCTCAAACGCTCCCCTCTCAGGCACTGCAGCTCACAATGAGAGGGTGACAGTAACAGAGGCAGTGTTATCAATCCAGAAAAAGTAGGTTGGACTAAGTGTGGTCAGGTTCCAATTGAAAAGCTACAGGCTTGTGAATCAGCAGTGGTAACACTAATAGCAATGGCTCCTTGCAACATTTTGTCCTTCACACTTGTAGTGCAGGCAGGCAAATGAGAGTGGCAACTCTGCTCTGAATTCAGAAGCAGTGCAGCATTGTTGCCCCACCATCACAGGAAGCTGAATTAGGTGGACACTGGAAGGATCAATAGGTATGTGTGCAAGGGGACTAAGAGAAAACATAAGTGCAGATGGGTTTATAATGAAATGATGCAGCATTTTTTTTCTTTAATAGGAGGCCATAGTTCTACTTTAAAGTGGTTGTAAATCTCAGACATGAAATATGAACAAAGCATATCCCTCTATAGTGTGTACTTGTCTCAATCCAGAGCACTAATTGTAATTTCTGTCTGATGCTTGTTCCTCTGCTATCATTGTATTTACTGGGCTTGGAACAAGGCCCCAACAGGACAATACAGTTCTGGAACCTACAAAAAAATAACAGCAGTTGCTCAACTGGACCAACTGGTCCAGTTGAAACTGGGTAAGGGTACTTCTGGCCAGGCTGTGAAACTATTTAGTATTAAATATAAAAAAAGAGGGCCAGATTCACAAACAATTACGGCGGCTTAACGTATCCCCTTTACGTTACTCCGCCGCAAGTTTTCATCGTAAGTGCTTGATTCACAAAGCACTTGCGTGTAAACTTGTGGCGGCATAGCGTAAAGCTGTCCGGTGCAATCCCGCCTAATTAAAATTTGGCATGTACCATTTAAATTAGGCGCGTTCCCGCGCCGAACGTTCTGCGCATGCTCCGTTTGGAAATTTCCCGCCGTGCTTTGCGTGAAATTACGGCGCCCGACTTGTTTTTTGAACGGCGACGTGCGTAACGTACTTTCGTATTCCCGGACGTCTTACGCAAAAAAATAAAATTTAAAATTTGACGCGGGAACGACGGGCATACTTTAACATTGATGGTGTAATTTTACACCATCTAAATAGCACTCTTAACTTTACGACGGGAAAAGCCGACGTAAGAGAATGCGACGAACGCGCGTACCTTAGTGGATCGCCGTAAACAGCTAATTTGCATACCGGACGCTGGAAAACGACGCAAACTCCACCCAGCGCCCGCCGGAGAATTACACCTAAGATCCGAAGGCGTACAAAGCCGTACGCCTGTCGGATCTATGCCATAAGCCGTCGTATCTTGGTTTGAGGATTCCAAATCAAGATACGACACAGCAAATTTGAAAATACGCCGGCGTATCAGTATATACGCCGGCGTATTTCTGCTGTGAATCTAGCCCCAGAGACTTTAAAGTTGGGTTTCAGGTGGTTTCTACCAGCTTACAGGCAGCTGCTGTTTAATTACACTGGAAGTACAGCATGTTGCAAAGTTTCTGTTGCAAAGGCAAACAAGAAGAGATGTGCTTGAATGTCAGTGCCTCTGTTTTGAAGTTTGATCATGGATTTCTCCACAGTGCCTGCAATTACAGAGGTCAGTGAGAACTTGTTTTGCTTTAAAGAGACACTGTTCCCTTTTTCATGTAAGGACAACGTGACAGTGTCTTTGGAAAGGGCATTCTCTGACCACCATATACCCACTTTTCCTCTGCTTCCTCCCAACTACTTGCTCCTCTGTAGCCAGGCACTAACATCAGTTGTGTCAGCAACATGTGGGAGAGGTGACATCACTCCTCCAGGCATATTACAGTGCTGTGGCTCCCAGAGCGCTGGCTAAGGATGTAAGAAGGGAAGAATTGAGGCTGCTCTGTGTAAAACCATAGCACCGATCGGGAAAGTATAACATGTTTGTTATTAAAAAAAAAAAAAAAGGCTTTGCTTCCACTTTAAACTGACCTGCACATTAGATATGTATGTTTACTTTGTACTAAATCAAGTCACAATTTAGTAAATCAGGTCCAACAAAACTGCTTCACTAGCCTGTTAAGTCTATTTAGCTGTTGTACTGGTTTACAGTTAGGCTCCATTCACATCTATGCGACAACGACGTACGGCATACGCGGCGTATTTTGCCGCGAGTGTGAAACTTTTTTTTTTTTTTTTTGACAAAGCATTCCCATTGCTGTCAATGGGCGAACGCCAATGTCGCCTGAAAAAAAGGGTCCGGGACTTTTTTTCAGGCGACAGGCGTTCGGCGTCTATGAGATGTGAACCATCTCCATAGACAGCAATGGGAATTCTCCCCTCTAGCGGCAGAAGCGTCCGGCGTCGGGCGTTTTGTCGCATAGATGTGAATGGAGCCTTATACATAAATATATATATATTTTTTTTATGAAACATTAAAATCGAATATGCCATGTACACAATGGTAACCAACATACTGACAATGTGGCTGGCTAAGAAATATAAAATCTCTCACAAAATCACTTTAATAACCACAAATTGAAATCCCAAACCGTTTGTATACAAAAACCTTTTCCCCTTTGCCGTATATTCTAATATGCCACACCATCAGTTCATATGGAGGATTTAGCTAGACATTTATACTTTGGATCCAAAGATGGGTCTCCACGGAAAAGCTTTAAGCTCAGGAAGTTATTATCCTGAAATACTGTGCTTAGAATGGGTAGTTTTTTTCCTTAATGGCAAACTTGTAAAGATTTTTTTTGTAAAATAGTCTCAGTGGGGCTTAAAGAAAAAAAACAGCTTTCACATGCTATGCACAAAACCAATTCACTAGCTGGATTAACTTTAATATGACTGGCATCCAGCATTAGTCCTATTAAGTGAAAGAGCCTGGTATTCTAAAATAACTGAAGTTCAGGGACAAAAAAAAATCAATCTTTAAAATTATATAACAGGTTAGGAACATAGGCGTGTTTGCAATAAACTATGGCAATTTCATCTGATGCAGCTGCTGACATTCAATGAATCTCATAGAGTGTTGAGTTTAAGTGTTATTTCGTGGCTTTCTCGATGAATCTTTCATTTTTAGTGTCACTGAAACCCTCAGAGGAAAAAAGAGGAGAGATCATTTAGGGAATAAAGTATAAATGGCAAAGTGCTCCCAATAAAACAACAAAAACTAATAGTGGACGGAAGAAATGACAGGAACCAAGAAAAACACTAAGCCAAGAAAAAAGCAAGCAGCTATAAAACTTTCCTTAATTTTAGAGCTTTATGGCCACCATGTCCTTGAAAATATATACCGTAGTTGAAAGGTTTAAGTTAGGATGTAGCCAAAAGTAAGTCCCTTGGGGACAGTTAGGAAAAAATTGAGAGATACTAACAAACGTACAGCATTAGGAGAAAACTGTTTAAAAAAATATTAACCACTTAAGCCCCCGGACCATTTTGTTGCTAAAGGACCAGGCCCCTTTTTGCGATTCGGCACTGCGTTGCTTTAACTGACAATTGTGCGGTCCTGCGACGTGGCTCCCAAACAAAATTTACGTCCTTTTTTTTCCACAAATAGAGCTTTCTTTTGGTGGTATTTGATCACCTCTGCGGTTTTTATTTTTTGCGCTATAAACAAAAATAGAGCAACAGTTTTGAAAAAAATTCTATATTTTTTACTTTTTGCTATAAAAATATATAAATATCCCCCAAAAATATATAAAAAAAAATATTTGTTTTCCTCAGTTTAGGCCGATACGTCTTCTTCTAAATATTTTTGGTAAAAAAAATCGCAATAAGCTTTTATTGATTGGTTTGCGCAAAAGTTATAGGGCCAGATCCACGTAGCGGATCGTAATTTTAGGCAGGCGTAGCGTATCGTAGTAACGCTATGCCGCCGCAACTTTGAGAGGCAAGTGCTGTATTCACAAAGCACTTGCCTCTAAAGTTAGGGCGGCGTAGCGTTAATCTGCCGGAGTAAGGGTGCGGAATTCAAATAATAAAGATGTGGGCGTGTTTTATGTTAATTGGACTTGACCCCACGTAATTGACGTTTTTTTTAACGGCGCATGCGCCGTCCGTGGGGGTATCCCAGTGCACATGCTCCAAATTAACCCGCAGCATGCCAATGCTTTCGACGTGAATGTAATTCTACGCAAAGCCCTATTCGCGAACGTTTTATGCAAACGACGTACACAACGGAAAATTTGACGCTGGCCCGACGTCCATACTTAATATTGCGTACGCCTCATAAAGCAGGGGTAACTATACGCCGAAAAAAGCCTTACAGAAACAACGTAAAAAAATGCGCCGGACGTACGTTCGTGGATCGCCGTATCTAGCTCATTTGCATACTCGACGTGGAAATCGACGGAAGCGCCACCTAGCGGCCAGCGTAAATATGCACCTTAGATCCGACAGCGTACTAAGACGTACGCCAGTCGGATCTAGCCCAGCTTCAGGCGTATCTTGTTTTGTGGATACAAAACAAAGATACGCCAGAGCAAACTAGAAGTTATGCGGCGTATGAATAGATACACCAGCGTAAACGCTTCGTGGATCTGGCCCATAGTGTCTACAAAATAGGGGATAGTTTTATGGCATTTTTATTAATATTTTTTTTTTCTAGGATTGGCGCCAATCGTGGATGCAACATTATGGCGGACACATCGGACACTTTTGACACTATTTTGGGACCATTGTCATTTTCACAGTGATCAGTGCTATAAAAATACACTGATTACTGTGAAAATGACACTGGCAGTGAAGGAGTTAACCTATAGGGGGCGCTGAGGGGGTTAAGTGTGCTCTGATGAGTGATTCTTACTGTGTGGGGGCGTGGCTTGGCGTGTCATGTCACTGATCGTCGTTCCCTATGACAGGGAACAGACGATTAGTGACAGTCTGACTAGGAAGCACGGGGAGAGGTTTGTTTACACTTACCCCTCCCCGTTCTTCCGCTCTGTGGCCAAATCACGGGACACTGGTGGTGATCGGGTCCACGGGTCCCACGGGCGTGGTCACGGAGCACCCAACCGGGTCGCTAGCGTGCCGCCGGTGGCACGAGCGTGACCCACAGCTGTGCATATTAAAGGGGACATACCTGTATGCCAATATGCGTAGCCGTGCCAATGAATCTCATAGAGTGTTGAGTTTAAGTGTTATTTCGTGGCTTTCTCTATGAATCTTTCATTTTTAGTGTCACTGAAACCCTCAGAGGAAAAAAGAGGAGAGATCATTTAGGGAATAAAGTATAAATGGCAAAGTGCTCCCAAAAAAGTTTGAGAAAAGTTTAAAACCACTCGCAATGCGCTGCTGCAGCTGATTTCAATGGGCAGCAGCAGAGGAGGAGCGGTAAACACATCGCTCCTTCTCCGCTCCAAAGATGCGGCTAGCAGGACTTTTTTTTACCGTCCTGCTAGTGCACCGCTCCAATGTGAAAGAGCCTCTGGCTTTCACACTGGAGTGAATGGGGACAGATTTTTAAGGGCGTATTGCAGGCACATTTTTTAACGCTATAGTGCCTGCAATACGCTCCAGTGTGAAAGGGGTCTTAGACACAATTAGATTTTTTTGAAATGTATAGAAGAATGTTTAAAGTGTAACTCCTCTATTGTGCAAAAAAAATTTAATCCAAAAATAATATTAAATATACAATTGCTAGGTGCTGTGTACAACCCTGTGTGTGAATAGCTCACTGATTTTCCCAGAAGTCTGCACTAAGATATAGGTCAGGTTTTAGGCGTCCTCTGCAACATAAATTCAGTTTTTGGTGAGATACTTTCTAAGGGTTAATTACTTTTACATGGATGCAGATACTGCAGCTTTTCTCATCAGAACACTGGGAGTGCAACAGGTAATTATAAAAAAACAGATCTACCCATTCAGATTCAATACACACAGGATACAGTAAGGCCTCTTGCACACGGTACTGATGTTTAAACATCAGCATTTTTGGATGTAATTACTGGCATTCACTTTAGGTGTTTTGAGCATATTTACGTTTCTGTGTTTGCACATATTTGCGTGTATCTGCATGTATTTGCGCACATGGACACAAAATATTGAATGGATCTGTGATTTAAAAAAAAAAAATCCCATTTAAAACACAGTGCTTGCTTACATGCCTGTGTGTACAGACATGTTGTAAACAATGGGCTGCATTTTAGATCAGCTGTATGCCTAAAAAACTGAGGGGTAGATTCAGATAGAAGATACGCCGTCGTATCTCTGAGTCCGGCCGGTCGTATCTATGCGCCTGATTCATAGAATCAGTTACGCATAGATTTCCCTAAGATCCGACCGGCGTAAGTGTTTTACACTGTCGTATCTTAGGCTGCATATTTACGCTGGCCGCTAGGTGGCGCTTCCATAGATTTACGCGAGGATAATGCAAATGAGCTAGATACGCCGATTCAGAAACGTACGTACGGCATTTTTTTACGTCGTTTACGTTAGGCTTTTTTCGGCGTATAGTTACCCCTGCTATATGAGGCCTAGCTAATGTTAAGTATGGCCGTCGTTCCCAAGTTTTGAAATTTTTACGTTGTTTGCGTAATTCGTTTGTGAATACGGCTGTAGGTCATTTACGTTCACGTCGAATCCAATATGTCCTTGCGGCGTAATTTGGAGCAATGCACACTGGGATATTTTACGACGGCGCATGCGCCATTAAAAAAAAACATGAAAAATGCGGGGTCAAGTAAAATGTAAATAAAACACGCCCCCAACATCCCCATTTGAATTAGGCGGGCTTACGCCGCCATACATACGTTACGCCGCCGTAACTAAGGGCGCAAGTTCTTTCTGAATACAGAACTTGCGGAGATACGCCCGCAGAAAGATGCGCGCATCTTTCTGAATCTACCCCTGAGTGTTTTCAGGCATCATTGTGCAAAAGGCCTAAAACAGCTATTTCTTCAGGAAAACAAACAGGTAAGAAAACTGTAACAAACTTTGTTAAAATCCATAGCAATGTTAATTGATCATCCAGAAGAGATTGTTTCTTCTCAACAATAGTGGAGTTACTCTTCAAATACAGAAATCCAAACATTTCAGAATGAGCGGTGTCTACATTGTAAATTGTTAAACTTTTTTGTATGTGATTGAATCTATCTAATATCAAAACACAATTATAAAATGTATGCATTGGTTAGTGGACTTATTTATAGCAGGAAAATGTACTCACCCAGAACTGTTAAGTAAGCCTTGGATGTTTTGACAGGCATTGTAAATAAGGAACATGTATATAGGCCTTCATCTGACAAAGAGATGTCACTAACGCTGATACTCAATTCATGCCAGGAAGCTCGGATGAGTTCAATTCTGTTGTCCCTTAAAGCTGAAGAAAAGATGACAATATTAGTCTTATTTTTGATAATGATATTACAAAAAGTCATATTTGTGAACTGGTGCAGTCCATTAAAGTTCACATTCTCGCTCATCCCTGGTTTGATAGCATAACATTAATATCCAAAATCTAGTCAGTAGAAATGTCAGATCACACACAATATTATGCATTGGGCCTAGCAACAGACAAGAGAACACACTTTTAAGAATCTATTTTAAGCTGAAGATGTTAGCATTGTGTTCCTATCTGTCAATTGCAAATTAAAGTGGCTGTAACCCTCAGACATGAAAAATTAACAAAGCACATCCCGCTATAGTGTGTACTAACCTGAACCCAAAGCAAAGCCAATCATGAATCTTCCTGCTATCTGCATAATTTACTTTTAATAGATTAAGCCAACACCTTAGCCTCTCAGGATACAGCCCTCCCACCACACCAGATGACTCATACCATCAACTCTACATTTCTGTGAACCTGTAAGGAGTATTCTCCTTCCCTCCAATCAGCTATCAGATTAAACTCAGCTCTCTGCTCTAGCTCTGCAGTGTATGTGACATCAGATTCCTGCCCCCCTGCTTTCTGCTGCTGAGAAAAATACTTTTACCTGTGTGTTTAAAGAGGCTATACAAAACAGCTGGCTGCAGTTAAACAGGTACAACTATGTAGGAGGATTTGTTTAACGACTTCCCGCCCACCATATGGCAATATGGCGTGCATAATGTGGTTCCGTTATCCTGACCGCATGTCATATGAAGTGATCAGGATAACCCATGATTGCTCGCCAGCAGAGGCCGTGCATCGATCATTGATGTGGTGTCTCAGTCTGACACACTGCATCTCCAATCTTGGCAAATAGCCTCTGCCGGAGGCTCTTTGCCAAGTGATCAGCTGTGTCCAATCACAGCTGATCATAATGTAAACAGGAAAAGCACATCGGCTTTTTCTCTATCATGTTTGACAGACGCGAGTAGAGGAGAGATAGTTGACTGCTCTTCTGACAGGGGGAGTCCCCCCCAGGATGCCCACCCAGGACCACCAGGGATGCCACCCATGGCCACCAGGGATTCTCACCATGGATGCCCACCCAGAGCCACTAGGGATGCCACCCAGGACCACCAGGTATGAATTTTAGAGGTGCCAATCAGTGCCAATTGTAGATGCCAATCAGTGCCCAGCAGTAAAGTCTGCCAGTGCCTCCTCATCAGTGCTGCCTATCAGTGCCATCTATTTGCCATCTAAGTGCAACAGTGTTGAAAGCTAAAAATTGGTTAATCTCTGTATATCATCTGGGGCTAGTCACTTCACTGGGTATAGCGTATGTAAGGTTTTAAAACCACTTTAAATATTATAAACAAGAACCAATGGAAGAGTTAATTGTCCTTTTAACCATAGGTGTAGGCAAACGTTTATTTTATAGAGTAGGTAAGAATTGAACCCTTGGCCATCTCCTTTTTTTTTTTTTTTTATTGTCTGGGTCTTGTTAAGGCCCCTTTCCCACTGGGGCGGTGAGTGCGTCGGCAGTGAAGCGCCGCTATTTTTAGCAGCGGTTTCCTGTAAATTTTGCACCACTATTCGGCCTCTAGCGGGGTGCTTTTAACCCCTGCTAGCGGCCAAAAATAGGATTAAAACCACCCACAAAGCACCGCTGCAGTGACGCTTTGCCGGCGGTATAGCTGCGGTGCCCATTCATTCCAATGGGCAGAAGCAGTGGTGGAGCGGTATACACATCACTCCTTCACCGGTCCAAATATGATGCTGGCAGGGTTTTTAACATCATGCTAGTGCACCAATCCGAGACCCCGAGGGCTTTCACACTGGAGAGACAACAACGGCTCTTTCAGGGCGCTTTGCAGGAACTATTTTTAGCGTTATATAGCACCTGCAGGTCTAAAGACATTTCCCTTACTTCCAGTCCTGAATATGCAACAGGAAATGAGTGGATTTTTTCCAAAATGAGGGGAAGTCCCCCTTTAGACAGCTGTCACAGGAACATACTGTATGTTCTCAACGGAAGCCCGTTCTGGTGACGACTGTAAAATTTAGAATTTTTGCTGAATCTAAACAGCCCTGGCATAAACAAGAACAAACATTTGGCAGGGGCAATAACTCAGCCCTAGTCTATTCAAATCTTAATTACCTAAAAAAAACATATACATACGCTTTAAAGAAGAAGAATACACAAAAAATGATTGGCTTTAAAAAATGAAAGGAAGCATACAAGGACCACCATCCTTTTTTTCTCTTAAAAAATATAATATATATCATAAGGTGTAAACCAATCTAAGTAAAACACATACATAGGTATACATAGATACATAGATAGGAAGCATACATGAAATTTAAATGCTACAGAATTTTCTAAGGTTAAAAAGGGAGGAATTTCATCTTAAAGTCTAACGTTTTTAATTCTTCTGCTTCAAATGTTCTTAAATTTGGTCTGTGAACACATCCTAATCTTTATCCAACAAACTGGGCAAAGAGTCTGACCACTTATGCAGCCATTGTGGGGTTTTTTTTGTACCGATTTTCTTTATTTTCTGCAAAAATAACCAATTGTGCCAAGAACATTGACATTTGTAGCTAATTAAAAAGCAATCAACCTAACTGATGTTATCAGGTTGGGTTAAAGATACAATTAACTAAGAATTAATGCAAATAATGACCGGCAGATGATCAAGGTGATATTGCTAACATTGGCTTTATTTTCAAACTATTGTATGTGTTTTTTAGTAATTCACCAATATAACAATATTTGAACAAAAAATTAGTGTTGAGACTGTAGCCCGAATATATATGCTAAAGCGAGGAAATAGGTTACTGGCAACTCTCATCCCACAATTTTTGTTGATTACTATTGACAAGAGATGACTGGACATAATTTCAACCGCTATAATAATTGTATCACCTGCCCTAATGTGGATTAAGTGATTGGGAGTTATGGGTTAACGGCTTATCTGCAATGCATGTAAAAAGGTAATTTCTCGAAACGTTTACTATCCAACATCTTATTAAGAAAAAGACCTCAATCATCAATGCATAGAACACCAGGGAATTACCTACAACATCCCTTAAGCACCAAAGCCAGTCATGCTTAGCAGAAATTCATTGGCATTAATAGGAATAACATACTTGAATCTAAGTCTGAAATCAAATCTACAACATAAAGTAGACCAGTAATAAACATAATTAGTGTACAGTTCACTTGTTCTAATTTGCTGCATTCACAGATCTCATTGAGAGTAAGACAATTTATAGGCCCCTTAGACAGAAAAATGTGTATCTGGAATGGAGGAATGAATGAATGATTGAATTAATTAAAATAAATTAAGGCCATTGAACATTGCATTCAACCTGTGTTCGTTATTTGGCTCAAGTACAAAGTAGTAAATGTTTTTAGATGATACATATAGTTGTCTGGTGCTTTAATCCGTCACCCAAAAAAAATGGCAAGTGCCCGATTGCTTATCTGGAGTCCCACTTACCAGAATGTTGTGAAAATCATCTATTGTTTTCCCTTTTTTTGTTTTGTTTTGTTTTGTTGTAATTGTATAGCAATAATACACTAACATGAGACAGCAATATGTTGTGATTCTATGACATTTTTAAGTTTGGGGTATTTTAGAAGTGCAATTTTGAGCCCAAGCTTCCAAAGTAGTTATCTTTAGCTGATTGGCATGCAAGTTCAACTTTTTTCTAAAGTCCCAAAACCACATTTCTGTAAAAGCAGGCACCTTTTGGTGCATTCAAGCCCCCTTCGAAACTGCGAGTGATCAAGTATGGATTCCTCAACTTCACCTAACGATATAACTATTGCATACTCTTTTTTTTTTATTCTGAATGCCAAACCAAGTTCCATGCAATCACACTTGAATAGATTAGACTAAGTGGGATTTTGGTGTGAGTGAGTTACAGGGAATGTTAGCAAGTTCCAAATGGCTGTTGAGCTTGTCACGAGTGGCTTATCCAAAGGATAATCTTCTAGGACTTCTATGGTAACGGGCAAACATTATAAAGGTACACAGGGCAGAAAAAGACATCAAGCACTTACCTACCAATGTAGGTTCAAAAATTGCAAAGTTGTGGACACCTATTTTTGCAGTGCCATTGTTAAATGGCACCTTATAATTTGCCCTTGGGTGGCAAGTGCACTTATTAATGGCTGTGAACTGGGCCATTAACTGACAAATTTAATTCACTGACAAAGTGTACAGAGCCAATCCAAATGACTCTGTGCCTTGTAATTGCTGTGAGGACCAATCACAGGGATCACAAATGTAAACAAACTAGTGCTTACTTTGGTATACCCTCCCCTTTCACTTACATTTGAGGAATGCCAGGAAACAAGAACTAATGAAAAAATGAGACATTCATTCATTAGTAGAAGATTGCCGGCAGCAGCAGATGTTGGAGGTATACCTTTGTTTGTGAGATTGTTTTAAATAAGAAGCTCTTAGATCAAGAATGTAAATGACCTTCAGAAAAATTACTTTGGTCTCACAGAATCTGGTTTCTGAGGGAGACAACACATGATTTTTCCAAAGCATACTGTTCACTGACTGGATTTGATATATTCCCTCTAAGCCTAGTAATTCCCAGACAAAACAAATATGTTTCAAAATCTATAAAATCACTTTTTCATTTAATTACTATACACATGGATATGTACTGTATGTACCGTATATAATTATGCCATTATTAAAAATATTATTTGAATAACAATGTTTTTTCCTTCCCTCTTTTTTAATCTATATTTTATTAATATTTTTTTAACTTTCCTGACAATCATTTTCTCCTTTTTCTTTAATAGCTGCAGAGCTAGGTAGATGAATGCAAGACCCAGCTGTTTGACCTTTCATTTTTCTTTATATTATACGACAACATAAAGGTATAATTTATAAATTATAATAAGGAATATAATCTCAATATGTCAGCTTCTATTATTAAAAAGCCATAGAAAAAAGAATCCTATATTGACAACTTTGATGTATGAATGGAAAATGACTATCCACAAAGATTAAAGCTTAACTCCACCTTCCTCACATTTCAATCCTGTAAATCAGGTCAGTGGGGCAATAAAGTTTATTACTTTTGATGTCAGCCTTTTCTGTTCTCAATTAAAGAGATTCCATTACAAGTATATATACTTAAATATACTTATATAACATAAATATATATATATATATATATATATATATATATATATATATATATATATATATATACTAGCTGAATACCCAGCGTTGCCCGGTCTTAACCTTTTGGGGAGGAAAATCATAGTAATATAAATATACCCATCTTTTATATAAGGGTGTAGGTAAGGGTTAATTTAACTGTCATATATTTTTATTTGGCATATAAGTAATATGTGTACCAGGTATTATTGAAATATCTCCAGGCGTACAGAAGTTATGTGGGAACATACATTTCCCATTGATTTGCATGGGACTTTAAACAAAAACCCTGACCCTCACAAATGGGGGTAGTTAAGGGATAAATTAACTATCCTATAGTTTAAGTGGTCATATAAGTAACATGTGACCAAGTGTTATCGAAATATCTACAGCCGTTTGGAAGTTATGAAGTAACATGTATTTCCCATAGAGTTGAATGGGACTTTAAAGGAAAACCCCGACCATGGCAAATGGGGGTGGGTAAGGGTTAAACCACCTATCCTATGTTTGTTGCTGACATATAAGTAACATGTGTGCCAAGTTTCATGTTAATATCTTTAGCCGTTTGGACGTGATACTTGAACATACATACACACACACACACGTTGAGTTTTATATATATATAGATATATATACGGTTGTACTCATAAATTTACATACCCTGGCAGAATGTATGATTTATTTTCCAATTTTCAGAGAATATGAACGATGACACAAAAACGTTTCTTTCACTCATGGTTAGTGTTTGGCTGAAGCCATTTATTATCAATCAACAGCGTTTACCCTTTATAAATCATAATGACAACAGAAACTACCCAAATGACCCTGATCAAAAGTTTACATACCCTGGTGATTTTGGCCTGATAACATGCACACAAGTTGACACAAAGGGGTTTGAGTGGCTATTAAAGGTAACCATCCTCACCTGTGATCTGGTTGCTTATAATTAGTGTGTGTGTATAAAAGGTCAATGAGTTTCTGGACTCCTGACAGACCCTTGCATCTTTCATCCAGTGCTACACATTTTCTTAATTCAAGACTTATTGCATATACATATATAACACAACTCCACAATGTGACTTTGGTGGAACATTTTTTTAAAAGAAAAGTATGGATTTAAAAAAAACAAAAACAAAACAAAACATTATACTCACCTAGGTGGATGCAGCATGGATGTGATTCTGCAACTGTCCCCTGTCAGCTCTATAGTGAGAACTGACACTGCTCAGTTCTCCCCCTACGCTCTGAGCAGAGAGCTGTGACAGTTAGTCAGCGGCTCTTTGCTCTCCCCCCAGCGCTCACTAGAGTGCTGAGCTGTGGAGGGGGCAGGAGGGTCTTGCTCAGGCTCTCGACAGACTGCTGAGAGGCTGAGGTGCTGGTCCAGAGTTTTGGGTGGATCCCGACATTATGGTCAGGATCTTTTCAGAGCCCAGACCAGCTGACAGCGGGCTTTAGCGGGCTGAAATCGGGTTATAATGCACTCCTGTGATTCATAGGAGAAGTATCGCAAACAAAGCTTTAACTATACTTCTTCTTTAATACTTTTCTTCTAATAAATGTTGAAATATCTGATCATTTGCTTCTCCGGATTTTTTAAATCAAGAAATGTTGTATACTAGGTGTAGCACACATACACACAACATTTTTTCCCCCACAAGACCATGGTCACACATGTTTTTTTTATATCTAATTTGTAAATTGGAAATTATTCAATTTGTTTTATTTTATTATTAGGAAATTCTGCATGTGAAAAAGGGTTTATGACAGTAACAGAACAATCTCAAAAGCAACTCTGACCAGTTTATTTTTTGCATACTGCACCTGCAGCTAAATAACATTGTATCCTTCATTTATGGAATAAAATTAAATATTGTGTCCTTCAATTAGCCTTAAAAATGAAAATAATAACATTGTTCTTCAGCCCACAAGCATTTCCAATATTGCGGTTGAGAAAAAAAAAAAAAAGCTATCAAATGTAATAACCTAAAAAGCACAATTTTCTTTGGACACTGTGTCTGGAGGTGTAATTTTTTATGCTGGTATTTTGAGCAATAAGGAACAGCAGCTCTTCAAACCAAATGGAAATGCAACTCAGCATGACACTCGGACTTTTGTCCATAATAAAGCTTACCTTTTTCTTTAATGGATTTTAACAGTATGGTATCTGTCACCATCGGCAGATAACTACTATGATCTGTTGAATAATGTAATAATAACATGGTCTAGCAGTCTGTATGTCTTCTGGACACATAGTTCACTTTAATGTGGACAACAGTTGATTTGAGGTTAAGTTACATAAACACAGGAGGTGACTTTCATGTGTTTTTGTAAAACTGTAATGTAGCAATAGTTTATAAATCCATAAACCTTAGGCCCCATACTCACGAGCAAACATGTCTGCTGAAACTGGCCCGCAGGCCAGTTTCAGCAGACATGTTTGGTCGTGTGTGGGCGCGAGCGGGCCGAATTCCAGCAAACATTTGCCCGCCGGGCCTTTTCCCAGCAGACAAATATTCCTGGACTTGTTTTAAAACAGTCCGCTGGAATTCTGCCCGCTCGGACATGTACGGTCGTCAGTACAGACCTACCGTACATGTCCAGGCGCCCGCCGTCCCTCGCATGCGTCGAATGACTTCGACGCATGCGTGGAAGCATTTTAAAGGCGGGCCGCCCACGTCGCCGCGTCATTGTCGCGGCGACACCACGTCATCGACGCGGCGACACCGCGGACACGCCCCGCGTATTGTTTACGCGCGGACTTCTGTACGATGGTGTGTACAACCATCGTACAGAAGCCCTCTGGCAGACATGTATGGTGAAAACGGTCCGACGGACCGCTTTCACCATACATGTTTGGTCGTGAGTACCCGGCCTTAAATACACTGGTTGATTTGCATCAAAAGCCATATAAAACTCTGTCTCATTAGCTCATTAAGTGTAGTATATATATAATATACAAAAAAATGTGAAGTCACTGGCCTTCTTCCACTATCTCAGCACTATGGAATTCACAGACCCTTTATAACTGAGTATTAAATGAAAATAATGTTACCATTACCATTTCAAATTATCACACATCTAAAATTCAGCAGCCGCTTTAAAAGCAATAAATGCACATAAATAGAACCAGAATAGTAAAACAACAACAAGTCTTTAAAAGTCTTGCAAATTACTAAAGCATCGCTAATTGTCACTCCTCTAACGTGATCAATCTTTCTTATAATAGTTCATAAGAGGAATGGAAGATAGAAGATGTGTCAGAGTCCAGGTAAACCCACATGTTCTTCTAGACTACGAAGTGCTCTCCACTCTAAGTAGCTTCCACCGTGTGTCACACACCCCTTTCGTGTTTATACTCACCAAATGTTGAGTTTATCAGGCACTAATAAAGTAGTATATTCAATCATCTTCCATATCTGAACTGTAATCGATCCCAAGAAAGCTCTCCCAATATCCTGCGGGCCTCCCTAAGGGTCACACACACTCCATGCCTGCAGCCGATCATCCTCATGTAGCCAGAGGATGACAACACCCGGGGTGTTGTCATCCTCCGGCTACATGAGGTCGATCAAGTTTCCATGACACGCAGGTCTGCTTTATCAAGCGGAAATACCACATAAGAAAAATGATTGCAGCCAATCATAATATTAAGCACAAAAACCTGAGACTCAACCTTCCTGTTATTCGTTAAACTGTTTGTAAGGCGTAGAGAAGAATTCATTACTAAATACATATTTTTGCTTTAGATAAATACTATCAAAAGTGCCAGTTTGTTAAATGTGATGATCACAGGAGTGTTTGTCGGTGCAGTTCTGGCAAGTCATTGCAGGGATGACAAGGGCAAAAGCATGCATTGGCTCTGAAATGTAACCTATAACAGTTAAATTAATCCTAACAATTAGCCCTATCTCTATTCCTTACCTATTCACCCTAACTCTTAAACTTAACTTATTTATTTAAAACAAATTTCCTGTTCATAAACTATAACATAAACCCAGTGGCGGCTGGTGCTCAACATTTTGGTGGGGGCGCAAAAAAACGAATAAAAAAACAAACAAAAAAACAAATGCAGCCACTGTGAGCATCAAATGCAGCCACTGTGCCCATCAAATGCAGCCACTGGGCCTATCAAATGCAGCCACTGGGCCCATCAAACGCAGCCAATGTGCCATCAATTGTCACCACTGTGCCATGCCATTAAACGCAGCCACTGTGCCATCAATTGTCACCACTGTGCCATGCCATCAAACGCAGCTACTGTGCCATGCCATCAAATGCAGCCACTGTGCCATCAATTGTCACCACTGTGCCATGCCATCAAACGCAGCCACTGTGCCCATCAATTGTTGCCACTGTGCCCTTTAATTGTCGCGACTCTGCCCTTTGTCGCCACTGTGCCCTTTGTCGCTACTGTGCCAATTGTCGCCACTGTGCCCTTTGTCGCTACTGTGCCAATTGTCGCCACTGTGCCAATTGTCGCAAACTGTGCCAATTGTCACCACTGTGCCAATTGTCACCACTGTGCCCTTTGTCGCCACTGTGCCTTTTGTCGCCACCGTGCCAATTGTCGCCACTGTGTCAATAGTTGCCACTGTGCCCTGTAATTATTGCCACTGTGCCCTGTAAAATGCTGCCCCCCCGCCCGGCACTTACCTTTCTGGGGTCGGCCATGCTCCTTCCACGGTCCCTCGATGTCTTCTCCCGCCCTCGATGACGCTTCAGCCAATCAGGTTACCGGTAATTAGAACTGGTGAACCTGATTGGCTGAGACGCCTGTCAGTCTTATCCAAAGAACGCACCCCACGTGCGTCCCTTGGATAAGTATTTGGAAGCCAATTACAGCCTAAGGGCTGTACTCGGAAAGCCGCTGGCTCTGATAGGCACTTCCACAGCCAACCAGCTGCCATTATTCAGATGGCCAGCGCTCACCAGGGGGCCAGCCATCTGAATAGTTGGCGGCAGCGGCAATACATAGATTCATGCAATGCATGAATCTATGTATTGTATTAGTGGCGGTGCGAAAGCGAGAGGGGGCGGCGCTCCCGCGCCCTCTATAGACGCACTTCATAAACCACAATCAAGTTAAACCATCAGGCTATCATTTTACTTTTTTAAATACACACTTACCTTATGTTCCTAAATTATTGACATGCAAGCAAAGTAGACCTACAGCAATTTATACCTACAAAGAAACTGTGTTGTTGGAAGCTAGGGATCTGATCTGATTATATCTGATTATATTCTCTGAATTATTTACAAAACTGTATAAAAATATAATCAAAATTTCTTTAGGTACATCGCCTTGAAAAAAGTATTCATACCCCTTGAAATGTCCCACATTATGTCATGTTACAACCAGAAATGGATTTTATGTAATAGACCAACACAAAATGGCACATAATAATTGTTGTGAAATGGAAGGAAAATGGCTATATGGATGTATTGCCAGGTCCCGGCAATATGGCCTTTATGGAAGAGTGGCAAGAAGGAAGCCATTGTTGAAAGAAAGCCATAAGAAAATCCTATATGCAGTTTGCGAGAAGTAGTGGGGGACATAAAAAATGTGGAAGAAAGTGTTCGGTCAAATGAGATCAAAATTTAACTTTTTGGTCTAAAAGAAAAACGTTATGTGTGGCATCAAACTAACACTGCACATCACCCTAAACACATCATCCCCACCGTGAAACATGGTGGTGGCAGTAGCATGTTGCAGGGATTCTTTTCTTGAGCAGGTACAGGGAAGCTGCTCAAAGTTCATGGAAAGATGGATGGAGTCAAATACAGGGCAATCTTAGAAGAAAACCTGTTAAAGTCTGCAAAAGACTTAAACTGAAGCAGAGGTTCACCTTCGAGGAGGACAACAACACTAAACATACAGCCAGAGCTACTATAGAATGGTTTGGATCAAAGGATATTCAGAATGTTGTTAGAATGGCCCAATCCAAGTTAAGACCTAAATTCAATTGAGAATCTGTGGCAAGACTTAAGAATTGCTGTTTACAGATGCTCTCCATCCAATCTGCCTAAGCTTGAGCTATTTTGCAAAGAAGATTGGGCAAAAATGTTACTCTCTAGATGTGCAAAACTGGTAGAGACATCCCCAAAAAGACTTGCAACTCTAATTTCAGCGAAAGGCGGTTCTACAAAGTATTGGCTCAGAGTACAAATGCATGCCACACTTTTCACATATTTATTTGTAAAAAAAAATTGGGAAACCATTTATACTTTTCCTTCCACTTAACAATTATGTTGCACTTTGTGTTGGTCTATCACATAAAATCAATTCCAGCACCTTGGAGCACCAGCATACCCTGGCAGGCACCTTTTTTAACTACCTATCTTTGGACAGTATTTTGGGAGGTGTCTGCTATAATATGTATGATTCCCTAAACTCTTGGTTGTATGGCAGGGCCCTATGTTGACCCAACAAGGCCACTACTGGTGTCTTAAGTGCAGCTGTCCTTCTTATAAAAGGCACTTTGCTGTGCCCATGTGATCCACTGCAATATCTGTTGCTCTACCTAGCCTCATTGGGTGTTTGAAGAAGCCATGTTATCGACAAAACATTAACCTGGCAGACTGGGTTTACTGGAAGCATATAGCTCTACAAGGGATGCTATGCTCTAAAACCTATATTTATGATCTTCCGATACCACAGTATACTATGTATACATTTATTGATGGATCTATTTTAGGCTTGTATGCCTCTGTTTTTATAATTTTTGTAGAATAAAATGTATATTTTTTTAAATGTTGTCTTCCTTACTGAGCCTTTAAAGACTGGTGAGTTAGGCGGGTTCCGGCTTATCTGGTCCCGCATTTGGTTCTAATAAATTATATAGATACTAGAGGTACAGGCAGTGATAAGAATGAAACCTATGATACCTTATTGCCAGCATTTAGTTATTGTTACATTTTTTGCTTTAGGTTTACTTTATGACGAGATGATCTCAAGGTTTCCTTACATACCATAAGCCCAATGCTTCGCTCTCCCACAAGGTATAAAATAAAGTGACAGGAATCCTTTGATTACATTGTTTGTAATTAAGTACAGAATTTAGTAGATAGTGCCCATTTTTGGCCAATATTTTGGAAGTTTATTTTGCTTACATTATGAGCACAACTGCATAACAAAAAAAATATTTATATTATGTCAAGAATGTTTGGCCTCTGGGGTGCACAATGTATATATTGATTTGTGTACTAAAAAGGAAAACAATTGAAAAAGCTCGGAAAAATTATATCCTACAGTCTCTTTATTTATATTACCGTATTGCTTTTTTCCATCTGATTCAGAAAGAAAGCAACAAAAAAATTACAATTTCAATAGAAAAATGATTACAATATAAATATAATTTTCTGGTTTTGAAAGAGATGTTTGCGATACATGGATACGTAGTGAACAGAAATGACTGCTCATGGGGTTAGAACTCAATTTCTAAAACACTGAAAATGCCAAGAGAAATTGGAAGACTAATATACAATTATCAGAAAAGCTAATTTTGACAAATTGTAGAGTATGGGTGAATAAGTTTAAATGACATGCTTCTAAAATACAATGAAAACTCATAGCAGGTGGCTGTAAAAAAACACAATACTAAAGCATTTAGTAAGAGCAAGAGATAACTTGAACAATACATTAAAGTTTGATTTCTCAAGAAAAAGTATATGCAAGTTGAAAGTTGACAATAAAAGGAGTATAAGCTCTACTAAAGATGTGGCTATGACTAAAATGGTTCATATACTGTAGGCGAAATGGTAATATAATCTACATATCTTTACATAGTAAGGGGTGTGGTAAAAAGCATATAAGACTAGCTATACAAAAAAGTAAAGCAAATAGGGCCACAGAATAGCACTTCATACTAACAGTACTCTACTAACCAAAATGAACTCTCAATTAAACACAGATTTTGTCATAAACACAGAGGAACCCAAAGCCTGTTGTTTTAGGTGGACTTGTTTCCTTGTTTGGAAGATTCAACCTTATTTCCTGTTCTGGTAAATGTTGGCATGGGTTAGAAAATTAAGATAAATCTAAAATGTTACAGTTGTGGATAAAGCAGGTTGGGTCCCTTGCACACTAGGGGCCAGATTCAGGTAGAAGTGCGGCGGCGTATCGTAGATACGTTACACCGCCGCAAGTTTTCATCGCAAGTGCCTGATTCACAGAGCACTTGCAATGAAAACCTACACCGGCGGCCTCCGGCGTAAGCCCGCGTAATTTAAATGGGCGTGTGCCATTTAAATTAGGCGCGCTCCCGCGCCGGACCTACTGCACATGCTTTCGAAATTCCCGCCGTGCTTTGCGCGAAGTGACGTAATTTTTTCGAACGGCGACGTGCGTAGCGTACTTCCGTATTCCCGGACGTCTTAAGCAAACAATGTGAATTTTAAAATTTCAATGCGGGAACGACGGCCATACTTTACACAGCACATACGTGTGCTGTGTAAAGTTAAGGCACCCAAAACGATGACTAACTTTGCGACGGGAAACTAGACGCAGGAGGAGAGGAGACTACTATAGTGTAGTAATTTCGGTAAAACTTTTAATATGTAGTAACAAATTGGACTCTTACAGTTAAACAATGTAAAGCAGGGTATAATTGCAGTGTAATACACTGTATTACTGAAATTTCAGCTTCCGGCACTGCGTCGCTTTAACTGACAATTGCGCGGTCGTGCGACGTGGCTCCCGAACAAAATTGGCGTCCTTTTTTCCCCACAAATAGAGCTTTATTTTGGTGGTATTTGATCACCTCTGCGGTTTTTATTTTTTGCGCTATAAACAAAAAAATAGCGACAATTTAAAAAAATATATATATTTTTTTTACTTGTTGCTATAATAAATATTCCAATTTTTTTTTAAAAAAACTATTTTTTTTCTCAGTTAAGACCGATACGTATTTTTCAACGCATTTTTGTAAAAAAAAAAAAATAATCGCAATAATCGACTGGTTTGCGCAAAAGTTATAGTGCCTACGAAATGGGGGATAGATTTTTTTTTTTTTTTTTTACTAGTAATGACGGCGATTTGCGATTTTTTTGTCAGGGCTGCGATATTGCGACGGACGTATCGGACACTTTTGACACAATTTTGGGACCATTCACATTTATACAGCGATCAGTGCTATAAAAATGCACTAATTACTGTATAAATGTGACTGGCAGTGAAGGGGTTAACAATAGGGGGTGAGGAAGGGGTTAAATGTATTCCCTCATTGTGTTCTTACTGTGTGTGGGGAGGGGGGTGACTGGGGGAGGTGACCGATGCTGTGTCTCTATGTAAAGAGACACAGCATCGGTCTCCTCTCTCCCTCACAGCACGTGGAGCTCTGTGTCCTGCTGTGTTTACCGACGATCGCAAGTGTCTGGCGGACATCGCGGCCGCCAGGCACTCGCATCGGCTCCCGAGCGATGCGCCGGGCACGTTGTTTCCCCGCTGCGTGCCCCCAGCGGTGCGCACGGGGAACAACAACAGCAGGACGTCCATAGACGTCCACCCGGCAGTTGAGAGCCGCGCTGTGGACGTCTTTCGACCATAGCGCGGATCTCAACTGGTTAATCACCAGTTCACACAGGAGCACTTTTACATTTGTTATGTATATTGATTTTTATTCATATGGAAATTAATGTCTGATTCTGTATGGTAGTGCCTGTTAGCTGTATCAGCATCCCGGCACATGGTGTTAGTATTATATATAGTGTTGAGCAGAATACGCCATATTCGATTTCGCGATATATCTCGAATATATAGTCGAATATTCGAAATATATTCGCTAAATTCAAATATTCGTGATATTTTATTGAAATGAAATGATTGCGAATTTTCGCTATTGCGAATGCGAAAATAATTGTGAATTTTCGATAACTGCGGTAGGAGCACTCTGATTGGCTCAGAATATTCGTGATATTTTACAATACAAAATAATTGCGAATATTCGGCAAATGCGGAAGGAGCACTCTGATTGGCTCAGAATATTCTTGATATTTTACAATACAAAATAATTGCGAATATTCGGCAAATGCGGAAGGAGCACTCTGATTGGCTCAGAATATTCTTGATATTTTACAATACAAAATAATTGCAAATATTCGGCAAATGCGGAAGGAGCACTCTGATTGGCTCAGAATATTCTTGATATTTTACAATACAAAATAATTGTGAATATTCGGCAAATGCGGAAGGAGCACTCTGATTGGCTCAGAATATTCTTGATATTTTACAATACAAAATAATTGCAAATATTCGGCAAATGCGGAAGGAGCACTCTGATTGGCTCAGAATATTCTTGATATTTTACAATACAAAATAATTGCGAATATTCGGCAAATGCGGAAGGAGCACTCTGATTGGCTCAGAATATTCTTGATACAATAGAAAATAAAAAGTGTTTTGCATTGGTGGTGATGCATTTGTCACAGCCGTTTGTCAATCAAACACCTTGAAGATTGAACACGTTCATGCTGCATGCTTTGGACTTTTTTTCACTTCACATATCAAAGACATTTTTATGAAAGATTATTTTTCTATTATTGGGACTATATTTCTTTATATATTTGTTTCACTGTGTATTTCACAAGTTATTTGCGCTTGCTTATTTTATAATTTGCCCACATGTCTTGTCACTAGACATATTTTTTATTCTTGTAGAGCGACTCCATTTTCTGTCTTGTATTAATTTATGTTGTATAACATTTTTGAGTTGCTGCTGTATTCTCCCCTTTTTTTAAGGTATGCGCAATTTTTTCCTTCTTACAAAAAACAATAATATCAAACATACAAATATTCATAACAGAAACATACACAAAGTCCCCCCCTTTTGCATCAGAGACAATCAGAGTTCTCCTACCACAGTTATCGAAAATTCGCAATCATTTTTGCATTCGCATTAGCGAAAATTCGCAATTTTTTTTATATTCTGCAACATAAAAGGATCGCCTCAGCTTAGCTACTCGGCCCAGGGTCTCTAAACATACCAGCAATGCTTTTAGACGTTGATAGGATGTGATCTGTTTTAAAAATAAAATTGAAAAAATGCGAATATTCGGAATTGCGAATATTCATTGCGAAATTCGAAATATATCGCGAATACTCGAATATGCCATATTCGAGCCGAATATTCGCAATACGAATATTCGTGAGCAACACTAATTATATATATACATGTATTTGACTTTAGCGCTAATCATTTTTTCTATGTAATGTGTACAGAACATCCACCAGAAACATCATTTCCTGCTCACCAATTTTCCCAGAAGTCTGCACTAAGATACAAGTCAGATTTCAGGCACCTCCTGGAACAAAAATGTCATGCTTGGTAAGCAGCTTTCCTCATCGGTGCCCTGCCAAGTGCACAGCTGATTGATAATTATGAAACAACTCCCATTAGACTCACTATGCACAGAGGCACAGATAAACACACAGGGATTTCTTCAGAATAAAAAAAGATAGGAATCTGCAACATAGCTTGTTAAATACCTTGCATTGTACATACAGTACATCACCCTGGGGGGGGGGGGGGGGGCTTAGGGGTATTCAGAAAAAGTGGAATTAGGCTTTAAACTATTCTACAAGGAACAAAAAAACACTGTAGAAGAATAATGCATTGACATCTAAAGTGTATTCCTTTTATATATATATATATATATATATATATATATATATATATATATATATATATATATATATATATATATATATATATATATATATATATATATATATATATATATATATATATATATATTTTTTTTTATTATTATTGCAGTCTATTTTTGTACCAAGGTGTCCATGAGCACATTTCGACCAGTTAACCCCTTAACCCCTTGATATTAGATAACACATATCAAAAGAAAAAAAAAACATTTTTTTGTAAAGTGTCAAAATTGGAAAAATATTTTCAATAACAGACAAAACATAATAAATATTTTCCAGTAGTTGTCACAGAAGCATTGTAGGAAGTTCAGAAACATACAATTTACTCTTCGCACAAGAGGAAAAGTTGAAAACAGGCGATGGCATAAATGAATTGAGATGATTCAGTTGGTTAAACAATTTCGCTACAATACTCTGAGATGTTTCAAATTGTGGACCTCCTGGATGATTCTATCAAAAACTGCACATGCTGTTCCAACATTCAAACTATATTTCAAAATATTCTCATTTAAATCACTGTGTGATATTTCAACCGCATTGGTGAAACAGTTATTTTTCATCACTCAGAAAACATTAAGCTAAATTACGATGTACAACGTTTTTAAGACTTACTCCATCTAAGAATGAATAAAAAATGTTCAGCTGATTACTTAAGATTTAAAAAGCTCTGAGATTATACTTTTCAATATTATTTTGCCAAGAATGGGCAAACCTGCCTTGGAAGTACATATTTACCAATCTTTCTTTCCCCTCCCAGGGCACATACTTTTTTTTGGCACCAGTAACACATGAATGACATATATGCTCTGCCCCTTGTATCATGCAAATATTTTTGTAAATGGCACTATTGGAGAAAGCATGATGTTTGTTATATAATCACAGACCTGATAACTGCAGAGACTAAAAAAGAAAAGAAAGGGGAGGTAACGTCATGTTTCTTGAACTATAGTGCCTGTACATACTGGCCCCTTGTGTTTATTTGTTAAATGTAATCACAAATCTGAAGGTAACCAGAAGAGGGAAATTAAAAATGAACTTTTTTGCAGTTTGTAAATGTTGGTGGTTGATGTTGCTGTAAATCCATTTATTTAGTTAAAATAAAAAAAAAGATTTATACTCACCTGCTCTGTGCAACAGTGTTGCACAGAGCAATCCCTTACCTCTTCTCCTGGAGTCCCCCGCTGGCACTGTCTGCTCCTGTGTGTGCCCCCATAGCAAGCTGTGTGCAACAGGGGCACACATGTGGGTGCACTCCTGAGCCGGGCTGTGTGCATCCCCAGACACACATAGCACAGCTTGGCCATGCCCCCTGCTTCCTCCTCATTGAATTTTATTGACAGCAGCAACAGCCAATGGCTCCTGCTGCTGTCTCTGTGTCCTGTGAAACTAGGAAGAAGAGAGAAGATCTGCAGCCAGGCACATCACTGGATTGAGGGAGGACTCGGGAAAGTGTGCCCTATTGTCCCACAGTCCTACTTAGAGCTCTGTGTGTCTCTTCTGCAAAAAAAAAAACACCTTGGCTGCCTACCAGCAATGTTTTTAAATGCACACTATGCCTGCATGTGCAGTTCATGGTACACTTGGGGCATCTTCTGGGTGCCAGGATTAGTTAACTCCCTTGCACTTGCTTGGGAGTTATTTTAACCTGGGCTGGCCAATCACAACGGCCAAAGATTTTGAACCCCGAGGATGACTGGACTAAGATGTCACATATAGTGACAGACTGACAAGGGAACATGGGAAACAAGGCACAAGACAACATAGTTTATTTCCATTTTAATACATCACAAAGCACTCTGAAAAAGATAAAGAGTAAACTCAGCAGATTATGTTTGCTTTGCAGATACCTTTGCATGAATAAAATCTCAGACTGACCTACCCAATAGAGGTTCCAACATTCTTCATTTGTGGTAAAATTGACTTGTAACCATTGTACCTGCCAGCAGTACATTCACAGATTCAGAATCACTTCTGAATCTTGGTTAAAGATGTCCATCTGTGGGCACCAGATGTAGGCAGCTGAAGGTGGGGGGGGGGGGTGACACTGCTTGACACTCAGGTGTTGATTTACCTAAGGCAAAAAGAAAGTTGCCCTCTGCAAGTGCAGGTGCTCCAGAGCTTAGTAAATGAGGTAAAGCTTCACTTTGCAAAGAATACCCAATCACATGCCAGGAACATTTAAAAAAAATGCATTTTTGCTTACACATGATTGGATGATGAACGTCATCGGAATTTCTGCTCATTTACCAAACTCTGAAACAACTGCTCTTGCAGAGTGCAACTGCCTTTGCAAAGCACACAGTCTATTTGTCTTTAGTAAATCAACACCTCACTATCACTTTCCAGGAGTTCAGTGGCAGTTAGGCAAAAGTCAGGGAGATACGCAGAAGGCAATGTTCGGACATATGTAACATAAGCACATTGTCCTATAGTCAAGCTGCAGACAGTTTTTGTGTTAATCATGACAAATCTGCTTAGTATTTGAGTGCAGCACTGTCAGCATTATCAGCCTTCTACAGGAAGCTTGTACTATTGGCAGAATCATAAGCAGAATCATGAGAATTCGAAAAACAACAGGGAGCAACATGCAGATGTGGGAAACCTGTGTTGTACATGAAATAGTGTTTTGGTTGCGTCACTGAGAAAAGGTTGATGTATATTTATGATGCTCAACCTGTGGCCCAAGATCTACATGTGGCCCTTTGATATTTGTTGTCAAGCCATGGACCCCAGAAGTATATAATAGGATTTGGAGAATTGCTTTATAAAGAGGCAATAATAGCAGTGATCTTTATTAGCCTCATGTAATAAGTCTCCAATCTCTCCCTGTGTTCTAAAGTATGTCTTCAGTCTCTTTTGTTTCAGATTGACCAGGAGACACCCATAACACTACCCCCCGCATGCCCACTGCAAATAGTTCACACTTTTCGTTATCTCAGGGTCTTGATAAAACTCCCTGTCTCCTCTTATGCCAAGATCAATTTAGAGCCCCTTGTCAGTAGATTAAAAATTACCTTGAAAACATGAAACAATCTCCCTCTCACACTGTTAGGAAGAATAAATATTTTCAAAATGATCTATCTCCCGCGATTCCTGTACGTCCTGAGCAATTCACCAATATATATAACCAAAGCAAAATTTAAAGAGATAGACTCTATAATCACCAATTTCGTGTGGAGGGGCGGTGTGGTGAGAATCGCTAAGCAAACTTTACAGCTGCCCACTTCGGAGGGGGGCTTGGCTCTCCCCTGTCTCCAGACGTACTACATTGCCTCACAACTGGCGCATGCCCTTTGGTGGTTTCATCCTGAGGCCAACAATGCAGCTTCTGCCCTAGAGGCGGCCATCCTCACCTCATATGAATCTCTCCAGAACCTAATACACTGTCTATCACTTAGGGGGAGGGAAGGGGCTACTGTTCTGGCCATGACCCTGCGGATCTTTAGAGTTTCTAAACTGTTATCACCCAGTACCCCAGCTATATATTCTCCCAATGCCCCGCTATGTGGAAACCCAAGCCTATCAGAATTTCATCAGAGAACTGATGGGGGATACTGGTTTAAGAAAGGGGTAAAAACAATATCACACTTATTTACAGACACTTGGTTATGTTCCTTTGCGGAATTCCAGAGAGACTTTGGACTCCCACACACAGCCTACTTCCAATATCTACAGATATGACATACCGCTGCTGCTCAATTCGGACTATGAAATATAGAGATGCAAACTTCCCCACTGGAAAACTTACTGAGTGACCCCTCCCACACCAAAATAGTTTTGTCTTACTATAAGACTCTACTACACTCCACGACCACTAGGCTTACCACCATTGAACAAAGATGGCGCGCAGACATACCTGAGTTGACGGTAGGAAATCTGGGGGGAGATTCTTCCCCTGCAGGTGACCTCCGTCATTTCCTCAAGGGACAAGGTGATCCAGACCAAACTATTGTATAGATCCAATTTTACACCATATTTGTTATATAAATTAAAGAGATTATCCACTCCTTTATGCACTCGATGTGGAATGGCCGATGGAACATTCTTCCATCTGATGTGGGAATGTGCTCCGATAAGGAAGCTCTGGTCGGATGTTACTGCTTTCATCAGCTCTGTAGCTGAGATTCCTAATATTTGCAATCCTCTTAGATGTTTACTGGGATACATTGATGATGAAGACGTATCCAAAAATGTACAATCCTTCATACGCATAGTGCTATTTTATGCTAAAAAAAACGATTACCATGCACTGGAAATCTCAGTCCACACCAAATATAAAGCTTTGGCTTACCGTTGTCAACCAAGCTATACAATTATATAAGTTAACATACGAAGCTAGAGAATGCCCAAAAAAGTTCTCCAAAATATGGGACTCCTGGGTTAACTCAGAGAGTACCATACCACCTGCCCCCTAGGGTACAGCTCTTAATAGGGATACTATGCTTCCAGAACTGCCAGTGCCTAGGCCCTGACTAGGGTAGATTGTGCTATGTGATGATATTTTCTGTATGCTGTTTCATAATGTTTACCAGTATACCCGAGTATTGTATTGCACTTTGACTGAAGCTATGTTCGCTAGGATAATATACCTGTGTAGTGTTTGTTTGTTATGTTTTTTTATAAACAATAAAAAAAAAAGTTATCCTTTAAAGTATGTCTTCAGCTTGTAACCACACTCATAGAATGTTCATCGTCTCTGACCATTACTTCATCTAGTATGCCTGCAGTCTTTGACAGTCTTCTTAAGAAATACATGAATAAAAAATGATGGGTGATCCTTTGGTGATGTCAAGGACCCCACTTGAGTTCCCTTATACCATATAAGCTGGCAACCTCTAATGCATAGGACGAAACAAAAACATAATAATACCTTTTTGGAGTAGACACATATAGATAAATATGTGGTTTAGCTATTGTTCCATCCTTCGCTATATTGGCTCCACCTTTTCCCACCTCTTCCTGGTGAGCAGGGTCTCTCAATTGGTTAGAGCCTGAAGCAAGGCTTGGTCTCCATTGTGCTGGGCACCATTTTGGGTGGGTGGAACGCATGTGACGTGGCAACTTCTGGTTTTCGCCCAGGGGACCCGCTGCATTTGCAGGCAAAAAAAGTATCCCCTCAACAACTGTCCTCCTTCCATTTGGTGTGGATGGGATACATCCTCTTGCAGGTATGCAATATTTGTTATGTCTCCCTTTTAGATGATATATCTTGCCCCTTACTTTGTAATAATGTGTGTCCAGTATATAGAACTACTGTTGTTTATTTATACTTTACAGAATTATACCATCTATGCCCGCATTCTGTGATATTATCTTATATCAATTGTACCTAGATGTAATCCTGGTTTGGATGCATCATTGACTTATCAGGTACATATTTGGTACATCATTATAATATTTTATACTCCTTTTGCCTATTTATTTGCCAATTTTATGGCCATCAGTTTTCTTCCTTTTAATGTATCAGTCCCATTGGGCTATTATAATGCAATATACCAGCACAAGTCCCATTTGTAATCCAGTTTCCCTATGTCCGACCCCCAGATGTTTATGGACTATGTTTGGATCTGCCTTACATGCTGTGATTCTGGGGTAATGTAATCATGTTAGTGTATCATCACTGTATATATAAGTACAGTATATCAATGATAGATGATGTATTGTTAAAGGATGTATATATATATATATATATATATATATATATATATATATATATATATATATATACAGTATATATATATATATATATATATATATATATATATATATATATATATATATATATATATATATATATATATATATATATATATATATATATATATATATATATATATATATATATATATATATCAAATATGTAAAAAAATATTTTATATTTGGCAGAATATAACATCTTTTATCAGTGGTCCTGAAGAAGCTACGCATCTTGACAAAACACATTGGCCAGCTGAGGTGGCCCGATATACAGAATATTCTTTCATCTTGATCACAGTTGTATCTATGGTCTGAAGAGCATATACAGGGAGCCAGAATGTTATGTCATATATCTTGTTTTTAGTAATTGTCATTACCCCCTTTTTTTGCTTTTATGCTATATTAGCATGTTTTACATTTTGGAAAAATAAACACTGATGTTTTATTTTCAACAATGTTGTTGTGGTCTCATGTTTAGTGCCAGTAAAGTCCACCATTGGCAAAACTTATATCTTGCAAAAAGTACCTTTCTATAGATTTTGATTGAATATGGCACGGATATAGGTCCTTTGTTCCTGTACAGACAAATAGCATAACATATTTTACTTTACTATTGTCTAGAGTTTTTGTTTAAACCCATTTCTCTGAAATAAATTCATAGAAAATAGAAATAGAAATTTGAGGAATTTAAACTCTGTTGGTTGAACAGTCATTTCTGTTTCCACCATTCAAACTCTTTTGAATTAGAGAAAATTGCACTGGTTCTGTTAATAAATGCACCTCATGTTAGGTAATGCACTGACAAAACTTACAGAATTGTAATGATATAAATGGGATGTATTTGTTGAGTGCATATATCGAGCTATTGCAGAAATAATTTGAAATATTTAGCAATGATGGAATTTAAGGCAAAATTACTTGAAGTGAATATACAAAAAAAGCTGCAATAAAGAGTCTAATGCGATGAAAGCTTTGTATGACTTGCCCTGCTTGCAGCATGAGAATAAATTCAAAACCACATATTTTCAGGCAACATGAACTTATTATTTAGAATAATGTTTTCCTATAGTGGAGAAAATGGGATTTCAGATGAATTGCAGCAGGACGGACAAAATAAGTGATTCAGGAAAGCAGTCTGCATCTTAGGATCTCAATTATGTGCATCATAAATATATCCTAACTTACTCCTATATTTGCATGGATAGCCTCCTTCTACCCCTGAAATGATAACCATGCTGACTAGGAAGGAACTCAAGGTTTGGTCCAAATGCATTTGGGCCAAACTTTGACTGTTAGGGTGTTTGTCCAAAGGCTGGATTTTTTGCCCATTCGGCAGGAGCCAAATGTCATATATAGTAGCAGTAGTTCTACTGCTATGATATATCATAGCCTATTTTCTGTCAATGGTTGCTAAGGAAGTGGCCGGTGCAGGCACCCACCACATCCTTAGCAACCAGTGACACTTCCCAGCCCCATTCATTTACATGTTGGGAATCCCAGGCCATGTAAACAAAACAGTAGGGATAACATGACATCACTGATCAAATATGACCACATGGGACTTTTTGTAATAAAGGACCTGTCAAAAACTTTGTAAGCGTCTTTTTTTACTGTTTACTTTTTTGTATCCTTTACTCATTCACATGGGCGGGGTGGTATCTGAAGACTCCTTGTTGTTAAAGAGGGGCTTCCAGAATCTGATAAGCCCCCGATCTCCAGATCCCCAACATGGGAACAAGGTGCTTTGCCAGAGGGCTCTCCCTTGGCAACACCCCCCCATATGCTGAGGGCATATGTCCAAGTATAATTCAGGAGGTAAGGCATATGATTTCCCTTTCCATGCCTCTCAGGCTGCATGCCCATATAAGGTTCTGCCATGGATTTTTAGGAGGGGCCTCATGTTTTTTTCTTGTTATAATTCATACCAGACTCTTTGGATCTAGTGTAGTACATAGGGAGGACCCCACTCTGTATTTTATTTATGTATGTGTGGGGTATATCTCATCTCAGATAAGGGTCTAATATAGAAGAATCACCATCTGCTTTGTTTACAAAAATATGTAAGAAGCCAAACCTCTTATTTACTGGCAATTTAAGCAGCATTTTTATCCTTGTGAATGTCAGTTTTGGCCAGATGAACCACTTTCTGAGCAGGTAAAAGCATGCCCCAGAAATGTTATTTAAAGGAACTTTGCAATGTTCATATTAAAGCTTTATGCACCCTGCAAAATTAGCCCAGGACTTCAAAGGGCTTTGCATTTGGCACCCAAACTTTAGTCATATTCTGCAAACCCACCTTCAACCAAACCCATGTACATTTGGCTTATCCCTAATTTAAGCTTTGTTCCACCTCATTTTCAATGTGAACATGCTCTACTCTTTTAGTACATATGGGTCATTGTCTGCAATCCCAATCAAAGACAAAATATATTCTGTGCCCTCTATCCTAGAAAACCCAGGTAAAACATATGTCAAAAATGCACTGTGTGTCAAATGATTATATGTAAAACCACGAGAGTACAAAGTAAATAAATACATTTTTACAAAAACTTTAAAACAGAAAAAAATACAATTAGCCCAAAACCATTATAAATTCCATTTACTTCAACTGGCAATGGGCCATTTGAATGCCCAAATTGTCTATTCTCAAAACAGCACAGACTCTTCCAGAGACAAAAAATAAATGTTGGCTATTCACAATGTGCAATACAAAATAATGCAGGGCCAGATAAACCGGAACCCATCTAACTAACTGGACTATAAAGGCACAGCATGACAGACAACATTTAGGTAAAAGTATAGATTTTACTGTACAAAATGTAAAAAAATAAAGGCATACAATCCTAAAATAGATCCATTGATCTCTACTAAGGTACTGGAAGGCCACAATTGTAGGTATAAAAGCATAGCATCACTTGTAAAAGTGACACAAGTGATGCTATGCTTTGATACTTAAAATTATGGTCTTCCGGAACCTTAGTAGAGATTGTGTATACATTTATTAATGGATCTATTTTAGTCTTGTATGCCTTTGTTTTTATACATTTAGTACAATAAAATCTATATTTCTACCTAATTGATGTCCCCCATGCTGAGCCTGTAACGTCTGGTTAGTTAGGCGGGTTCTGGCTTATCTGGCCCTGCATTCTTCTTTGTCTTCTGGAGACAATTGTGGGTTCCCTGCTCATGCAGACCCATGAAATGCCAGATATGCAATTATATTATAATGATAATGTATGTATTTGGCTTTAGATGTATACTATCATCCTGAGGCAGATGTCTTTCTTTGGACTTTCCTAAGCCTGAAGAAAAGATCATAGAAAGCAATTGAGCCACTGGACATTTTTCAATGAGAAAAGATCCAAATGGTACATCCCAATGGATTAGCTCAATTCTTTTACAGTCTACAGAATATCTAATAAAAGTTCTAAAAGGTTTACTTTTACTATTAAATTGTTTTAAAAATATATTTTACATCATAGTTTATTCTTCTGGTTCAAATTTGAATGTAATATATTGTGATGTATTTTAATATGGCAAAGTCACACATTCATTGAGATGAGATCCTTGTGCACAGAATGCTTGCATACTTCAATCCAGATTTCCTAAAGATTGCGATGCAAATTCTTTCAAGCATCAAATATTAGGATAAAATATGTAAAACAGCTTGCATTTTTGGAAGAGTTGTAATCATGCTTTACCCTTTAAGTACAGCAGCAGATAAGGTAATCCTTGCATCATTTCAGTAGAAGGGATTTGTGTCAGTTCAAAACACTGATAAATAATGGCAAGCTCTTCCATCAAATAGAGTAGTCTGGGTGTACCTTCTTTGTCAAATATTTATGTATGTTTCCCCTTTCAAATATTGTCAGCATGAAAAAAGTAAATTATAAATAGGAGGGAGCATTAAAGGCTTATATTGTCAATCTTTCAATCAGCTCTTTTGAGGTTCAAAGGAAGAACTGTATAGTAATGTGAAAGCATGGATGAGCACAGCAAAAAGTAAGTAAAATTCTTCAGTCTCTTCCATGTTTCAAAAAGCAGTTGTACCAGTTAAATTATCATCTTATTGAGACTTCTTGGCATCTTATTGAGCTCTCGTGACCATTTTTATGCAATCAAAGATTTGTATTAAAAACAAAAATGGAAATAGTTTTTGATTTTTTAGAGTTGACATCTTTTTTTGCTAAATTAAATGCAGGTGGCGCCAACTCTACAAATATCTATATAGATCTTCAACATTCAATGACAGCTGCCCCTTAAAAGTGTAATATATACTAGAAAATAACAGCAAACATTCAATGTAGGCGCTATTCCTCTACAAGTGTTTCAGTGATAGATTATGCATACACTTAATATCAAATATTTTGTGTCATCAAAAAATCTATATGAACATTTGTGTTTCCACAAATGCGTGAAAATGTGCAATTACGTATAATATGCAAATATTGTGAAAAAAAAAGAGAAAATATAATAAATAGTCCTTTGTTATAAAACAATTCAATGTATGTGTTCTAAATAGTGTTCATCCATCCACCATGCTCTTGTATAGGTGTTGTATAGGTGTATAGGTGTTGCTAAAACAGTACATTGCAGTGCTCCACCACTAGTGCTCATCAATTTTGCATTTACCAGAGCCCTAAGGTCCCCAGGACCAATCAAGCTTTTAGTGTTATTATGGCCCAAAAAGCCTGAATTTCAAACTGTTTCTTCCTTGGATATTCCTCATGACCTCCACCAGACCACAGGTATATTCAGAAATAGGTAAACATCAAGCCCCGGAAAGGAACATAACACAATGATCGTGCAACACAGTTTATTTAAAATCCCTTCAAAACTCCCATCCCATACTTTATGCTTTTACATTAAAAAGAGCCCAGTCCAGCACCACCTTGACTTGCATATTTATGTATGTGAAACCAATCCACCATCAACTAATTTGGTTTGCTCCACTGCTTGTCTCAAATCTGACGTGTGTTCCACTAATAGATCGGATGTGACGTCACTCTGTGGTCCACAGGTGTCTAGGCAGCAATCCGACTTTACATCTAATTTATCTACCTCCCTCCCCACAATAAACTTTGGCCCCTTCTGTGTTTGGAACTATGCAGCTCTGTACAAGAAGCTCAATGTTTTTCTACCATACTCCATTGTCCCATCTCACAGTAAGTATGAGAAAAATTACTACACATTTGACTCACAATAGGACACAAATGTGACCATTATGTACAATACAAAATAAGTATTCCTACACACATCAGAAGTTAAAAAAATTATCTTGAGCTATCACATTTGTATATATATATATATATATATATATATATATATATATATATATATATATATATATATATATATATATATATATATAAAACAAAATTGTGAAGTAGTAACTTTTTTAACCTAATTGTATAAATTCTGTATTTTGATGCATACAGGAAGACAAATATACCCACAACTATACAATAGCTAAATATTGTATCATTGCCATCAGTTTGCAGGTACTGACAGAGTACAAACAGCCAGAAAAACATCCATAGGCAAATAAACATTGCGTCTCATGGAATAGCAAATAGAAATTAAATATCTTCTAACTTGGTTAGACGTACACATATTTGCATTGCTCTTTGTCAGCTTTGACACAATAAGAACCCCCTTTTTTTTTTTTTTGAGGAAACAGAAAACAAATGGGGGGATTAGGGGAGAAATAAATAAAAAGGGGGAGGAGGAGAAGGGTAGCCATAGAGGAAGGGATAAAATGTAATATGTTCTCCTCTTTATCCCCTCTGAAGAGACACTGGCCAACAGCCACATTGGTCTAAACATTATTATGGGGAATGGTTTTCAAGAGTTCTTTATATTTATCAGATGATTAGAATCGGGTTCAGTAGAACCAGGTCTTACAAAGACAGTCACCTTGTATTTTAATGGGCAATGTGAGATCTTCCATTTTCATTAGATCATTAGATTGTTAACCGCTAGTATCCATTAACCTATCGTGGGAGCAGAAGTAGCTTTCTATTTAACTGCTATAAAGGTCTGTACTGTGTTAATGAGATGGATGGCTAATGAGTGTCAATATTTCCCCCAGTAATGGCTTTTATTATCTGTTTTATAAAACTTTTAGTTTAGAAATGATTGTTATGTACAGTATTAACTGACTGCAGCTTCATCCTTGACATTACACAGGCTTTAATGCTGTTTTTTGTGTGTACTTATAACAATCATAGTGTACTTTTAAAATATGATACTGTTTTATTCATGTTTGCAGGGGAGTCTTGAAACTTAAAATGGGACCTTCAAAAACTATTGATATTATCATTTAGTTCTATAGGCTCACTGCTTTACCAAATGTATTGTTTGGATTGTCTATCATCTGTGCTGTGCACTTCACTGGTTTATGCGAAATCTGAAAAACTGCCTTGACCAGATAAAGTTCAAAATATGGATCAACCAACAACAGCAAAAGGGTTAACTCATTTTTTACAGGTAAAACATTTTGCATAGAGTTTGAGAGTAAATGAAAGTGATTGGATGACAGTGTATGGTTAACAGGGACAGTCGTTGTCACTGCAGTGGGCAATATACCCTGTAATTTAGACTTTTCCAGGCCATTTAATGGCTTAATTGAAATTATAACCTCTTCACATCATGCAGAATGAGCTAGCTAAGAGGTAGAGGTTGGGTTGGCTAAGCTTGCATTAATTTTATTTGGTTAAATGAAAGTAAGGATGGCTGTTGCATAGTGTTTATTTTTTATATTTTTTTTAAAAGAAAATTAATTGTATACCTAAAGCAGCTGCTCAATAATTGACCAACATAGTTTTCATGCTTGGGGGTAATCAGGTTGAAAAAAAATTTGAATATATATATATATATATACTGTATATATAATTTGAATATTGAAAACAATAAAACGAACCTGACAAAATATAAAATGGGAGTTAATACTGCTGACTTTATTCAAAACAAACAAAAAAATTGAGTTATAGCCACCTCAGAGATATTTGCTATGCTACCCCATGTACTGATGTATGGAAGAACTGTTTTATTTTGCAACTTGTGACATTTTCACCAGTTATGTTGCAGAACTTTACATCATTTTATACAGATTTATTTCAATTGGCGTTCAATCCGCTTCTAAATAAATTGCCAACAATAGAGTTCAATTGACTTCAGGCTATCCCAAAATGGCCACCACAATTCAACTCTATGGGACAGCTACTGACAACAAATGGATGAATGTTTTGACAGCACAGTCAGGGACAAAGGTCTGAGAGTGACATTTTAGGAGGAAGAAGCAAAAAAAAAAGGAATAAGAGGAATCCCCTGCTAAATTATTTTTCTTATGGGTATAGTTCTGCTAATACAGTGCATAGAAAATATAAACTAGAACTGTTTCTTCTGTCTACCTTAGAGGACTGAGCAGAACTGATTGCTGGATTGAAAGCTACAACTAAGGCTATTGCCGAAACACGCCAGCACTATTATTTTATAGACATGTGCACACTGAAATATTTTGTTTCGGAATTTTGTTTTCGTCCGAAAAATGAATTTATTTAGTTACTCCCGAAATTTGTTTTTATTTATTTTGTTTAGTTAAAAAAAATGCATTCGTCCGAAAATCCAAAATTATTCAGGTTGAATCTGTCATTAAAGGCTTATGGTGTCTGTCGAATGTTCTAAGAAGATTTGACGGAGCAGCTAAACTGTTCGACGCCACAATTGTACATTTCTGGTTGAATGTTCCGCCTACAAGCTATAGAAGAATTCAAATGTTGTATGAAACTAGTAATAATTATATTTATAAATTATTATTACTAGTCAACCAACATTCAAATTATTCTATAGTCTATGGGCGGAGCATTTGCCGGAAATGTACGATTGCGGCGTCGTACAGTTTAGCTGCTTGTCGAATCTTCTTAAAACTTTCGACAGACACCATAAGCCTTCAATGACAGATTCAACGTTTGTATGTTTTTCGCTGCGTCGTCGAATATTCGTCGTTCATGACGAATGGTCTACCCCAACACTGTCTCTATAATGTTGAATCTTTTCTCTCTATGTCGAATCTTTCCTCTCTATGTAGAATAATCTTGGACTAATAATGGCACATTAGACCGCAGATTCTATAGACACAGATTGATATTGTCAGCATCATGTCGAATCTCCTATCTATATTGAACTGTTGTAGCAACTAACATGAAAATAAAGCATTTTTTTATGTCGGATCTTTCGGATTTCGTATTCTGAGCGTTCGTTTTCATATGTTAAAACGATAACTAAAATACCCAATATTCGTACGAAAATGCATTCTGATGAAAACGAATGCACATGTCTATTGTTTTACTGTCACTCTGATGTACCAATAAATGACACTTCAAGAAAAACAGTTTTGCCAGCTCTTCTTACTATTTGTTACACTGGATTGAACGTGTCACATGGTCTGCACAGAGAAGTTTCTTGTGCTAGAGTATCTGTCTTTAAGATTCTTGAAGTTACATTAATTTCATGCAACACAGTACTTCTATATCCATGGCATCAGGAGCTAGCGTGATAGACTGTATTGCATAAGAAAGGAAAGACATGTCAGTTAAATGCAGAGACTAAATACAGGCAATTTTTACCGTAGAGTCTGCAGGATAAAGTAAGCTGACTAATCAGTGACTTTCTTCAGGGTAGATCATGTTAAAGGGACACTTGTTGCTTAAAGGGGTTGTTCCACCGAAATTATTATTATTTTTTTTAAATCCTTTCTCCCGCTGTGTACATATGCAACAATGTACTCACCCGTCCCAGGCATCTAGGCGCCAGCATTCAGAATTCCCAAAAAATAATAATTTAGATTACACAGAGATGGACGTTTCCATCTAAGCTCAGGGCAGTCTGAAGCCCAACGGCATCCGGGATGCGGCGAATCCAGTATTGAAAATGGCGCTATTGTACCCGCCCTCGTCACATGACTGGCTTCATGAGTCATGTGACGAGTGGAAATAATGCGCGATTTGGAGTTCGGGGCTTGTGAATGCTTTCCTGGGCAGCGTGACGCTGTAAACCCAGGAAGCATTGCGGCAAAGGAAGGACAGAGCGACATGCCCAGCCCCGCTGCACATAGACCAGGAAGTGCCTGGTTGATATACATGAAACACAGGTATGGAAGCGTTTCAATTTTATTTTTTTACTGCGGAATCGTTTTTGACTGACTGAGCCCGTTTGTTTAGAAGAATGTTGTATAGAAGGGTGAACTTCCACTTTAATTCAGTGTGTAGTATTTTATAGAGACAGTACATGAGCTACTACTTTGTTGCCTCGGAAAATAATCTGTTGCTGTACAATTATTCAGGGCCCCACACAATTCTCTGAGCTCACTAATGGACAAGTTTGGAAATCACAGTATTATATAGTTAGCTTATTAAAACAGGGAAAGGTGAATTGTGATCACATTTGTTAATGTTGAAATGTCAATACTGTGATTCCACCTAATTATTTAAGCTGCTGTTCTGTTTGTACAAACCATTTTTTTCTTTGTGTCAGCATTCAGCCACCGATAAATATAGTTGCATATTATTTACAATTGTCTGTCTCACTGTGTTCTGGGATTTCAAGGTTACAGTATCTCAAGATTTTGGTAGGAGCTATACCTGTATATCTAATAAATCCAACAGCTATGGGTATTCTGCACAAGTTAATTTGTAAAATTATATATTTTTTTGTACAGACCAGATCAGATTCCAGTTAATAAGCTTCTAATTTAAAGTGTATCAATATTTTTTTTTGAGTATTCGATAAACGAATGCAGAGGGTGGAGTCTCCAGCAGGTTTGTTTTTTTCTTTTGCTGGACAGATAGCGATAAAAACCTTGGGTGATTCTACTACAACAATATTGTGGAATTGGTGATCTGCTGCATTTTAAAATTGGATGGACAACTCTTGTACACAAGGGCTTTCAGCGCCAATTCCAGAGTTCAACTTTAACCATTCCTTAAAGTAATTGTAAAAATTGTAAAAGTGACTGGCCTCAGGTATACACAAAGATAAAACAAATCCTGTTTATCTTCAGCCCCCTCTTCTCTATATCTGTTCAAAGTCAAGAATGTACTGTATAAAGCTTGTCTGGGATATCAGAAAACAAGGGGCGGAGTGATGAAACAACATTCTGCTGAGCTCAGTTAGGAGAACTCTGACAGCACGCAGGAACAGAGCTGAGGCTGTCAATCACAAGCTGTGTGCTGAAGATCCCTCTCCTGTCATTTTTTTTCTCTTGGTGTCAGCAAAACATGGCAGAAGTGACTCATGCAGATAGCAGAGGAATAGGGCAGTAGACAGAAATGACACTCTGGATTGAGAGAAGTACACACTATAGAGGAATATGCTTTGTTTGCATTTCAAATCAGGGGTTTACAACAACGTTAGGCTAATAAAAATAAATAAATAAATATATAAAAAGTTGGCATTAGAAATACAGTACTATAAGTTAGCTATCATGTTATAATTATTTTTCCCTTAACGTGGATGTAAACCTAAATTATTTTTTTAAATTAGGGCTTGCACCGTGTACAGGATTTCTTTTTACTTCAATAGTTTTTTATTGATATTTTTCAATCAAACAAAATAATGCATTACAATAGCATATAGTACACAATGCATCGTAACAGTAGGAGACAAAGTAATACTCATTATCTAACATACAGATATGTGTTGGCTAAGCAATATAATACTACCAATCATCATAAGAAAAAATGTAGAGTATTTTCTGTAGAATATTTTCTCAATAGTATCAAGTCAATAAGAGATCAAATCACAATATCAAAGGAAAAAGAAAGAAATACATTAGCAAACAAATAAAATAAAGGAACTAGCTTTCCCGAACACCCCATATGGGAATCATAGTGTTCGAGAGCTATCTCCTCTCTTATTTCCTATCTGAATAGTAAACAACGTGTCGGAGGAAATAAGGTAAACAGAATTATGTCCTGTTTTTGAACCAGACGTTCCAGAGGTCCCATTGGATTGAGTATTTATGAAGAGAGCCCAAGGATGACGCTAAAATCCTTTCATAGGAATTATGTAAATCCAAGAGGTCAATAGCGTCATCAGGGGAAGGCGGATCGGGATCTTTCCACTTTCTTGTAATCGACAATCTAGCTGCCAAGAGTAGATGGGTTATCGTTCTACGAAGATTAAATGAAAACCTGTCTATTCCTAATGATAAAATAGCCAATGCTGGATCAGGAGCCACTCGTGTTTGAGTCAGGTCAGATATTATATTGAAGATTCCTGCCCAATAGACTGTGAGCTTTGGACAACTCCATAATATATGGAATATGTCTCCTCTGACTGAAGTTGGGCAACGTCTCCAACAAGCTGCAGGGGTTTGGGGGTCAAATTTAGACACTATTACCGGAGTAAGGTACCAACGCAAAGTGATTTTGATAGATAACTCCCACAAGGAGGTGCAACGAGTGGCAGATTGATTGGCCTTACAGGCCAAGCGCCATTGGTCATTCGTGAAAGAGCATTTAAGATCTTTTTCCCAAAGAAGATGGGAGGCAGATTTATTAAAAACTCGTTTTTGTTGCATTAATTGATAAAATAAAGAAATGCCCTTATTTTATCGTATTGGCGAAGAAAAATAGGTCCAAGCTGAAGCATTAACTTGTTTGGAAATATTGCCAAGTTTATATAGACAATGCATTAATTGAGTATATTGAAACTCGTTGGTGTGAGGGAGGTCATATTCCGATTGGATAGAAGAAAAGGTCTTGATGTATCCATTCGAATAAAAGTCGTCCAGATACCTAATACCTTTCTGGTTCCAAAAGGAAATCGGCATCCTGTTAGTAACAAAGTATAATGTTTGGATGGGAATTCTAACTTCGACTCCGGGCCCTGCTAGACCAGTGGAGCTTATAAATTGTTGCCAAGTTCATATGGATGCAAGCATCGTAGGAGGTAAGTGTATTGGGGTCTTAACACCCAATAGAGAACCAAACAACCAGAGGTTGGTAGAACCATACGTACAGTAACTAGCCTCTATCAGCCCCCATTGAGTAGCAGGAGTATGATAGAACCACTCCTTCAGTTGGGACAAGATGGAGGAATGATAATAGTCCTGGAAATCAATATATCCAGTTCCACCGCTCATTCTATGTTTAATTAACCTATCATGAGTACACCTGGATTTCTTCCCATTCCAGACAAATTTAGACAAGAGAGATTGCATGGACTTAAAAAACATAACAGGAACAGGAATGGGCAAAGTCCTGAAAAAATATAAAACTTGTGGAAGATGTACCATTTTGAAGGCTGATAATCTACCCCACCAAGAAAATTCGAATTTGCTCAAAATCTGAAGGTCAGTTTGTAGTTTACTTCTAAGGGCAAGGTAGTTGTGTTCATATAATTTTTCGGTGGTCCTTGTGAGATGAACACCCAAATATGGGATGGTGAAATCCGCCCAAACATAGGGGAATTGATGTTGCAACAAATTTTTATTAACAGCATCAACTCCAATGTCTAAGATGAGTGACTTCAAGGCATTAGCCTTGTAAAATGAAACCTCGCCAAACCAGGATAGAAGCTTTTGGATTTCGGGTAAGGAGGAGAATGGATTAGTTATCATTAAGATGACATCATCCGCAAACAAGCTTATTTTATGTACTTAAATGCCAATATTAATTCCTGAAATTTTAGAATTAGTTCTAACATGTTCTGCCAGGGGTTCAATCAGCATGTTGAAAATTAGGGGAGAAAGTGGACACCCCTGTCGAGTTCCATTGGAAATATCAAAAGGTTTAGATAAAAGACCTGAGGTAAAGACTCTGGCTGTAGGAGTAGTATACAGAGCCAGTATTGCTTCAAGGATAGGCCCAGCAAATCCAAATTTCCGAAGAGTCAAGTTCAAGTAGTCCCAATTAACCCTGTCGAACGCCTTCTCTGCATCCAGAGAAAGAAGCAGAGAAGGCGTTCCCATCAGTCCCACATTGTGAATCACATTCACCATTCTCCTAGTAGCATCTGAAGCCTGGCGGCCTCTCATAAAACCCGCTTGGTCAGTGTGGATTAGGTCTGGGAGAATTTGATTCAATCTGCTGGCTATCAACTTGGCATATATTTTCAAATCAACGTTAAGTAAGGAGATTGGCCTAAAATTAGAAGGAGAGTTGGGTTCTTTACCAGGTTTGGGTAGAGTAACTATAATGGCCGACAACATTTCACTTGGAAAAGCGGAGGTAGAAATCGAGTGGTTGTACAGTGTTGTTAAGTGAGGGGAAACTAAATCCTTAAATAACTTGAAATATTCCCCAGTATACCCATCAGGGCCCGGAGACTTAGAGGAAGGCAGACCATCAATGGTTTTACTGATTTCATTTATAGTGATAGGGGCATTCAATTGCTCAAGATGTTTAGCAGATAATTTAGGTAAAGTGATTTGATCGAGGAAAGACCCAATCTCCTCACTAGTTGGTTGATGGGTGCTAGCATCCAATTTGAGGTTATACAAATTATCATAATAAATGCCAAAGGCATCGGCAATGGATTGTGGATTGATGAGCTTTTCACCAGAAGTCGGGTGATAAAGGTAGGGGATTTTAGTTTTTAAATCTAAGACCTCTGCGACTAGCCATTAGCTTCCCTGACTTATTATTAGCAGTGTAGGAGGTTGCTTTAAGTTTCCTCAAATTACGTTCATAGGATTCAAGTAGTAAGGACCGTAATTCGTGTCTCAGCTCAAATAGTTGGGACCGAAGGTGAGGCGATGGAGTTGATTTATTTCTGAAATCAACCTCCTCTATCTTTTTGGATAATTCATCGAGTTTCTTAGTTCTTAATTTCTTAACTCGCGATCCGAGTTGAATGAAGAAACCTCGCATATAAGATTTGTGGGCATTCCACAATACCGCCGGGTCGGACACCGAACCTACGTTGTTGGAGAAAAATTCCGTAAATTTTTGTTTAAGAAATTCCTCGTGAGTAGGGTTTTGGAGTAGATAATTATTAACACGCCACAGGTACGAGTGCTGTTTAGAATTCTTATTAGCTATTTTAATACTGATTGGTGCGTGGTCCGACCGGGTGATAGAGTGAATGCGAGAGTCAATAACATTCTGCAGTAGCCATTTGTCAGAAATGAACATGTCAATCCTGGAATAAATGTTGTGACGCGAGGAGAGAAACGTATAGTCCCTCTCCTCCGCATGACAACACCTCCATATGTCAAAAAGATCATTCTCTCTAAAAAAGGTGGATAGAGGGGAAGAAATCCTCTTGGGACCGGAAGAAACATCCATAGTGACATCTGAAACAATATTAAAATCCCCACATAACAGCAGATGACCTACCTGTACTTTTCGAACCTTCTCAAGCACGGATCTATGAAACTTCAATTGACCGTGGTCCGGGGCATACAAGTTTGCAATAGTATACAAAACATTGTCTAATTTACAAACTAATATAACAAACCTTCCATTCGGATCAGTAGTGCAGGATATTAACTGAAAAGAAATAGTGTCACGGATGGCAATCAAGACACCCCTTTGTTTTCTAGAAAAGTCAGCCTTAAAAACATAGGGAAAGGATCTATTGTTACATTGGGGGGTCGCCCCTTGAGCAAAGTGCGTTTCCTGCACGCAAAGTACATCGCATTTGTGGGAGATAGCAGTTCTCCAAAGCGAAGAACGTTTTGCTGGGTGGTTCAGTCCCTTCACATTAAGTGAAAGAAAATTGATAGACATTGTGAATAGCGTGTAGAAGCTGCTGGAATGTGCCGATGAAGTTCAAATTTTGGGAGTAGTGTGCAGAAAATAACTACCTAGTACACTATATACTAGAATGATAAGGGGAAAAGAAAAAGAAAAACACAAAAACACAGGGCAAAACAAAACAAACAAACAAAAAAAAAAGGCACACAAATATAATAAAAAAAAAATAGGTATCAGTGAGTTGCTCAATCAGAACAGGACCAAGGAAGTAGGATATTCAAGGCAAGATATGCTTAAACAGAAATATATCCTACAAACTTGGATAGAGCAATACCAGAACAAAAGTGTCAAATGCAACTAATGTCGGGTGATATTAGTAACCCGACACTATAACAGGGTAATGTTCAAACAGCAAAGGATGTAAAGACTGGCATCCAGGGAACATTGTTGCAGTGAAAAATAACATCAACAAATACTTCTTCAATGTATTACTTTGCAGCAGGGATGTGATGAGCTGTGTTGCTTCCTTTACCAAGATGTATACCGTCCATAGCCCGTCTTTCCTCATCAGATAGTTTAGGGAGAATGCCCCACGAGTGCAGCAAGCGAAGTCCATCCAGAGGCTTGGATATGATGATGGTTTTCCCATTAGATGTTATCAGCAATGTAGCAGGATGTCTCCACTTATATGGGATCTTATGGTTGTTTAAAGCTTTTGTGACAGTTTTCAGCTGCCTTCTCATATTGAGAGTATATTTTGACAAATCAGCGTACATATGAACCTCCTTATAAGGAGCAGGGAGTTCAGGTTGGGATCGAGCTCTGGTCAGCAATTTCTCTTTAGTAGGGAAAAAATGTATTTTCATGAGAACATCGCGTGGGACGGATGCGTCCAGGTGTTTCGGTTTAGGAATGCGGTGTATACGGTCAATCATTCTTTCTATTGGGGATATGTCCGGTAACAAGGCCATTATCATGTCTCCCGCATACTTTTGTAGATCTGCCTGAGCAATATATTCAGGAACTCCCCTCAGTTTAATGTTTTTCCTCCTAGAGCGATCTTCCAAATCCGCGATTTTAGCACGCATCCAATCTGCATCATCCATTTGATCTCTATATGCGTTAACCAAATTGTTCACAGTTTTTGATTGTTTCTCAATCTTATTTTCTACATGGAGGACCCTCTCTCCCAAACCTTTCATTTCAATAGAAAAGTTATTGAGCATAGCAGATATATTCACCATAAGTGACGATTGAAGGGATAAAAGCATATCCTTCATGGTAGTATCAAGGACCGGTTGGCCTGAGGTAGGATAACAGGCTATTGATGATGCCACTTTAAGGCCTACCTGGTCCTGGCTTGATGATGTCGCAGGAATTACAGGGGATTGCTCTGAATGGTCATATTTCATTCGCGTTTTAGCCGGGCTTTTAGAGGATGGACTATGAGGGGGAGACACCTCCGGGTTAAATACATGAGAGTCTGGATCCCAGTTGTCCTGTATCTCATCAGGGAGATCAGTATAATAGGAGGATGGCATTACCTCAGATCTGTGGGGGCCATTTTGAAGCTGATCCTCTGCTGCAGCTGACATATCAGACATGTCAGTCAGCTTTCTAAAGCGAGTTTCTTTAATCCGCTTGCGTGACTGCATCGAGTGTGGTCTCCCCTCACAGAATATCAGTCTCAGGCGATTCACAGAGCGATATTTTGATGGATTGGCCGAGAAATCCCCAGATGCCAGTCAGAGCTGTTAGCTCAGGCATCCATCACGATGCATGCAGGCCACGCCCCTCCCGTGTACAGGATTTAATTTTATCTGTGCCCAGTCTTGCCGCGAAGAGTTAATTCAGCTCTGAGCAATCCTCTTATTTTTTTCAGTGAGATAAAAACTGTCACACAGAGAAATAACAGTCAGTGTTCCGCCTTGCTGTGAGTGACAGGTGATTTACATATCTCATGCATGATCCTGAGGGAGACATTCTGTGTACTTCAGATCTCTCCTCCTTTCCTCTCCAGCTCTCTGAGGATTGGCTGCTCCACACCTCAGCATGATTGGGCATGCTAAAGTCATGTGGTGACTTTTCTGGGTTTTGACTGGATGTTAGTGATCATAGCAGAAGTTCAGTGTAAGAAATACACAGGAGAAAATGCATGTTGACAAGGGAAGTGTAGAGGTGGGCGGGGAGTCTACTGACATTACGACTCCACCCACGAGCTTCGGACAACCGACCCACCCAAAGAATCTGCAGTTATTCGGGTCTTATAACAGACAGAGGGGACACATTTGACAGGTAAGGATACATGCAGGAGGCATGTATATCCTTATAGATAACCACTATGGCAGTAGTTTGGAAAGGATGACAGTGGGTTTACATCCACTTTAAAATGGCAACATCCTGTTGAATAAAACACATTATAATTATCATATAGCAGGGCTTTTTTTCCAAGAATAGGTGCAGGTACCCCCCGCTTCCAAGTCAATTCTTAACCCTGCCCCCTACCGACCTTCAAGCATTGTCCCTTTGATCCCCCGCCCACCTCTCAGTACCACCCCTTTTAGAGAATACAAAACAAAGCATAATTTTTTAGTACTAAGTCATTTGTTCAGAATTTGTATCTAACAAGAAAAGCAGTAAAAATCTATCCCCTGCTGCCTAAAAGCAATAGACAACCCCATTAGCAAAACCCAGCAACATTATACCTCCCGCAAACAAAATAACCCCCCAGCAACAATAGACCCCTCAAAAGCAACAATAGATATCCAAGCAGCCTCCAGCAGCCAGCAACAATAGACACCTTCCCCAACAGCAGATCGCTCTCAGCATCAATTGACCACTTAGTAAACTCAGACCCCACCAGCAACAATAGATCTCCCAACACCCATCAACAGTAGATCACTCTCAGTAACAATTTACCCCCACAACATAACCACCCCCCCAACAACAGTAGACATCCCCTGCAACAATAGAACCCCCAGTGACAATAGATCCCCCAGCAGCCAGAATCAATAGACACTCCAGCACCCCTTGTCATTACATACATTCAGTGCTGAGGTGGTGGAACTGCATTCCCCCACGTTCCTGCTGAAAAAAGTCCTGGTCATATAGTAACGATTAGAAATTTAAAGTAATTTATAATTTTTTAAAAAGTAGCCCACTGTGTTTTTGGCATTATTACCGTGTTCCTTTATTAAATCAAAATTCTAGTTCTAACTAAAGTTTTTGATTATATTTCTGTGTATAGAACAAAGATTATTTTTTTCTCATATCATTTATTCTGCCCACAAATGTATGCTAGGTACCAGCGGGATGAGGTGACTGAAAAACAAGGGGCTCATTTTAGAAGCGGTAAATCAGCTCCATGGGGGAGCAGACACGGCTCTAACTATCATCTATCAAACTCATATTAAAGTACTTAAAGTATGAACAACTTATGCTAGCTGAACTGTTCCTAAAGTTGCCAATAACAGCAATTCTAAAGAAAAAAAATAGTTTGATTCATTTTCAATTACACTCCGTTCCAAGCACATTAAGCACAAGGAGTGAAATTTTATTTTCGATCTGATATACAGTGGAACACAAGACCCCATTTTATGATAAGGGACAAGAGTACCACATACTGCTATCAAACACTAAGTAATTTCCATGTTTAAAACTGGCAAATTAAACTTGACTTCCAACGTAACCTCTTGAGTAAGTATTCTGATCTTATTGCCCTTGATCAGTGTAACATTAAACATCGGCAATTACTGCAAGCAGTTAGGTGCAAAAGGAAAAATGATAAACTCCATTGGATTCGTAATGTGAAAATATGCGAACTGCGAACTATCACCTTAGTATAAAAGTTTAAATATGTTTATTAAAAATCACCTCACCAATTATCAGTCAGATTCAACTGATTAGGATGTAAATCGGTTCATTGCTATTCATTTCACATGGCAGAAATCTTGTAATAAAGCACACTCCATTCTTTTTCAAATGCCCAGTGAAAAAGGACCACAGTATAATTGCATAAATTATGTCAATCCAGTTTTAAATGTTTCAAAAGTCATCTTCACAAAGAACTTCTATATCACATTGTTGTGTCCATTTCGTTTTTTTTACTGAAAGTTTGAGTAAGTGGCAAAAACTTAAAATGCCAAATCTTCCATCGGAAATCATGATGCTGGAACCAACCAACCTGCTTTTTTCTCAACATTGGTGTTGATTTATAGACTTGTGCACAACAGAATTTTTTTTTTTAATTTAGTTCAGTTTTCATTCTTAAAAAACATAATTTCATTCTGTTATATTCGTTATGTTACGTTAATTTGTTTTCAGATAATTTGTTAATTCTGTAGAGTGTTCATTATACCGAATCATTTAGTTGTGTATGTATATCAATTCGATATTTATGTATGCATATATATTTGTGATAATGATTCGTAGTTTAAAAGTTGTTTGTTTATTGAATCCATTACCACACACAATAACAATGGCCCAGATTCAAGAAGCAATTGCGCCCGTGTAACCATAGGTTACACAGCGCAATTGCTTACTTGCTCCGGCGTTACGAATGCTCCTGATTCAGGAACATCGTAACGCCGACTGCAGCCTAAAATCAGCGTGGCATAAGGCTCTTATGCCACGCATATTTTAGGCTGCATTCTTGCGATGACCGCTAGGGGGCGCTCCCATTGTGCTCAGTGTATAGTATGCAAATTGCATACTAACACCGATTCACAATGTTGCGCAAGCCCTGCGTACGCAAGTTACGTCGTTTCCGTACGGCGTGTTTAGCGTAAGGCTGCCCCTTCTAATAGTAGGGGCAGCCAATGTTAAAATATACCCGTCGTTCCCGCGTCGCGAAATTTGAATTTGTGTAAGTGATTTGTGAATGGCGCTGGACGCCATCCAAAATTGTTGCCCTGCGCCTCCGTAAATAATGCGCAAATCTCTTTGAATCCGGGCCTTTATCTCTTCTCTTATGCTCAACTACAATACAACACCCTTCTCACTCAGTTTTCAGGAATGCACTTTGCCAGTAATCCAACCTCCAGCACAAAATGAATCAGCTGATTGGACTGTAAAATGTAGGCTTCATGTACACGGGACATTTTTACAACCTCTCCTGAACGATTTAACTTGACAGATAGCAACCCGCTCTGCTCAGTCTTTGTCGGACTTCGTCGGCGGCGCTCAGAGACAGTGAGGATCGGCGTATAACGCGCACCCACGTTTTTCCCCTGATTTTAAGGGGGAAAAAGTGTGTGTTATACGCCAATAAATACGCTAATTGCAACAACATTGTTTGGAAAATAAAGGCAATCTTAGTTTTTACATATATAATATATATGTGATGAAGGGTTATTGAAGAACAATTTCAAAACCATTTTAATTTACAGTATTGATGGCATCTTCCATTTTAGTAAGCCAGCCGTCTGTTGAATTGGTGACGGCTTGCTTACCCTCATTTGTTATTTTTGCTATAATTTTTTTTTCAGAATTTTTTTTCATTGGACATTCAGATGCAAAATTTGCACAAATTTTAATTCCTAACAAATTGTACATGTCTATTTATTTAATAAAGGCAAATAGGCAGTTCACTTGGCCATGGAAGTTGCACCTTGCAAGGGAGTTTTCCTTAGAGCTTGGTGAATGTGGTAACATTTTGATTTGCAAAGAATACCAAATCACACGCAAATAAAATTAATCACTTACCGACAACCCCATAGCAGTTTTACTGCTACAGGGCGACCATGCTGTGCAGGATCACGTACTGTATATATACGTGATCCTACACCTCTCGGTATCAGAAGCTGGAGATAATTTGCGAGCCCCGTGGACCCGATGTCCGCCACCCCCGCTGATTGTTGAGAAGTCATGGATCCTGTGTTCCTGTAAAGCAGGAACATTGATCTATGCCTTTCACTAGTAAAATCACCTCCCACACTACACTGAAACACCAGATAGGTACACAGTTAACCCTTTGATCACCCCTGATATTAACCCTTTCCCAGCCAGTGTCATTAGTACAGTGACAGTGTATAGTTTTAGCACTGATCACTGTAAAAAATGTCACTGGTCCCCACAAAACTGTAAAAAGTGTCAGTTAGTGCAGATAAGGTGGGAAAAGCACAGAGCCACAGAACTGACAAAGCAGAAACAGGGAAATCATTATACAGCCTTCCATCCAGCAAGGATAACCATGTCAAGTGCAGTAGTAACAATACAAAATCTTACCCCCAAAACTCCTGATACTAGTAGTCAGAAGCACAATGCCTTAGATGATCTTACACTGCATATATAGAGCTACAGTATGACACTAGTGAATTGGCACAAATAAGTACACTGCTATTTTCAGGAGGAATTCAAGAAAAAGGAAAACAAATATTTAGGGTACTGCGTAGACTCAATTACCATTTCTAGTTCTCAATAAAATAGCAAATCTGCACTACTCAGATCCACTTTAATTTTCTCTATTATGTTCTGGTTCTAGTAGTATGGCTTTTATCCCAGCCCATGAATGGATGTCAAGCCAAGGATGTCAATATATATATATATATATATATATATATATATATATATATATATATATATATATATATATATATATACAGTGGAACCTCGGATTGCGAGTAACACGGTTAACGAGTGTTTCGCAATACCAGCACTGTATTTAAAAAAATCCTAACTCAGTTTGCAAGTGTTGTCTCGCAAAATGAGCAGGATTTAGGCCAAAGTGTTTGGCCTGAGGTGGGGGGCGACAGAGCCAAATGGCGCCCATCGCAGCCGATCAACACCCTTCAGAAATGCGCGGAAAGGCCCGAGGACAGCTCGGCTGACCACGGCAAACCTCGAAAAGGCTCGGGAATGGAGTCCTTCCGAGGTTTGCTGAGGTCAGCCGAGGTGTCCTTGAGCCTTTCCGTCCGTTTCCGAGGCTCTCCAGCTCCCCCTCACCTCCAGCCGCGTGCGGTATTGCATGCCATTGAAGGCAATGCGGAACAAATTATTTTAGTTTCCATTGACTTCAATGGGTAAACTCACTTAGATATGCAAGTACTTTGGATTACGAGCATTCTCCTGGAACGGATTATGCTCGTAATCCAAGGTTCCACTGTATATATATGTATATATATATAGAGCAGAGGAGCTGAATATATCAGACATTCTTGGATTGGTATGGCCTCTTCCCATCACCAAGCTTTTGTACAAAAAGCACAGCCACTTCTGGTGACCTAGAACAAGAATCTTTGAATCTTTGTATCATTCTGGGAAAAAACTATAACAATTAAGAGATGTATGTAGATATATTACTGCCAAGAGTGTAGGTGAGGGTCCCATCTCTCTTGCCCGAAAGGCAGACAATGATCTCACTTCACCTCCCAAACCCCAGATCATTGCCTTCCCCTCCAGTTGATAACAGGCAATGGCAGTAACTGTAAAAGTAATGAGGTGAAGGATGAGGAGAGCATGCTAAGTGTTGCCTCAGGTGGTATAATGACAGCACATTCCTGCTAATATTATAATACCAATATAATACCGAGAGAGACTAGATTTAGTTCAGCAGCTCAGGCATGTGCATATTGCACACACCATGTGTCTGCTATTTTACAATATTATCATTGTTTTTATTAGGCAAACTTAAATAATAATACATTTCTTTGATTTGCTTGATTTAAATGCAATGGGCGACATATAACACACCTTAATATTGTAGATTTGGCTATAGTACTGTTCCAGAAATTGATCCCTTAAAGCTGAGCCTTACATTCAGACTTGTGCAGTTGTAGAGGTTCCTCTCCTGTACTGAAATTGCTTACTCCTATTTTTACTGTATAATGTGAGCCTCTCACAGTGTGGATTAGAAGCTGCATAAAGAAAGATAGAGCCCACCTAATTTTGTACATGAAGGATGTTTAACACCATCTGGTCATTACGGCCCCTGGTCCATCTCTTTTATTTATTGGATTTTATTTTTTTTCAGTTATAGTAGTTCAGCATTATATGTGGGCATTATCTAGGACATTCTGTATACAAATGTGGTCTGCCTAGGAATGCCAACTCATTCAGACACCCATCCAGTAAGGCATTTTAATATTTGCATAACCCTTCAAAAGAGCTCCCAAGAAGCCACGTCACACGACCGCACAATTGTCAGTTAAAGCGACGCAGTGCCGAATCGCAAAAAGTGGCCTGGTCTTTGACCAGCAATATGGCCGGGGCTTAAGTGGTTAATACAATCTGAGTCACCAAATCCATGAATCTTCATACAAGTTCTGTGGTCAGTGACACAAAAAGATGTAGAATCCTGAGGATCAATATGACAGTTGGCCAATTAAGATTTTCAAATGGACTTGTTAGCAGTGGAAGACTATTTATTTTTTATGTACATGTTTCCTTTTCCTTTAATGCAGTGGAGTTTTTCTATATTATCTTGCTTGCTGTGTTTGTACTCAGTTTCTGCACTTCTTCTTGGCAGTGTTAAGCCATAAACCTCGATGTTATTCATCTTCTAGAACAGCCCTGGGAAATGATTGTGTTATCCTCTGCTGGCCCCACTAGAGGAAAGACCCAACTGTGCAGTCATTAACTCCAGCAAAATAGTACTAAGCACATTCTACTTCTTCAGGGCATTACAGGCTTATAAGCATTTTTCAATAAGTCTTGCATAAAACAATGGGAAAATACAAGTCCCCTTCTTGAATGTAATAATAGCCACATTTGTTCCATTTTCTTATTTTATTTACTCTTGGGTGAGTGCTTATGCATCATGTTGTATGGATAGATTTTTGTACACACCATGATTTTATCTCAGATGATTTATGTTGTGCTGTGTGTCAGAGAGAGAATTCTTGTGTATGCTTACTTCTAAAACGACGTGAAAATGTCAAAAAATACTTGAAAACTAAAATACCCAACATGATATATAACCTAACAGCGCCTACCAAGCCTTTGGGATGTATTCTCCCAATAAATATTCACAAAAGCAGATATAAATAGAAGGGAGACATCTGTAAATGCCATTCCTATTTTATAATATGGTAAATAGTCTGAAGATTTATTAAAGGGTCTATTTTACCTTTTTTTGCCACAAGAAAATCTCCCCACATCCTGTGTCTTTTGACACATTGATTTAATAGCAGAGATATTTAAGAGTCATCTGCAAATGTCATTTGTGTCAAATTACCAGGTGAATGCTGTAGCCATTTTTAATATTACATTTTTATTAAATCCAAGTCCAAGCTTAAGATTATAATACAAATCCATAACCGGTAAAGAATCTTCCTTAGGGTTTCTGGAAATACATTATTTAAATGTTAGACCAATTGATATTATTTTTCATTACCCTGTGGGACAACATAACCCAAATCTGTCCTCTGTAATGACTTTCACATGGACAGTGAAGATAAATATTGCACCGTACTGTTAAAAAATTGATAGCTATTAGGAAAATAAAGGAAAGTAAAGAAAACGCTTTGTGTAACATTTGTGCTAAACACAATGATGTGACTCCAAACATACCCTAAAGACAAGATTAATAAAATATTTTATCTTTGGGGCAATAACCTGCTCCTGCTCTTTTGTAAGATGCGATCTAAAAAATAATGAAGCATAAAAAAAAAGTTAAGGAGCTGTGAAATGACTAACCGAAGCATGTCAATCACCTAGAGGAAAAAAAAAAACTTTGAGAATATAGTTTACTGTGGGTTAATAGTCATTTAAATTAGGATAAAAGAATTCAAACTGTGAAAATCTTTCTGCCATCTGATTAAGCAATGAGCCAATACGCCAGTAAATATTCCAGAAGTCCCCCATGGTTTAACTCAAAAGCATAATTCTTCCTTCTTTTCAGCCCCATCCTTCATTTTTAGGCCATCATTGTACATGCCGTGTCAGAAATTTTCTATCATGCTGTCTTGAGCAAAAATGAATGAAATGATTTCAAGCTTTTCATTGGCAACTTTTGTTTAGTCAGAACTATTGTCCTACAAAGCCTGGAGAGCAGAACACTAAAACCTACTGTAGTACAAGATTTATTTCTCAAGGAGGTTTAAAGCAGAACTTCATTTAGCAGAATCTTTGTATTTTCTCTCTAGCAGTGTGCATATTGGAGTTTTCAATTTCTTTGGGTAGCTGACTGAAGTAAATGACTTCTTAGGTTTCTACTGCTACATCAATAAGGGTATGTGTACATTGACATTCTTATGCCGTCATAAAAAACTGGGAAGACTGAAAAAATGCATTTCACTGCAATTTACTGTATTTGCTGGCGTATAAGACTACGTTTTACACTTAAAAAAACTGGCCAAAAAGCAGGGGTTGTCTTATACGCCGAGTCATGCCTGCTGAATGTGCGGTAATACTGTATGCAGCTTCGGCTACATACAGTATATACCGCTTAGCCAATCCCGGTGAGCGATGTAGTCAAATGAATACAGAGCCTGCTCGGATTGGAGTAACAACCTCTGCCAATCCGAGCAGGCTACACACAGTAGCCTGCTCGGATTGGCTTTAAGAGTCAGAGGCGTGGTCTGATGATGTTACAGCCTCTACCAATCCAAGCAGGCTTTGTATTCATTAATAGAATACATTGCATGCCGTGATTGGCTCCAGCTCCAGCAAGAAGGAAGAATATGGCTCCAGCTCCAGGAGGAATGAAGAAGAATATGGCTCCAGAAGGAAGAAATATGAAGCGTCAGAAGACTCGGAAGGGGGGTCGTCTTATACGGTGAGTACAGGCAAAAAATCTTAAAGTACTGGAACATTAGGGGGTCGTCTTATATGCCCGGTCACCTTATACACCGGCAAATACGGTACATCCAAGGAGAACTAACCAGATGTTGGCGCCCAGGGTTTTTGCAAAGATGTGCAGTATTAAACCAAAAAGCAAACATGTATTATATTGCAGCTTGCCGATCCTCAAGCCTCGTAAACACGATTGGACTTCCATCTGACTTTTTTGTGGATTTTTGTTCAAAGAGCATTGGCCGTGAACTTGTTCTGCATACACACGTCAGAAAATTTTCAGCCAACATTCACCAAACCACGTGTTTTTTCAGCTTTTTACCGCCACCCTTTGGGAAACTTCTGCTATTGTTGTCTGATGTTTAGTATTGGTTCCGAGCATGTGTGTTTGTACTTTGGATTTTAGTTGGACGGATTTGTGTACATACGATCGGATAATCCAACGTAACAGATTTATTGTCAGACGGTTGGTGAGCATGAACAGCCAACATTTGTTGTTGTTAATTCCGCCAACAATTGTCTGATGGAGCATACACACGGTCAGATTATCCGACAGTGCGTCCATCAGACAATTATTGTCGTAAAATTGGATTGTGTGTACAGGCCTTTAGATGTGATGGCTGCATTTGTTTTTTATATTAAGCTTTCGTTCTTCTATTTTCACTCAAAAGGGGAAGTTCCACTCTTCCTCCTCTGCCGCATTTGGAACACTTTTTGGGGTGGATAGGGCACCTGGTTTTGACAGGTACTTGCTCCCACTTCCACTTGGACCACTTAGGCAATCCAAGTTGAACTTTAATCCCCCCTCCCTGCCCATAGACTTCTGGGACATGTCAAAGGTCCTAGAAGTCTGAGGGATCATTCACAAAGTGCAACGTGGCTCACGCATGCAGTAGGCAGCCAGCTGTGAAGCCGCAGAGAGTCACAGCTGCTTGCCCACAGTTTTTTTTTTATAATTGCTTTTTTTCTTTATTATAACAAATTACAACACATACATAAAAAAAGGAAACATGAACAAATAAAGACCACAAGAAAAATACAAAAAACATCACCATACATATATAAATAAAAGTACATATATTACCCCCCCCCCAAGAGCACCCTCAGATTATGTCTCTTACTTCCCCTTCCCTCTCTCCCCCCCCCCAATCCACCCTCCACCTGTGCTTGCCCACAGTTAACCTGCTGGCGCCATGTCCCGAAGATCGGTGAATAAAATGGTTTGGGTGAGAACCACACCGGTTCCCTGGACAGGTGAGTGTCTGTTTAATTAAGGTCAGCAGCCACATTTTTTTTTTTTAAAGAAATGACTAAAGCTCCTTTTTAAGCATTACTAACCCCCTCCCCCACCAAATTACATTTTTTATTTTCCGTTTTTTTCTGCTTTAGTATATGTTTCTCAGAACAGCCCATCATGCCATTTGAACAGTAATCTTAAAGCGGAGTGAACCTCCACTTTTTGGATCCCTCCCCCCCTCCGGTGTCCCATTTGGCACCTTTCAGGGGGAGGGGTGCAGATATTTGTCTGAGACAGGTATTTGCACCACTTCCGGGTTCTGATCCCCGCAGGGAATCCAGCCTGTCACGTCATCCCACCCACCCCCCCCCCGCTGTCTTCTGGGAAACAATTTTCCCAGGAGAGGGCGGAGACCAGTGACGGCACGCTGTGATCCTCGCGCATGCGCAGTAGGGAATCATGCGACGGAAGCAGCCGAGGACTGAGCGATTGCTAAGAATCAGCAGCTGCAGTGTTTGTAAAAAGTTTGTTTTTAAAGAACCCATATACTGGGGAAAGGTAATCATATGTTATGCACTAAACAGGCATGTATACAACTTTCATTATATCAATATATTAGGACACTATATAGTAATTTGTATCACTAGTTGCAGATTCAAAGAGTGATCATGTATGCACATTTCAGTGAACGATTGAAGCTTGTTGGTAAACATCTTCATAAGTTGTCCCAGTCTGACCATGAATGAGCAAACAAACTTCTAACTCGACTCATCAACCATTCACTCATTTATTGTGCTGTGATCTGACTTTTGCAGACATGCCCTGTCTGACAGATGTCTAAAGCGCTTCAGATCATCCACACTGAACAATAGTCAGGCTTGCATGCCTGTTTCAGGGTTAAATCCGAAGCAGAATCCTACCAACAAGTAACTAAAATGATAACTTGTATCCCATTTTTTAAACCTTTTTTTAAACTCTGTTTCTTAAATTTTTTATTCAATTCTTATTCTCTTTTTACATTTTTCATTATTAAACGTAGAAATACTATTCCAAATCGTTGACTGATGCATTGAGGGGTTAATACAAGCATTCTAAAAGCAAGGGGAATAGTTGGTCTCCCCAGGGCCATAGACCTGCTAGTGATCTCTAGATCTGTAGACACACAGAAGTAAAGCAGAGACCCTAGAGAATACAATATTAATAGATATTTTAATGTCATACAATTTTAACACAACTGTTTATCAAGCACAAAAATAAAACACTGAACTGAATTTTAGGGCAATATATTACCTATTTTTTTCAGTAACATATAAAAGATGAGGTTGTGCCAAGTAAATTGATACCCAACATGTCAAGTCTTATTGTGACTATGAAATTGCAAAAAACTTCAGTAGCCTAAAGTTCCCATAGGTAGCGTTTTAAAAGCTTATACAGGTCATCAGTTTAGAGTAATGACACATACACACGAGTGGTTTTCCTTTCGAAAAAAAACACCAATGGTTTTCCCGACGGGATTGTGCTCAAGCTTGTCTTGCGTACACACAAATTCCGAAAGTCAAAAACATGGTGACGTACAACACTATGACAAGCCGAGAAAAATTAAGTTCAAGGCTTCCGAGCATGCGTCATCTTGATTCTGAACATGCGCGGGTTTTTGCGCGTTGAAATTGCATACAGACAAACGTTTTTCCCGCTAGTATTTTTTCCTGCTCTCTTTTTTTTCCGACAGTTTTCCTTTGGGAAAAAGTCAGATGGAGCATACACACGGTCAGGAGTGCCAGCTAAAAGCACTCATCTCAGTTTTTCCGACGGGAAAACCGGTAGTGTGTACGGGGCATTATTGTACCTGTTAATATTGAGCCTAGAATTATTGTTTACATTCCAGCAGATGTGGAAATATGTAAAATATGTAGCGCAAATGTTTTCGTACGTAGGTGCTTGGGTGTAACTTTGATTTTAGACTGACTGCTTTCATCTAAAAGCTGACAGTCATCTTGTGAGATATACTGCTCCTATGGCCTTTTGACATACATCAGTGACAGTTAAAGGGTTCAAGAATACCTCAGAACAGTCCCATATTGTGAGGGGCTGTCCTGCATTTTCAGTGTAGTTCCAATGTGCAAAGGATTTGTCCCACAAAGTCTCTGCCCCTGCTACAATGTGCCCACACCATTCATATGAAATTTGGCATGGGATTTGTATATGAATGAGTCACTGTATGCAGCTGAGGCCTATGCCTGCAGAAACTCTACTGTTGAAGATGCTGAGACTTCAAGGATCAGAATTGGGCTGAACAATAGAGATAAGTCCAGAAAATGTCATGCACCTCCTTGGACTTAATTCACATGGGTTGATTTACTAAAACTGGAGATTGCAAAGATGGTGCAGCTTCTAGGTTTTTTTTTTTTTCAAATCAAAGCTTAATTGAACAAGCTGGAGGAGTTAGAAGCTGGTTGGCTACCATGCACAGCTGCACCGGATTTTGCACTTTTCCAATTTTAGTAAATCAACCCCATATAGTACCTTTGCTTTTTACAAAGTAGCTGAATTGCTGAAATTCAGTTTTAAGTCTCCAGCCCTCATTTCAAGACTGGTAAAAGTGTACATCTACTGGGTGCCTATTTCTCTTGGAGAAATACATATGAATGGGCTTGGGGAGAGAAGCACCACATGGAAATATTGGCTGAATTCCCACAACCAATATGGTGGGCAGGGGGTGGCATTGCAGGCTGAACACTGTGCACAGTAAAAAGGAAAATAAATTATATGGGAGGTGACTTTCAGCCTCAGAACCTGGCACACTAAACAGCAGATGTGGTGCAAGTGCCCCAGATGCCTGGAATTTAGTGATACTAATGCCCCGTACACACGTTCGGAATTTCCGATGGCCTAAAATCCAATGTAATTTTTCGTCAGAATTTCATTCAAGCTGTCTTGCATACACACTGTCAGACCAAATTTCCGACCGTCCAAAACGGGTGACGTAAAACACTACGGCGAGCCGAGAAAAATGAAGTTCAATGCTTCCGAGCATGTGTCGACTTGATTCTGAGCATGCGTGGGTTTTTTCTCTGTCGGAATTGCACACAGACAATAGGAATTTCCTATTGTTTTTTTTTCCATCAGAAAAAAATAAAACATGTTCTATTTCTAAACTTCGACGAGAAAAAGTCTGATGGGGCCCACACACAATTGGAATTTCCAATGGAAAAAGTCCATCTGACTTTTTTCATCGGAAATTCAGAACGTGTGTACGTGGCATAAGCGGCTGGCCAATAATCATTGCATAGGTATGTTCTGCTGTCCTAAGTAATGACATTGCAGTCACTGCTGGAGCAAAAGCATGTTGACAGCCAGTGGCTACAAAGAAGCTGGAGGAGATCAGCAGCACTGAGACAAAAAAATATGTAAAAAATGTATTTTCTAAATGGAAACAAATGCATAAATTGTTTATAGTGCACAGTACTTTAGCAAACTAAGGGCCAGATTCACAGCTGAGATACGACGGAGTATCTCAGATACTCCGTCGTATCTCTCAGAGTATCTATGCGACTGATTCATAGAATCAGTTACGCATAGATATCCCTAAGATCCGACAGGTGTAATTGTTTTACACTGTCGGATCTTAGGATGCAGTACAGCGGCCGCCGCTGGGGGGAGTTTGCAGCGTAAACCAGCGTCGGGTATGCAAATTAGGAGTTACGGCGATCCACGACGGATTTTCACGTTCGCTACGTCGCCGCTAGTCTAGTTTCCCGTCGCAAAGTTAGTCGTCGTTTTAGGTGCCCTAACTTTAGTCAGCAAACGTATTGCTGTCTAAAGTATGGCTGTCGGTCCCGCGTCGAAATTTAAAAATTAACGTCGTTTGCGTAAGCCGTCCGGGAATACGGAATTATGCTACGCGCGTCGCCGTTCGAAAAAATGACGTCACTGCGCGCAAAGCACGACGGGAATTACGAAATTGAGCATGCGCAGTAGGTCCGGCGCAGGAGCGCGCCTAATTTAAATGGCACACGCCCATTTGAATTGGCCCGCCTTGCGCCGGAGGCCGCCGGCGTAGTTTTCATCGCAAGTGCTCTGTGAATCAGGCACTTGCGATGAAAACTTGCAGCGGTGTAACGTATCTACAAAACGTTACGCCACCGCAGTTCTATGTGAATCTGGCCCTAAATGTTGGTCTATTTAATATACAATAACCTCTAACAGCATAGGAGACAAAAAGCCACAACAGAAAACATTGCTCAGTCACATAGTATATATGCTAGCTGAATTACTAAGAATAATTAGAACCTAAATGCAAAACAGTAGATTTTACAAAATAAAGCCTGGCAATGAGATATTTTTCTTGTTCTACTGTCAACTCCCATGAAAGCAATGGGAGTCATTGTCACGCCTTACTTCCAGACGGCTGAGCATTGCAATCTAAAACTCACCTAAACAGAGCCATTGCTTGTAATTTCACTACTGTTTTTAAAGAAGAGAAAAAAAATAAAATTGATGGTGTGTGTAAAATTAAGGTATAGGGAGGATTACTTTTTGCCGTAAACCTATAATCACTGTTTCACATCATCGAATTTCTGCACATCACATTCATTCCCCATTGAACTCCAGCGCAGTGAAAGCAGAACGAAGGGACTGCGTTTTTCCAAACGCCTACACTCCAGCACAAAATACTGCCGCCTCCCACACATCAGCCCATTATTATAAAACACTCATCTTCTGTCTTAATATTCCTGAGTATGTCTCACTGCTAGGATGCCCTAAAGCTAAAGGCAAATCAATATATCTCCTACCAGATCCCAATACTGCAAGGCAATCATACATTCATTTATTAAAATTCAAATGTTACTCGTGTTATCTCTCCCACTGTTGGGTAACATTTCTATATCACAGTTTCTATGATCTAATATGACATATTGTACTAGCAAAATGTTGAAATTGGCTTCGAATTGGCAAATATGCCATGGGCAACAACATGCATGAAATATAGGTTGCCAGCCGAATGGAGTGTGTAAAGATGCATGGAAAGCTTCAAAACACTGGATGTAATAGCTATTTAATGATATGTGCAGACATGTTCCCCCTCTGTATCAGACAGATACTTGGAATATTCTGGAAAAGGCAAACCAGTCTGTGTTAAAAAAAAAAAAGGCAATTTAGATGGCAATAAGGTTCACTGTTATGATGAAATTGATCATGCCATTCTCTATTCTGCTGTTGATAATTTAAAGGGACAAGGTTAAAGAATATGTAAATCCAACATTTCATAATATGATATGTGCCTGCTGTATCATATACTTGTATGAAAAACTATCCTGTTCTCATTGTATTGCTTCCTTTGTGTGAAATCCCTGGTGATCCTGCTAGTGTCTCTGTTTTCCTGTCAAAAGCTGACCACACTAGACATGACAGCACAGCATGGTCAGTTCTCTGGCTCTACCGAGAACTCATCCCGCTCTCCTCTCTCAAGCTACATGGTTTTGTCACTTACACCCCAAGCCTGATGATTGAAAAAAGAAGGTGCAGCAGTATACTGATAAGGTGATCATGCTTCACATCCTTCTTCATCCTTCTGTCAACAGTCTAGTTGCTACAGTCAACCTTTTGATGACTTGTCCAGTGGACAGAATACACAGGTTTGTGTCTCCCCATTGTTATTGGGTCACCTATTGTTTCTGTCTGCTAGTATTGAGTGGACTCAATACTAGCAGACAGAAACAATAGGTGACCCAATAACAATGGGGATACACAAACATGTGTATTCTGTCCACTGGACAAGTCATCAAAAGGTAAACAATGTCCCAGCAGTATGATACAGTAGAATAAATGTATATTCTTAGATCTCTTGAGGATTATGGTTGATAAATATTTCTGTCCCAAGTGAAGGAGCCTCTACAACCCAGTCTCCATAAGGGAAACCATATTCACTCTGACCATTAAAGTAATTGTAAAGTCTAGTTGCTTTTTCTATTAAAAAAAAACATACATATTATACTTACCTGCTCTGTGCAGTGGATTTGCACAGGGCAGCCCAGATCCTCCTCTTCTCGGTTCCCTGGCTGTAGTTCCTAGCCCCCCTCTCCTGTTGAGTGCCCCTTTTCAGCAAACAGCTAGCTATGGGGGCACACAAGCTGCAGCTCCATGTATTCTTTTAGACATGGAGCTGCAGTTCGGGCCCCTCTCTCTACTGATTTGCCAACTAAGTTTGATTAACAGCAGCCAGAGCCAATGGCACTGCTGCTATGTCTCATCCAATCGGGATATCGTGGATATTGCTGGACAGAGATGGGGCTTGAGTACGTTTTAGGGGGGCTGAGGCTGAGCTGAGAATGCTTTTTATCCTAAAGCATTTAATGCATTAAGAGAGAAAAAAAAACTTCTGACTTTCCAACCCCTTTAACCTATACAAGATTAATATTGCACTTTTCTATCCACTCCAGAAGGGAACCTTTATTGTCCTTATTCCGAGAAGTAATGCAAGCCCCACTCTCAGAGTCCATTAGGTTGTTGTCCATCATTATAGAATGATCTGCTCTCTCCATGGACCATAATCAGTGGGTAGGAGGCTTGACCCTAATCCTCTCCAAAAGCCCCTGTCCTGGTTGGGTCTCGCACAATAACCAACCGAGTCTCAGGGACCAGCTATATAGGAGCTGTATGGCCCAATCACAGCCACCCCAATTCTTTAGGAATGTGCTTTGCACTTTGCATGCTTTAGGACTCATTCTTCATGTTGGGAGGAGGAAGCAACCTGTCACATGACTTTTACAGGTCTTATGGCAGTGTTCCCTTACTATTTGGGAGTATTCTCTGCAGTGTTACGCAGAGACCACAACGCAGGCTTTTACAGTACAATTCAAATTTCATAAAATATATGTAAAAAGCAAGGGACAGTGTGGACAACATAGATTCAGAACAAGACATTGCCAAAAACAGAGAAGGAACACTGAGTTCTGTTTTATATACTGTAGGCTCCTCTGTGCTGCAGTTAGAAGGACTGCAACATCTGCATCTCTTTATGAGTAGATGAGAAATAAAAAAATATCTACCAACATAGTTTCAATTGCAGACATCTACAGAGAGCAGTGAGCAGTCACACAAGCAGTAAATCGGATTTTGGTGTCTCTCTCTCTCTCTCTCTCTCTCTCTCTCTCTCTCTCTCTCTCTCTATATATATATATATATATATATATATATATATATATATATATATATATATATATATATGTAGCGCCTGTGTACTTTCAGTACAGGTGATATCCTAAAATTAGAGGGGGATGAGAGAGCTAGTTAGCTCTAATCCAAGTGATTTGTGCAAATTGGGCCTCTGTTCTAGCTGGGCTGCGCTGTCGGTTCATTCTGTGTTCCTGAGGTGCTTTTCCACCCCGTGGAGATCAGGCTGGAGTGCCTCTTGCCAGCAGCCAATCGGGAGGGGTTTTCCCTCGCGGGGCATGCGGGGAGAGGGTACTTCTGGAGCGGACGCCATTAGGCAGGGTTCTCGTTCTGGGTGTGGCGCCCACCTTCAGGGTGACCACACATCACAGGCCCCGGCGATATGGCCTACGCTGTGTTCTTGGTTCCGGGACCATGTTGGCCCGGGGGGACCGAAGCTATGTTTGGGCCCCAGTGATTGACTGGGTCCCCAAGTTCTGAGGAAAGATCCCAAGCGAGATAGCTGTTCGGTGCGGAGTCAGCCTGAGGAGAGCCAAAAGAGGCAGGCAATCTGTCTGCCTCAATGTCGCAGTCCCGCTAAAAAATAGTATATTGCCGCCTTAACCAGTAGAAACAATAAAATAAAATAAAAATCCCTAAACCTATCCCATAGTTTGTAGATGTCATAACCATTTGTTTTTATATATATATATATATATATATATATATATATATATATATATATATATATATATATATATTTTTTTTTTGAATATGTATTACAGCAAAAGGTAAAAAAAAATGTTTCAAACGTTTGCTCTTTATTTATAGCTTTATTTGTGGGAAGAAGTGGATGTCAATTTTGTTTGAGTACAGTGGTGCACAACTGTGAATTTGTCAGATAAAGCGACACAGTGCCGTATCGCAAAAAATGGCATGGTAATTAAGGGGGCAAATCCTTCCAAGCCTTAAGTGGTTAAACTATAGTCAAATTATAAAATCTCATATGTGATGTGGGTTTCCCATTATAGTTAGTCTGGGATCTCAGGTTTTTTTTTTCAAGTACCCACTAAAGCATTTTGAAAACAACTGTTGATCCACCAAGTAGAACCACTGTTTAAGAACTCCCATTGATAAGGTGACAAAACTCTTCCTTCTGGAGTAAAATCCCTGCTAGATTGTCACATTTTCTGCTGCTATAGCTGCATAGATGCTGGCACCCTTAATAGCCTAGTCAGTGAATAGTCTAGCTCCACCTACAGCCCTTTAGATGAACAGGACATTGCTCTGTCTGCAGGGGCTTAGTGGAATGATGTAAAAACCCTGATCAGTCGTACATCCCCTCCGGTGAGGTGTAGCAAGATGCAAGAGAAATCCAAACACCCAGCTACATTTCACCTAAAAAAGAGGTGCATTACGATTCTTTTAAGATATTTACTATGCCAACTTGCTTTCAACATGCTTTCATAGGCTTTTTAATTTTAATAATGCTAAAATATTATATTGTTTTTTTAGTAAAAGTGCAGTTTTCCCTTTAAGTAACATAACTTGCCCCCCCCCCCCCCCTCTATCCAACCATAGTCCTAAGTACCGTTCATTTATTATTTTAGGACTGCAATTAAGATGTTTTTTTTTCATTGTGTATTTGAAGGTTTGAAAACCGGAGTGTGCAGACATGCATGGGATGGTTTTATCTACTATATCCATTTCCTAAAATAGCCCACACTGTGCAGAGAAATTTAGGTTGAGAAAATGAATAGGTATACCGAAGACATGTTAACAGTTATCATCTGACAGGGGATTTTTTTTTATGAGAAGTCTTGTAGGACACATTATATAATACATACTAAGCAAGATTGTTGGATATACCCCTAGGCATAAGAAAGGCTAACAGTGCAGAATAAAAGGCAATTTATCTTTTTTTTTTGCTTGTTAGAACTATGGAATCCTGGGAGTTTCAGCTCAATAACAAAAAAGGAAGCCCATTCTCCCCAAGATACTTCACAATGTTATTTCTGGTGTTTAAAACTCCCTTTAGGGAAATTACAAGGCTGCAGAAACATCCCCCATTTATTTTTACATTACGTATTAAGAACATGTACCTGGATGAGGCATCTCTTGAATCTAAGCAATCCCTGGGGGCTTTTTAGTTGTGATACGTTTGCCTTCTAGAGCTGTGTGTTTTCTATGTGCAGAGATACTAACAGATGTTATCTAATGATGGCATTAATACGGAGTGGACGTATTATTTGAACAGCGTAACCATTCTCAGCTTGCAAATGCCTGGAGGTACATGTTCTTCCCACTTGTGTATGTATTGTTATATTGAATTTTGAGTGGTTAAAAAAAAAAGATTTTAAAACCAAAAAAGTAAGGGGGTCCTCCACCCCTACTGTACTTTACAGGTATTTATATACACTGTATTGTCAAAGGTATTGGGACACCTTCCCTTGCACACACATTTAACTTTAATGGCATCCCAGTCTTGGTCCATAGGGTTCAATATTGAGTTGGCCCACCCTCTGCTGCTATAACAGTTTCAACTCTTCTGGGAAGGCTGTCCACAAGGTTTATGCGTGTGTCTATGTGAGTGTTTGACCATTTGTCCAGAAAAGCATTTGTGAGGTCAGGCATTGATGTTAGACGAGAAGGCCTGGCTCACAGTCCCCACTCTAAAGCCTCGTACACACGACCGAGGAACTCGACGGGCGAAACACATCGTTTTCCTCGTCGAGTTCCTTGTCAGGCTGTCTAGGAACACGACAAGGCAAGTTTCTCCATTCCCGTCGAGGAAATAGAGAACTTGCTCTCTTTTTGGCTCGTCAAGTTTCTCGACAGTTTCCTCAACGAAAATGTACACACGACCGGTTTCCTCGGCAAAAAAATATCTCCCAGCAAGTTTCTTGCTGTTTTTTGCCAAGAAACTCGGTCGTGTGTACGAGGCCTAATTCATCACAAAGATGTTCTACTGGGTTGAGGTCAGGACATCCTGCTTTGTGCACTGGTCCAAATCATTTGGTGGAGGGGAGATTATAATGTGTGGTTGTTTTTTCAGGGGTTGAACTTGGCCCCTTAGTTCCAGTGAAGGGAACTCCTAAGGCGTCAGCATACCCAGACATTTTGGACAATTTCATGCTCCCAACCTTGTGGGAACAATTTGGGGGTGGCCCCATCCTGTTAAATCATAAAGACATGGATGAGCGTGTTTGGGGTGGAGGAACTTGACTGGCCTGCACAGAGTCTTGACCTCAACCTGATAGAACAGCTTTGGGATGAATTAGAGCAGAGACTGCGAGCCAGGCCTTCTAGTCCAACATCAGTCCCCGAATTTACAAATGTGCTTCTGGAAGAATAAGCAAACATTCCCATAGACATACTCCTAAACCTTATGGACAGCCTTCCCAGAAGAGTTGAAGCTGTTATAGCTGCAAAGGGGGGTGGGGGGGCAAGTCAATATTGAACCCTACGGACTAAGACAGAGATGCCATTAAAGTTCATGTGCGTGTAACAAGGCCCCAGCGGCTTTCCCCTACACTGGGAGCCTATGTTTCCCCAGGCCATTCTTTGCTACTCACTCCGCCACTGACTCTTCCTTGAACTTCAGCTCCCAAAGACACAACGATAAATAAAAAGAGAGGCACTTCTGAGTGCAGTAACATCAGTATTTATAAAAAAAAATTTGGTTAAAAACACTCACAGAAAAGTAGTGTAAAACAAGTTCATCATCCCACACAAATGTGGTGGTAGGTCTCCTGTTATGGCTCTCCTGCATTCTCACTAGCTGACCAGAAGCAGAGGGAAAGACAGATGATAGAAGCAAATAACAACAAAACCTGGGGAATGCCCAGGGAAAAACCAAGCCTACTTACCGACCAGTTTGCAGAACAACCAATTAACCTGTCTAACAGTATGCGTTAAAAACAGGGGTTTTGTCCGCTCGCAAGATGGCCTAACAACTTTCAGGACCAGCTTGGAGAACATTTACTGAAGGTGACATCAGAAGGGGCAGTTACATTGGAGCATGTGCAGAAGCTCCTTTGTCAAACCAAAGACACAAAGAGAGGCTGATCCTCCCAGGAATTTTCTTTAAACTCAGGAGCTGACTGTCCAAATCACAGACAGACCTTCTGTGGGTATACCCACCAGCTTCCACAAGCTGTGTAAAACAGACACTGGGAAAAGCCAATGGCTAACCATCCAAGTTTCCAACTAAACAACTCTTTATGACACATGCCACACGCTCATCAGCGGTACTAGCATGATGCTCTGAACTTTTCTTTAGCCTCTCGACCCCATTTGATTGCTAGGTAATAATGCTGACTCATGTCCCTCCAGACTGGGGTAGTCCTTCTACTTTGAGGGAAATCTAAGTCCTTAGGAACTCAGGGCCAGATCCACATACATTTCGATCGGCGCAGCATATCAGAGATACACTACGCCGCTGTACCTTACCTGCCGTATATTCGAATCCTCAGCGAGTTCACGCCGTAAGTTATGGCGGCGTAGTGTATTTCTGGCGGCGGATTTCAAATTGGGCGGGTTGGGGGCGGGTTTCATGTAAATGAAGCGCGTCCCCGCGCCAAATGAACTGCGCATGCGTCGTCCCGGAATTTCCCACCGTGCATTGCGCTAAATGACGTCGCTAGGACGTCATTTTTTTAACTTAGACGTGAGTTACGTCCATCCCTATTCACGGACGACTTACGCAAAAAATAAAAAAAATAAAAATTTCGACGCGGGAACGACGGCCATACTTAACATGGCAAGTCTATCTATACGCCGCAAAATGCCAGCTTTAACTATACGCCGGAAAAAGCCGACTACAGGCGACGTTAGAAAATGCGACGGCCGCGCGTACGTTCGTGGATCGTCGTAAATCGCTAATTTGCATACCAGACGCGGAAAACGACGCAAACTCCACCCAGCGGGCGCCGAAGTATTGCATCTAAGATTCGAAGGCGTACGAAGCCGTACGCCTGTCGGATCTTAACCAGATGCCGTCGTATCTTGGTTTGAGGATTCAAACTAAAGATACAACGCGGGAAATTTGAAAGTACGCCGGCGTATCAGTAGATACGCTGGCATACTTTGTCTGTGGATCTGGCCCTCAGATTGCAGTGGTGGTCCAGCCTCTCTGCCAGAAGAATTCCTTACACAGGTATATACCCAATCCATTGAGATCTCTTTCAGCAATAATGGACTCCCCAGCAACATACTATCCTAGCAACAATGAATCCTCCACCAGCAACAACAGACTTCCCCAGCAACAATTGATCCCCCACAACAAAATACCCTTAGCGTTCCCACTGAAAAAAAAAAAGACCTGAATGTGGCTGTATCAATTTTCTTTCATGCTAAGTACTTTTTCTGTAAGTATAGAAGAATTCTGGTTGATCTTTTCAGAAATATTGTATCCTTTTAAAGGGTTACTATAGGGAAAAAAAAAATCTTTAAAATAACAAACATGTTATACTTACCTCCACTGTGCAGTTCTTTTTGCACAGAGTGGCCCAGTTCCACGTCTTCTGGTGTCCCTCGGGGGCTGTCTCTGGTCCTCCCCGCAAGAACTCTCCACAGTCATGCGAGAGAGCTTGCATGGTGATGAGTCCTTGCGGGCGCGCTCCCGTGATACAGCGAGCGGCCATAGCTGCTCACTGTATCACCCCTCGGTGTGCCGCGTCACTGGATGTGATTGACAGCAGCAATGTGATTGACAGCTCTCAATCCATCCGCTCTAGCCAATCAGCGGCCAGGCTGAGCGGCGAAGAGGATCTCGGGACCGAGCGCGGGACTTTCGAGGGGTCAGGTAAGTCAATCAATTCAATCAATTGGGACCAAATCTTAGAAACATTGAGCTTAAAGGAGTTGTAAATAAAAAAAAATTTTTTTGCTGAAATGACTGTTTACAGGGTATAGAGACATAATAGTTAACTGATTCCTTTTAAAAATGATTAAAAATAGATAAAAATCAATCATATAATGTGCCTCTAGTTTCTAGTTCCGTTTTTGCATGTTTTTTCCTGCCTCTGTGCTGTACAGAGCAACAGAGCCAATACAGGGCAGTGATGGTTTGGAAAACGAAACTGATTGGTGCTGTGGGGTTTTAGACACACAGGGCCAGATTCAGGTACAGTGGGCGGATCTGTGCGGCAGCGTAACGTATCAGATTTACGTTACGCCACCGCAAGTTTTTCAGGCAAGTGCTTTATTCACAAAACACTTGCCTGTAAAGTTGCAGCGGCGTAGCGTAAATCACCCGGCGGAATTCAAATTCGGTGGGTAGGCGGCATGTATCATTTAAATGAATCGCGTCCCCGCGCCGAACGAACTGTGCATGCGCCATCCCTAAAAAATCCCAGTGTGCATTGCTCCAAATGACGTCGCAAGGACGTCATTGGTTTCGACGTCCAGCCCCATTCACGGACGACTTACGCAAACGACGTAACTTTTTAAAATTTTGATGCGGGAATGACGGCCATACTTAACATTGGCTGTGCCTCATATAGCAGGGGCAACTATACGCTGGGAAAAGCCTAACATAAACGTCGGCCGCGCGTACGTTCGGGAATTCGCGTATCTAGCTAATTTGCATACTCGGCACGGAAATCTACGGAAGCGCCACCTAGCGGGGAAAAAAATTGCAGTTTAGATCCGACGGCGTAAGAGACTTACGCCTGTCGGATCTAAAGGATATCTATGCGTAACTGATTCTAAGAATCAGTCGCATAGATACGACGGGCCAGATTAGGACTTACGACGGCGTACATGGCGCTGCGCCATCGTAAGTCCTTTCTGAATCTGGCCCACAGTAATCACACCTCCTTGATAAGTGACCACAGAGAGAAAGCTCTCAGTACTGTGGTTATCAGGAAACAGACAACCAGGAAGTGTGGAGATCAGAAAAGATTTACAGCAACTTGAGAGCAAAAACGAACAATGAGGACAGGAAAACAGCACTGCATTAACCACTTGCTTACTGGGCACATATACCCCCCTCCTGCCCAGGTGAAATTTCAGCTTCCGGCACTGCGTCGCTTTAACTAACGATTGCGCGGTCGTGCGACGTGGCTCCCAAACAAAATTGACGTCCTTTTTCCCCCACAAGTAGAGCTTTCTTTTGGTGGTATTTGATCGCCTGTGCGGTTTTTATTTTTTGCGCTATAAACAAAAAAGTGCGACAATTTTGAAAAAAATACAATATTTTTTACTTCTTGCTATAATAAATATCCCAATTTAAAAAAAAAAAAAACATTTTTTTTCTCAGTTTAGGCCGATACGTATTCTTCTACATATTTTTGGTAAAAAAAAAAAAATCGCAATAAGCGACTGGTTTGCGCAAAAGTTATAGCGCTTACAAAATAGGGGACAGAATTATTATTTTTTATTATTTTTTTTTTTACTAGAAATGGCGGCGATCTGCGATTTTTATTGGGACTGCGACGTTATGGCGGACACATCGGACACATTTTTGGCGCCATTCACATTTATACTGCGATCAGTGCTATAAATATGCACTAATTACAGTATAAATGTGACTGGCATTGAAGGGGTTAACACTAGGGGGTTAGGAAGGGGTTAAATGTATCCCTGTATAGTGTTCTAACTGTATGTGGAGGGGGGGTGACTGGGGGAGGTGACCGATCTGTGTCTCTATGTACAAGAGACACAGATCGGTCTCCTCTCCAGAGACAGCACCGCTGTCTCTGTGTAAAACGGCAATGAGAGATGATCTCATATGTTTACATATGAGATCATCTCTCATTGGCCGCACAGATCGCATCGCAAATGGCCACTCTGATTGGCCGTTCGCGCCGATCTGTAATTGGCTGTGTCCAAGGGACACAGCCAACACAGATTTTCCCCGCTGCGCGCTCTGGAGCGCGCGCGGGGACCGCCCAAAGGGGCGGACGTCAATTGACGTCCACTTTGCTTTTTGGGATCCGCGCTGTAGCCGTCAATTGACGGCTAGCGGATCCCAAGTGGTTAAGGTAAAGGAAGCTATTAAGATTAAAAAAAATGTTTTCTTTACAAACCCTTTAACTACTTGAGCCCCGGCATATAGTCAAATGACGGCGGCAAGGTGGCTCTATAAATCCCAGCTGCCGTCTTTTGACGTCTTTGCGCCCTCCGTCCACTGGGGGGCACGCTCGCACCGCCGGCGGCGAGCGCGCGCACTCGGCGCGTCCCCGAGATGCCGATGTGCGTGCCTGGCAGCCGCGATGTCCGCCAGGTACCCGCGATCGGCAATGACAGAGCAGGGACGTGGAGCTCTGTGTGTAAACACAGAGCTCCACGTCCTGTCAGGGAGAGAGGAGACCGATGCTGTGTCCCTTGTACATAGGAACACAGCATCGGTCATCTCCCCCAGTCAGTACCCCTCCACACACAGTTAGAACACACCCAGGATAAACATTTAACCCCTTCCTCGCCCCCTAGTGTTAACCCCTTCCCTGCCAGTCACATTTATACAGTAATCAGTGCGTTTTTATAGCGCTGTTCGCTGTATTAATGTGAATGGTCCCAAAAATGTGTCAAAAGTGTCCGATGTGTCCGCCGCAATATCGCAGTCCTGACAAAATTCGCAGATCGCCGTATTACTAGTAAAAAAATAAAAATAAAAAAAATGTCAGAATTCTATCCCCTATTTTGTAGCCACTATAACTTTTGCGCAAACCAATCACTATACGCTTATTGCGATTTTTTTTTTTGCCAAAAATATCGGCCTAAACCTTTAAAAATGGGATATTTATTTTAGCAAAAAAAAAATATTGTGTTTTTTTTCAAAATTGTCGCTCTCTTTTTGTTTATAGCGCAAAAAATAAAAACCGCAGAGGTGATCAAATACCACCAAAAGAAGGCTCTATTTGTGGGAAAAAAAACGACGTCAATTTTGTTTGGGAGGCACGTCGCATGCCCGCGCAATTTTAATTTAAAGCGACGCAGTGCTGAAAGCTGAAATTTCGCCTGGGCAGGAAGGGGTAGATGTGCCCAGTAAGCAAGTGGTTAATAGATCTGCTTAGAACCCTGATATTTCACCAAAGCCCCATAACAGGGCTTCTAAAAAAAATTGATAACAACATAATAAAATATAATAATGTAAATAATAAATATTAATAAAAAGTAAATAAACTACTGACACTAATGACACTGGGGTGGATTCAGGTAGGGGCGTGCAAAACTGCGGCGGCGTAACGAATGACATTTACGTTACGCCTCCGCAAGTTTTACGGGCAAGTGCTTGATTCACAAAGCACTTGCCTGTAAAGTTGCGGCGGCGTAGCGTAAAAGGAGCCGGCGCAAGCGCACGTAATTCAAATGATCCCGTAGGGGGCGTGGATCATTTAAATTAGGCGCATTCCCGCACCGAACGTACTACGCATGCGCCGTCCCTAAAATTTCCCGACGTGCATTGCGGTAATTGACGTCGCAAGGACGTCATTGGTATCGACGTGAACGTAAATGGTGTCCAGCACCATTCACGGATGACTTACGCAAACAACGTAAAATTTTCAAATTGCGACGCGGGAACGACGTCCATACTTAACATTGGCTGCGCCTCCTAATAGCAGGAGCAGCCTTACGACGAAAATGATGTACGAAACGACGTAAAAAACTACCGCCGGGCGCACGTACGTTCCTGAATCGGCGTAAGTATGCAATTTGCAATATGGGAGCGCCACCTAGCGGCCAGCGTCAGAATGCACCCTAAGATACGACGGCGTAAGAGACTTATGCCAGTCGTATCTTAGGCTAAAGTCGGCGTATCTAGCTTTCTGAATACAGAAAGTAGATACGCCGGCGCTACTTAGCAATTACATGGCGTATCTATGGATACGCCGGCGCAATTGCTCTCTGAATCTACCCCACTGTCTTTTGCTTCTGCTGATATACATGTGACAGATGTGTATTTGTGCTCTGGAGTGCACACCATAATGCAATAGGCTGCACACACCTATGGACGAAGGTATGTGCACCTCAAGGTACCTTACATTTTTCATGTAACCAGTTTATTAGAAAGTGACAGGTTTATATACAATTTTTATTCTTTATATTATTTTTAGAAACACCCAGTGATGAAATGTGTGTCAAATTTTGGTTCATAAATATTCAAAAAAAAGATGAAAAAAATTGACAGAATGTCGTAAAAATCTCAGAGAAGTGTGGCAGTATGTGCAAACTGTCTGGAAAAGGCATTAACACCATTTTATCTAATCAGACAGTTACAAATCAGTTGTGTTGCAGATGACACAGGCTTGTGTGAAAGGCATAACAAATGTGTTTTCACATCTACTGATCTCCAGAAACCTTTTGGCTAAAACGAATGGGGAGTTTCTTTTCTTTTCAAGACTTCATAGAAAATTAGTAATAAACCATCGCGCGTCCTATTCATGTCTTGTAGAATCTCCTACAAATGTTGAAAAATACATCTATGTGACTTATCGTAATATTCCTCACATTGTCAAAGCCTGCAGACCTTTGGGGATTCTCCAACGTACATGTAAGCTTTTCATTTAGCGCTTCGTGCAGCGTCCTCAATTATACTCGACAGAGAAAGGGGACTGCATTCTTCGGCACTGAGCTTATTGTAGTGCCAAGTACAAATTCTCAATATGAGGTATATTCCATAGCACCAGGCTAAGGAATTTCACAGCTAAGGCTCTGTAGAGAATCTATTCTTAAGGCCTACAAAGCCACACAGCAAAGGGCTTTTCATGTGCAAACGCTACAGTTAGAAACCCTTCCTGTTATTTGTTGGAAATATTAAATTGAAAGTGAGAATGAGAGAAGGTGGGGATGTTTCAGTTTATTATTGTGTTCCTGGCCTAGCACAGAGGAAATTAAATGATTTCTAGGCTTGGGTACAGAACTGTGATATCTCTCTGGGCTCAACTAAAGCCATTCAGACAAAAGGAACATTAAGGGAAAACAAAATGGAGTTAAACAATAAAGGAACCTTCACAGAAAGTGTATGCCTAACCGATATGACCCAAAATAACCCACCTTAAAGGTTTGTAAAGGTTCACGTTTTTTCACCTTAACCACTTCCATACCAGGCACTTACGCAGCTTCCCGCCCAAGCCAATTTTCAGCTTTCAACACTGTCGCACTTTGAATGGCAATTGCGCGGTCATGCAACACTGTACCCAAACAAAATTGGCGTCCTTTTTTCCCCACAAATAGAGCTTTCTTTTGGTGGTATTTGATCACCTCTGCGTTTTTTTTTTGCGCAACAACTAAAAAAAGGCAGAAAATTTGGAAAAAAAAATACGTTTTTATTTTTTTCTGTTAATTTTTTTGTAAATAAGTTTTCTCTTTCAATTACGGGCACTGATATGGCGGCACTAATGGGCACCGATGAGATGGCACTGATGGACATCGATGAGGTAGTACTGACGGGCACAGATGAGGTGGCACTGATTGGCGGCGCTGGTATGCGACACTGATGGGCACTCATAGGCGGCACTGATGGGCACACATAGGTGGCACTGATGGGCACACATAGGCGGCACTGATGGGCACACATAGGTGGCACTGATGGGCACTCATGGGCGGCACTGGGCACTCATAGGCGGCACAGATGGGCACTCATGGGCGGCACTTATGGGTGGCACTGATGGGTGGCACAGATGGGCACTGATAGGTGGGCACTGGGCATGGATGGGCACTGTGGGGTGGCACTGATGGACACTGTGGGGTGACACTGTGGGGTGGCACTGATGGACACTGGGGTGGCACTGATGGACACTGGGGTGGCACTGAGGGACACTGTGGGGCAGCACTGATTTTGCCAGGTTGCCAGTCAGTGCCCATTTATGGGCACTGATTGGCATCTGTTTTCTTTTTTTGAATGCTTTTTTTTTTTTTTACTTTTTTTTTTTTTTGCCCACCCTGGTGGTCCAGGGTGGGCATCCCTGGTGGTCCAGTGTGGCGATCTGAGGGGGGGCTGCGCTGATAAACAATCAGCGCGAACCCCACCTGTCAGGAGAGCCGCCGATCGGCTCTCCTCTACTCGCGTCTGTCAGACGCGAGTAGAGGAAGAGCCATCAACGGCTCTTCCTGTTTACATCGTGATCAGCCGTCATTGGACCCGGCTGATCACGTGGTAAAGAGTCTCCGCCGGAGGCTCTTTACCGAAATCGGAGATGCAGGGTGTCAGACTGACACCCCGCATCACCGATCGCCGCGATGCGCGCCCCCACGGGCGCGCGCGGCATGAAATCCTGCAGGACGTTCTGGAACGTCCTGTCAGGATTTCATAACCACTTCCCGGACGTAAATCGGCTATAGGCCGGGCGGGAAGTGGTTAATGCATCCTATGCATTAAAGGGGTTGTAAAGGAAAACATTTTTTTTTTCATAATAAGCATCCTTTACCTGCAGACATTCCTCTTTTCACTTCCTCATTGTTCGTTTTTGCTCAGAAGTTGCTCTATTTCTTCTCTGTTCTGTTCACTTCCTGCTTGTCTGATTTTACTGACCACCGTGACGGGAGACTTTACTGCGGTGGTCAGTGATGTGATCGCCCCCTCCTGGGAACTACATCTGTGCGGGAGGACGCTCTCTACATGTTAGAGACTTCAAGGAGGTGTGAATTACTGGGCGTGCCGCAATGCATACTGGGAAATGTAGTTCTTACATGAACGAGCGATGCAAACCAGGAAGTGAATGAGAGAACAGAAACTAGAATGCCGGAGGTGATATAGATGAAGGAATTGAATAGGTATTTACTCGTTTTTTAACAGAATCATTACACTATTCTGTCTGTCTACCTTGCAGACCTTAATTTTAGGCAAAAAAATGTTTCCTTTACAACTCCTTTAAGGTGAAAAAACATCCAATGATTACCGGACCCCCAGCCCCTCGTTTTACTTACCTGAGCCCTGGAAAGTCCTGAGTCGTGAATGCGCTCCATCATTGCCGGGCTTCTCCGCTCTTCATTGGATAGATTGATAGCAGCGCAGTCATTGGCTTGCACTGTTGTCAATCAAATCCAATGACGTGGGAGCCGGGGGGCACCCTGCAATTGGCGGCTATGGACGCCGAATGCAGGACTCGGGAGCGCGCCCGCAAGGTAACCCCCTTGGGAGAGCGCTTCCCATAGGGGGTTATCTGTGGCAGGGACGAGCCGAGACAGCCGCCGAGGGACCCCCAAAACAGCAGGATCGGAGCCACTCCGTGCAAAAAAAACTGCACAGTGGATACAACCTATACAACCACTTTGACTTCCACAGATGTAAAATTACCCGCATCCAATGCCCGCAAGCTGCTTCAATCTACAGATCACATGGCAGAAATCTTTTTGATTGCTGTACCCAGTCCTGCGGGAACGCGTGGGAACGGAGTTCCTGCACTTTTTTCACAGCAGGAACTTAGTTCCCTTTGCAGGACTAGAGCAGCCGAGAGCAGCCAAGCCGCCCGAGCCAATCCTTCACTAAGCGGCGATGCCCAGCTCGAGTCACTGTCAGGGGCAGGCGTACCATAGTAATCCTTTATGTTACTGCCCGCTTCCTGTATATGGATTCATCGGGTAGTGTGCAGGTATTCCGTCACTTCCTATATGCCGCAATGTCTCCTGGGAGCTTTTGTCATTGTTCCCAGGAGACATTGCGGAGGTCTGCCACGAGTTATCGCGGGATTTAGAAAGAACTTGCTTATGAGCATATGCATATGAGTGTATCATTTTTTTTTTGGTGGGGGAGTGGATCTTGGGTGGGAGTTCCCCAGGACTTGACCCCTGGCTGTACCCATGTGGTAACTTCCCATAGACTTCTATGCAAACGTTACAGAAAGTTACATGTATCCTTCTTACATAGCCCCTGTGACCATCAACATGGGGACAAGGTGCTTTGGGGGTAAATGCGCTTTTCTCTTTGAAGAGTAATCACCATTCACATAGTTCCTTAAAGGGAATTTTACAGGTGGTGAGGAGGCAATATATCTCCTCCTCACTACCGATTTTAACCTCTTAAACTCCACACGTGTGCTGCAACCATGTATGTTTCATTGCATTCAATTGAATGATTGTGTTACTGCCTTCCAAACCCAACAGAGGGGATAATGTTTTCTGCACTGTAATGTGGAATGTGTACACTCACTTCCACTGCCTTTGCAGGTTAAAAGAGAAGTTTGTAAATTTAAGGGGGGTGGTTAAAACATGTGGCCTTGGGCTAGTTTGGGGTTACCTTTAGGTTCCAGATAATGCTGAACACAGGTCACCTCTATTTGAATGCACATCTGTAGTGGCATAGAGGGTGGGAGTTAATGTCCATATGTCGCCCATGCGTCCATGAGCAGCAGAGGTTTCTGTGCTAACAATGTGCGCACTGCACCCTCCCAGCACAGTTACTGAGCTGTCAAAGACAGCTCCTGGTCTCTAGTAATGTAAATCAGGAACCAACAGGACAGGCTCCAGATTATGTGTTAACTGTGATAGCCAATTCCCACCCCCCTGGGAGTAATAGCTCAGTTAAAGGGACTCCAGGGCTGGGCGGGAAAGGGTTAATACTAGTACTGGCTATATAATTATAATATATTTGGTAGGTTTTATTAGGCTTTTTAGTAATATTGGGCCACATTCACATAGAATTGTGGCGGCGTAATGTATCGCATTTACGTTACACTGCCGCAAGTTTTACGGGCAAGTGCTTGATTCACAAAGCACTTGCCTGTAAACTTGCGGCGGCGTAGCGTAAATCCGTCCGGCGCAAGCCCGCCTAATTCAAATGGGACATGTATCATTTAAATTAGGCGCATTCCCGCGCCGAACGTACTGCGCATGCTCCGTTTTTACATTTCCCGCCGTGCTTTGCGCGAAATGAAGTCGCACCGACGCAATTTTTTGAACGGCGACGTGCATTACGTCCTTTCTTATTCACGGACGACTTACGCAAAAAAATAAAAAAATTTAATTCGACGCGGGAACGACAGCCATACTTTAACATGGCAAGTCTAAATTTAAGCCAAGAAATAGCAGCTGTAACTTTACGCCGGGAAAAGCCGACTAGCGACGACGTAAGAGAATGCGACGGCCGCGTGTACGTTCGTGAATCGCTGTAAACAGCTAATTAGCATACCCGACGCGGAAAACGACGCAAACTCCACCCAGCGGGCGCCAAAGTATTACACCTACGATCCGAAGGCGTATGAAGCCGTACGCCTGTCGGATCGAAGCCAAAAGCCGTCGTATCTTGGTTTGAGGATTCAAACTAAAGATACGACGCGGCAAATTTGAAAGTACGCCGGCGTATCAGTAGATACTCAGGCGTATTTCAGCTGTGAATCTGGCCCATTGTATTTATATTTAGCACTCTATGGAAGTCTAGTTGGCTGTGCTCTGCACACACCTAAAATGCTTTAAAAATGCTAGCGGAAGCTTGTGATGTTCTTCTGACTCGGATGTACAAACTATTTAAACTATTAATAATTAGATTAACACATTGTTGCATATCCTTAGCCTTAAATTATATGCAAGCTCATCTAATATTTCACATGTTAATGTAATTCTAAAAGTTGTGTTTAGTGTTTTGAAATCAGCAGCTGTCAAGCAAATATTGCTAGATGACCTGCCATGAAGTTTCTTGTCCAGGCCTTTCCTGTAATGGGATACAACAGTTTGGACTGGGGGATAGAGAGTACAACGCAATAATGAAGAATTTTATTCCAAAAATATTATGCACCATAATGAACAAAAACCATAGGAAAGACAATTTTGGCCACTCCTGCCTTTATATATATATATATATATATATATATAGATATATATATATATATATATATATATATATATATATATATATAGATATATAGATCTATATATACTGTATTACCAAAAGTATTGGGACACCTGCCTTTACACGCACATGAACTTTAATGGCATCCCAGTCTTAGTCTTTAGGGTTCAATATTGAGTTGGCCCACCCATTGCAGCTATAGCAGCTTCTACTCTTCTGGGAAGGCTGTCCACAATGTTTAGGAGTGTGTCTATGGGAATGTTTGACTGTTTTTCCAGAAGCACATTTGTGAGGTCAGGAACTGTTGTTGGCATAGAAGGCCTGGCTCACACTCTCTGCTCAAATTCATCCCAAAAGTGTTCTATCGGGTTGAGGTCAGGACTCTGTGCAGGCCAGTCAGGTTCCTCGGCCCTACCGTGGTTTGCATCTTTTCTAGAAAATCGCATCAGAAACACGGACCATTACATGCGGAGTCCCGCAAGGATCACCCCTTTCACCTGCACTCTTCAACATCTACATCCGCCCGCTCCTCAAAATCATCAGCAAAGAGGACCTACGCTACCACTCCTATGCTTACGACACGCAGCTTTACTTTCGAATCACCAACAAAAAAGACCAATATCATGAACTAGGAAAATGCCTCACTCTGATCGATAATTGGATGACTGAAAGCTCCCTCAAACACAGCGGATCCAAAACAGAACTACTCATCATTAACGCAAATCGGAAATCTAATTCTAGGACCACTTGGACACCACCCACCATCCTCGGACAAACCATCACGCCAAGCAACAAAGTCAAAAGTCTTGGAGTCATCTTTGACTCAGACATGACTATGAATGCACAAATAGGGTCAGTAGTCAGCGTTTCTCATCATCTTCTCCGCATTCTACATAGACTCATCCCGTTCATCCCAGAAGAGGACACAGCAGTAGTGGTTGGAACCATCATCAACTCACGACTCGACTATGCAAACTCCCTCTACTTAGGACTACCGAAATACCAGATTTCATGTCTACAAGTTGTCCAGAACACGGCAGCCAGACTGGTAACAGGTAAAAAAACGTGGGAATCTATCTCTCCGGTCTTGAGGTCCCTCCACTGGCTGCCCATACAGGACTGGGTGACTTTCAAGACGCTCTGCCTCACCCACAAATGTACACAAGGAAACGCTCCTCAATACTTAAGTGAGAAAATAAAACCCTACGTCACCAAGTGCGTGCTCCGGTCAACCAACCAAAACCTTCTCCAAATCCCTAAATCCCGCTACAAATCTAAGGGAGAACGTAGATTTGCAGTTCAAGGACCCCGGCTTTGGAATGCTCTACCCACGACCATCCGCTTGGAAGAAAACCATCGGGCTTTTAGGAAAAAACTAAAGACCCACCTCTTCTAATTGATCAGGACAACACTGGATGCAAAGCGCCTTGAGGCGATTAAGTTTGCATTTGTTGCGCTATACAAGTTACTCACTCACTCCTCCACCCCAAACTCGCTCATCCATGTCTTTGTGGAGCTTGCTTTGTGCACCGGTCCAAATCATTTGGTTGGTGGAGGGGGGATTATGGTGTGGGGTTGGTTTTTCATGGGTTGGGCTTGGACCCTTAGTTCCAGTGAAGGGAACTTTCTAAGGCGTCAGCATACCAAGACATTTTGGACAATTTCATGCTCCCAACTTTGTGGGAACAGTTTGGGGATGGCCCCTTCCTGTTCCAAAATGACTGTGCACCAGTACACAAAGCAAGGTCCATAAAGACACAAAGTCCTGACCTCAACCCGATAGAACACCTTTGGGATGAATTAGAGGGAAGACTGCAAGCCAGGCCTTCTCGTCCAACATCATTGCCTAACATCACAAATGATCTTCTGGAAGAATGGTCAAACATTCCCATAGACACACCTAAACCTTGTGGACAGCCTTCTCAGAAGAGTTGAAGCTGTTATAGCTGCAAAGGGTGGGCCAACTCAATATTGAACCCTACGGACTAAGACTGGGGTGCCATTAAAGTTCATGTACATGTAAAGACAGGTGTTCCAATACATTTGGTAATATAGGCCCAGATTCAGATACAATTGTGTATCTATCGGCGGGCGTAACGCCGCCGTAACTTAGGGCGCAAGTTCCGTATTCAGAAAGAACTTGCGCCCTAAGTTAAGGCGGCGTAGCGTATGTGGTCCGAAGTAAGCCCGCAAGATTTCTAATTCTCCATGCAGTGGGCGTGTTGTATGGTAATAAAGGCTGACCCCACGAAAATGAAATTTTTGGCTAACGGCGCATGCGCCGTCCGTGAACGTATCCCAGTGCGCATGCTCCAAATTAACCCACAAAAAGCCAATGCTTTTGACATGAATGTAAATTACGCCCAGCCCTATTCGCGAACGACTTACGCAAACAACGTAATCGACGGAAAATTCTAAGCTGGCCCGACGTCCATACTTAACATAGGATACGCCTCATATAGCAGGGGTAACTTTACCCAGGAAATAGCCTAACGTAAACGACGTAAAAAAATGCGCCGGGCGGACGTACGTATCTGAATCGGCGTATCTACATAATTTACATATTCCTCGCGTAATTCTACGAAAGCGCCACCTATCGGCCAGCGTAAATATGCAGTCTAAGATATGACGGTGTAAGAGACTTACGCCGGTCGGATCTTAGGGAAATCTATCCGTAACTGATTCTATGAATCAGGCAGTAGATACGACCCCGCACACTCAGAGTTACGACAGCGTATCCGGAGATACGCTGTCGTAACTCCTATCTGAATCCGGGCCATAGTGTATATATGTATTTATTTATTACCTTAGGCTTAAAGTGTACTTAGAGGCAAAACTTTTTTTTTTTTTGCTTTGAGTGGTGAGGGATTAGAACACGTCAGTTTTAATTGCTGTCGGTGCACCCGGAGATTTGTCCTTGCTAGTTGTCCTGTTTACCGTTATCATTAATAATGAAAAAGAAAATCGAACATTTTGAGTTAACACCAGAACAGTAGTAGAGTAGAATGAGGATACTAGTTCTGGTGACACCTCGGGATTCCCTCCCTTTAAATGGCATTTCTAGCCCTTTCTGTTTTGGCACATGGGACAAGAAGTGAAGGGAAGTAACCCCAATGGGACACAGATGGCTAAAAAGACAAACAAACAACAAAAAAATAAATAAATAAGCAAACAAAAAAAAATGGCAGGGTTATGCAATGTAAAATGAAAAATAAAAGTTTTGCCTTTAGTTACACTTTAATGAATAATGTGAAGATATGTTCACTTTAGTTATCCAAGCTCATGCAAACAAAAATCCTGTTTTCTTTTTCTTTCTTTTCTTATTTTTTTTTTTATATATATATATATATATATATATATATATATATATATATATATTTCAAACATATAAGTGAACATAGAAATAACCGTATTCACTAAACAGCATGAACACACATTAAGTGAGCATTGCTACATGAAAAGACTCTAATCATTTAGTAAACCAAGCATAATGCATCTAAAAACATACATCGGTGATCTGAGCTAGCCTCATAATTACAGCAATATATATAATATAGAGCGTAGAGCTCCTGTGATGAACAGTGCTGGGATGTAGAAAAGGAAGGATTACCTTTTTTGTCGTCAAAGTATAGGGTTTGCTGAGCGGGATTTGACCACTGGAGGGAAGTGTTATCATTTTGATCCACTCGACAGGTTAAATTAACCGTTCCTCCTTCAACGGCTGTAGCATTCCATGTGACTGGGAACTGCCCTTGGGTCACTAGAGGAAGAATAAGAAAATAGTTGATGTGAGCCAAGGATGTGATAGACTGTATGTAAAGCATCAGCAACATATGGAATGAAAGACACACAATAATCAGGAGAAAGCAATGCACAGGGAAATAAAAGAAGGCAATCAATTCCGGACAAGATTTCTTTGCTCGAGCTACTTATCAAAAATGAATTTGCTCTGGGCCTTAGTCTTAGGCCCTAACATGCTTCTGAATTCCGTTGTAATGAGACTCTGATCTCTAGGTTTGGTTATTTATTTGGATTACTTTACTATATACATGATGATGAAATGTACGTTTCTGCATGAACACATGGCTGCAATGGAAGTAATTCAAACCTGTCACCAACAGTATATATATTTATCCCAAATGAGCAAGCGCTGCCTATAATAAAAAATGAAATAAAAAAATCACTTATTTAGGACTGAAAAACTTAGGGCCAGATTCAGGTACCTGCGACGCGGCATAACGTATCCCGTTTACGTTACACCGCCGCAAGTTTTCAGAGTAAGTGCCTGATTCACAAAGCACTTACCTGTAAACTTGCGGCGGTGTATCGTAAAGACGTCCGGCGCAAGCCCGCCTAATTCAAATGGGGCGTGTACCATTTAAATTAGGCGCGCTCCCGCGCCGAACATTCTGCGCATGCTCCGTTCGCAATTTTCCCGACGTGCTTTGCGCGAAATTCCGGCGCCCCGACGTGTTTGTAAATGGCGACGTGCGTAACGTACTTACGCCGTACTAATGCCGAAAAAAATATCATTTTAAATTCGAAGCGGGAACGACGGCCATACTTTAACATGGCTGGTGTAAAGTTAAGCAATGAAAAAGATTGCTTAACTTTGCGACGGGAAAAAACGACGTTACGCACGCGAGTAGGTTCGTGGATCGCCGTAAATGCTAATTTGCATACCCGACACTGGAAAATGACGCAAACTCCACCCAGCGGCGGCCGAAGTATTGCAGCCTAAGATCCTAGGGCGTACAAAGCCGTAAGCCTGTCGGATCTTAGCCAAAAGCCGTCGTATCTTGTTTGTGAATCACAAATCAAGATACGACGCGGCAAATTTGAAAATACGCCGGAGTATCAGTAGATACTCCGGCGTATTTGTTCTGTGAATCTGGCCCTTAGTAAAAGCACATTCACACCATGTCTACATAGATTAAGGCAGGCTCAGCGCAGGGGCACATAGAAAATAATTTTTATGTGCCCCATGTTCACGCCATAAATGTGCAGTGGTGTATGCTGAGTAAAAAAGCAGCATGTATGCTTTTTTTTACCAAGAACAGCTCACTGCATTGCATGTCATGGAGGGTTGGTACAAGGATTTTTGACACCCTGCGTGAAACCTCATTTTGCCGCCCCATTGGCTCCACCCCTGACTCCACCCCATTTCCCCTATACATGTGACAGAAGGTAACACTATACAGGAAGCATTGGCTCTGCTTCCTCTAGCGCTGGCACCAGTGCTGCACTGCGCCTCTAATTATACTACCGGTCGGACGGAGCAGCTGCCTGAGACTTAGGCCTCATACACACGACCGAGTTTCTCGGCAAAAACCAGTAAGAAACTTGCTGGTATTTTTTTTTTGCAGAGGAAACCGGTCGTGTGTACATTTTTCGACGAGGAAACTGTCGAGGATCCCTTCGAGCCAAAAAGAGAGCATGACTTATTTTTCCTTGAAGGGAATGGAGAAACTTGCCTTGTCGAGTTCCTCGACAGCCTAACAAGGAACTCGACGAGGAAAACGATGTGTTTCGCCCGTCGAGTTCCTCGGTCGTGTGTACGAGGCTTAAGTTAGTTACATGCTGCAGCCTACAGAGCATGCAGACGGGAAGGGAAACCAGCAGCCGGAGCCCCTAGGCAGCAGTGCACCCTAGGCAGCTGCCTAGTTTGCCTAGTGGTAGCACCAGCCCTGATGTCACTGCACCATGCTGCAATGCATACTGTTAACTGAGTGTCATTTTTTTACACTTAAAGCGATTTTAAAGGTTAAAAAACTAAAATAAAAAACAACAAACATGTTATGCTTACCTGCTGTGTGCAATCGTTCTGCACAGAGCAGCCCCGATCCCCTTCATTTTGGGTCCCTGCCAGCTGTCCTGGCTCCTTCCCCTGCCGAGTGCCCCCAATAGCATGCCTCTTGCTATGGGGCACTCAAGCAAGCTCACTCCCAAGCCGCGCTCCTGTGAAAGGACATTGCCCATTTACACATGGAGCATGGGTCGGCCATGAGGAGAAAGAGACCCGGGAGAGCGACTGTTCGAGATGGGGTTTAGGTAAGTATAAAAGGGTGTTGGTGGTGGGGGCTGCAGCCTGCACCCAGAAGGTTTTTTACCTTCTGCCTTTAGATCCACTGTGATGAAGTTAACCTGTTGATGCTGGCCACACTCAGCGGATGGGGCTTGGCACAGGGCGGCCCTATGTTTGCGTGCATTTGTGTAAAAACAGCTATGCCAAGAACGCTCGCCATGTGCGCTCCCGAGCACAGTTAACTGGGGCTAACAGAAAGCTCCCGATTGCTGTTTGGCTGTGACGGCTGTCACATGATCAGAAAGCAATCACGGTGACCACATAATTATAAACCCTGCCCCACCTCCCGGCATCCTAAACCCCTTAAAGGGCAGGGAGGCATCAACTAGAAGGGGCTAAGAAAAAAGTAAACATTGTGATACGTTGTAACAATGCATTCATCACAGTACGCCTTACCACCTCTACACAACATACACCAGCACACTATGGGGTAGATTTACTAAAACTTGTGCACACAGAACCTGCAGAGCCGTGCATATAAACCAATCAGCTTCTTTGTTCTGTTCTCAAAGCTTAATTGAACACTCTGACGTTAGAAGATGATTAGTGACTAAGCACAGCTGCACCAGATTCTGTCTGCACCAGTTTTAGTAAATCTCCACCAATATGTTTTAGCGTGTACGCTGGTGTGAGTGTCAACTCATAGTAACTATTCAGCAGCCATACTGCATTGCTGAAAAATGTGTTACACATGGATAATGATTACACAGTTCTAAATTGTGGCTATAAATTACTGTTTTTTTGAACAAGGGATATGGCTAAAACGTCATCTCCCTCATTTAATTAGTGATCCAGGGTTCAGGTCAATTAGTTTTGCTGTATTATTACAGCTCTGCTGTCTGGCAAGTGTCAAAACTTGGAATCCAATGACTAAATACTCCTGTTATTAAAAAATATATATAAATATGAATATGATTGATATAACAAAATAATTCATAATGATGACAATAATAATAATAATAATAATAATAATAATAATAATAATAATAATAATAATAATAATAATAATAATAATTAGCTCTTATAGTGGAGTTGAAGTTGATAGATCAGCCAGTATTTTCAGGAGGAGAGGTCAGAAATAGCAGCACCCATATTTCTTTATTGACCGTGAACTTTTGCTCCTCTCATGACACAAAGGTAAAGCCAAACCCTGCCAGTAAATAGGTTGTGGAAAATGTACATAGTAATAATAATAATAATAATAATAATAATAATAACAATAATAATAAGTATTATTATTATTACTATGTGATAAGACTCACTCCATGAAATATAAAAAAAAAAAATACCCTTGCAATGGGCCCCCAGCACTGAAGGTTTAACTGCCTGTTTAGTCCAAGGGCAGAGGATTAACGTGTTCATCGTAAATACTTGACATGTGCATTCGTTTTCGTCCGAATGCATTTTCGTCATCGTTTTAACAAACTAAAACGAACGTGCAGAATCCGAAATCCAAAATATCCGACATAAAAAAAATGCTTTATTTTTGTTTTCGTTGCTACAACAGTTCGATATAGAATAGAGATTCGACATGATGCTGACGATAGCAATGTGTGTCTATCGAACCTGTGTCTGACCTTAACTCTATTAGTCCAAGATTATTCTACATAGAGAGGAAAGATTCGACATTATAGAGACAGTGTTGGGGTAGACCATTCGTCATGAACAACGAAGATTTCGACAAAGCAGCGAAAAACATACAAACGTCAAATCTGTCATTGAAGGCTTATGGTGTCTGTCAAAAGTTCTAAGAAGATTCGAACAAGCAGCTAAACTGTAAGATGCCGCAATTGTACATTTCCGGTCAAATGCTCGGCCCATAGACTATAGAAGAATTCAAATGTTGGTTGACTAGTATAAATAATTCATAAATATAATTATTACTAGTGTCATACAACATTAGAATTCTTCTATAGCTTGTAGGTGGAACATTCGACCGGAAATGTACGATTGCAGCGTCGTACAGTTTAGCTGCTCCGTCAAATCTTCTTAGAACATTCGACAGACACCAAAAGCCTTCAATGACAGATTCGACCTTAATTAATTCGGATTTTAAGAAGAATGCATTTTTTAACGAAACAAATTAAATAAAAAAGAATTATGGGAGTAAATAAAAAAAAACCATTTCGGACAAAAACGAAATTCCGAAACAAAATATTTCAGTGTGCACATGTCTAGTAAATACCTTATTCCTGGCTCTAGCAGGGTTCCTCGAGCAATGTGACTGGTCTGCCCCAGGGTTGTCTGTAAGCTGTGACCAACTCTGTTCAAACTCCACCCTCTTAAGCTTACAATACAGTGTCCTTGTATTATACATGCTGATGCCAAGGCTACACCCATAGACAGGAGCTTCAGAAGTAAGCGCTGGAGCTGCCTGGATTGAGCACTTACTGTAGGTATATAAAGCAGTCTCTTCTCTAATCCCCTAAACTTAATAAACAATTCGCCCTAGCAGTGTGGGTATGGTGAGGTGAGGCATTGAAAAGGTGATTTAAAAAAAAAATCCTAATGGAAGAAACAATTGTTCAAACTAGTATCTTGTGTACTGGTTAAGTGGCACATTGTGGTTGAATAACTGCTTACTCAACAAAGTGAATGTTTAATAAACGTAGGGCCAGATCAACAGCCAGCCGGTGTAACTTAAATATTCGGATTTAAGTTACACTGCCGGAAAATTTCTACCTAAGTGCCCGATCCACAAAGCACTTACCTAGAAATTTTCGGCTGTGTAACTTAAATCCGGCCGGCGCAAGGCGTTCCTAATTTAATGGGGTGAGTCCCATTTAAATTAGGCGCGCTCCCGCGCCGGCCGTACTGCGCATGCTCACAACGTCATTTTCCCGACGTGCTTTGCGCGGTTTTACGTTGCGCTGGGTTTTGAGAATTGCGACGGGCGTAAAAAAAAAATACGAGTTGCGGCGGGAAAAAAAAATTTGGAAAAAAAAAGACGGCGACGCGGGATAGAAGGGTCTACTTTTACAAGGCCTAAACAGTTTAGGCCTTGTAAAAGCAGCCCTAATATTGCGACGGCAAACTAATACTTACGGAGAAAAAACGAAGCTTAAAAGCTTTGTGTATCTCCGTAAGTGCTAATTTGCATAGCCGAAGCGGCATTTCGACGAGAAATGCCCCCAGCTGCGGTACTGCATCCTAAGATCCGACAGTGTAAGTCCCTTACACATGTCGGTTCTTCTCCCTATCTATTGGAAACTGATTCTGTGGATCAGTTCCATAGATAGAAACAGGGATACGACGGCGTATCGGTAGATACGCCGGCGTATCCCTTTTGAGGATCTGGCCCTTAGTAAATAAAGTCAAGCTGTTATGCACTGCAAATACCCAATCAAGTGAAAGAGAAATACAAAATAAGGATCCTTCTTGAATAGGGATGAAGGCCAAATCTGAACACAACTTCACATTTTCTAAGCTTAAGTAACATTCAGTTCACTTTGCTAGGTGGAAAGCCTCCATTGTTATGTTTTTTTACTATTATTATTTTGTCATATTATGGGAATGCAAAGTGAACATAAACTTCACATGATTCACTAAGCTAAGTGAGAATTTACTACTCCTTTAGTAAATCTACCCAAGTCAATTAGCTTATGTTAACATCCTCATTACTAGTACTAGTATTATGTCTTCCATCAGAAGCTAATCATATGTGTTTGGCCTTGCGACAGATTGACTTTATGAAAATGCCCATGATTCGTTAATATGGAAAGCTGTTGCAGGTTTTCTAAAATAAAATAAAAATTAGTCTTCACACTCGACATGCACTCTAAGGTTTATGAATTGGAATGCATTTAATGACTGTAGAGTATGCAAAGGCATGATCAAAACAATTTGATTCCATGTCCCTAGAGAGGGAAGGCTCCTGGTAATTAAAAAATAAAGCTAAACTACTACACCTACACATTTCAGTTTGTGCAGAAAGTAAATTAAATATACAGGAGCTTAAATGTGTCACTGTGGTGTAATAGTCAGACTTCATGTCCCACTTATTTGTTTATAGCTTGCTTTCTCAGCACCAAAGATAGACTGAAGACAGCAGAGACAGCCAACCCCCCAAAAATAGTAACAAAACAGAGTATATTGATGAAAAAATATTAATAATAATAATACATTTTATGTATAATGCCCTTTTCATCAAAAAGATCTCAAAGTGCTACAGGTTAAAAAAAAAAAGAATATTGTTTAGTCAGAGTATACATATGGATATTGCTGCTTTCTTGTAAATATTGTCTTACATTAAAGCGGAGTTCCACCAAAAAGTGGAACTTCCACTTAATCCACTCCTCGTAATTTTTTTAGGGGGGGGGTGGGGGCTTCAGGAGGAGTGGGACTTCCTGTCCCACTTCCTCCTTCCGCCGATGGGGCTGCTAAGGCGAATAGTCAGATCGCCTTTTGGCAGCCCCTCCCTGTAGGCGATCGCCTGGGACACGTGACAGGTCCCAGGCGATCGCCTGTCCAATCGGATTGCGCAGCGCCGCTCACGCATTCGCAGTGGGTGCCCGGCCGTGAAGCCGAAAGCTGTCACGGCCGTGTGCCTACACTTAGAATGGAGACGCCGGCCGGAGAGGGGGGGAGAGGAGCGGAGCCCCGGCCGGCATGGAACGTGGAGCAGGTCAGTGTATGTTTATTAAAAGCCAGCAGCTACACTTTTTGTAGCTGCTGACTTTTAATAAACATAAAAAAAATTACTGGAACACCCCTTTAATAACAAAAAGAAGAGTCTGCACCGGCCTAGTTCAAACCAGGGGTGGCCCGTCCATATGGGGTGCAGGGGCGTCGCCCCCCTAATCCATGAGCTCAGCCCCTAATCTACATGCAGGGTGCTGAATGCATGGATTCCAATGTTTTTTTTTTTTTTTTTTAGAAGCATATGCTTAGAGCCTAGATTTAAAAAAAAAAAAACATTAATAGCTTTTAGCAAAAAATTTGGATCAAATGTATTAGTATGTTACCACTTTGTAAAATTAAAAACATTTGGAAATAATTCAAATATAACCTTTAATTAACTCTAGAACTACAGCTTTATTGAGTTTTCAAATACCAAAAAATATGCCAAATATAAGCTGGCATGATCATTAAAGCGGTTGTAAACCGCATAAACTTTTTTTTTTTCCCCCCAAACCTGCAATGCAAAAGGCATAATAGGCTAGTATGCATCGCATACTAGCCTATTATGAAATACTTACCTCGGAACGAGGTGTGTACCACTTACCTGGTCCACGCCGAGCAGGATGTCATCTTGCTCCGGCGTGTCTTCCGGGTATCGCCGCTCCAGCGCTGTGATTGGCTGGAGCGGCGATGACGTCACTCCCGCGCGTGCGCGCGGGAGATTTAAAATCGGCAGGGTCCGGCGATGCCGGTCCTTCAGCCGTGGAGTCCCCCCTGCGCATGCGCCGCCCGCATTGCGGGGGTAATATCTCCTAAACCGTGCAGGTTTAGGAGATATTATCCTTACCTACAGGTAAGCCATGTTGTAGGCTTACCTGTAGGTAAAAGTCCAAATAGTGGGTTTACAACCACTTTAAGTTGTAAAAAACTGTCTTTTAGCTGTCAGGTTTCTAAACATTAGGCAAGCAGCTAAATATAAAAGACAGGATAACATGTCTTGCTCCAAATGATGGGCAACTGTAAAGTGTCTGAAGCCCAGCTCCAGCTAAAAGTGTTTTATGTTGTTATAGATAGAGCAGGCAAGGGCTAGAGACAGTGTCAAGTTCTTTTCTTGCTGCCTGTGTCCATATTGAGAGGATTTCCCATCATTTCCTGACAGTGATGGGAAATCTCTCTAATGGGGACACAAACAAAAAGAGTGCAGAAGAGTTTGAACTTCTAACTATATTTGATATTTGTGCCCTTCGGTCCCAGGGACAGCTAAGCTCTTGTCGTTTTGTACACACATTACAAGGAAATGATATGAGGGATTGTAGACCATCGTAGAAAATTTAAGAGAAATATTAACTAACTATTAACTTCAATACTCTGGCTCCCTGTGTTGCTGATCACAGTGCCAGTAATGTTCAGGATGTTTTTGTTTTTTTCTCAAAGCATATTATTTTTTTTTTTAAATTAAACAGGTTCACTTCCACTGTACTTTGTGCGGTGATGTACATTATATTCAGCTGCCTGTTGGCTCCTGGGTTAAGCATCATCAATCCCAGCGGAGGCCTCTGCTTCTTGCATTGTGGTATTTGCACGCACTGTGCGAGATGGACATGTCCGCTGGTTAGTACATCTAACCAGCGGACCAAAATCCCGCGCATGTATCGAATTGATTTGACGCATGCGTGGAAGCATTTTACTTCCTGGTTTGCGGACGTGGCGGCGTCTCAACGTCACCGCCACGTCCCCGCGCTGTCTGTCCGCGGGGATTTCGGTTTGATGGTGTGTACAGCCATTAGACCGAAATCTCCCAGCGGACATGCCGTTTTCATCTGACATGTTCGATCGTCTATACGAGGCCTCACAGATTTTTCCGACGGAATTCCCTTCAAACTGTCTTGCATACACACTGTCACACCAAATTCCGACTGTCAAGAACGCGGTGACGTACAACACTATGACGAGCCGAGAACAATTAAGTTCAATGCTTCTGAGCATGCATCGACTTGATTCTGAGCATGCATGTTTTTTTCTTTGATGGAGTTCCCTACAGACGAACGGAATTTCAGTCGAAAAAAAAGAGAACATGTTCTCTTTCTAAGTCCGTCAGAATTTCCAGAGGAAAAACTCAGATGGGGCACACACACAATCGGAATATCCGATGAAAAAATTATGTCTGACTTTTTTATCGGAAATTCCAATTGTGTGTATGAGGCATCAGTCTCTGTCTTTCCCATCGGCAAACTGAACACTGGCTAAGCTTCACCCAACCAATTATATAGGATCCTGCCTGAAAGGATGTGAACTCACTTCACTTCCTGGGAGAACTTTAGGAAGAATTCTCCCTTAACCACTTAACGCCCGCCGCACGACTATTTACATCCGCAAAATGGCACGGACAGGCAGATGGGCGTATATATACGTCCTTGCCTTTCCGCGGGTCAGGGGTCCGATCGGGACCCCCCTCCCGCTGCGTGCGGCGGGCGGCTTACCTCGGGGAGCGATCCGGGACGACGGCGCGGCTATTCGTTTATAGCCGCTCCGTTGCGATCGCTCCCCAGAGCTGAAGAACGGGGAGAGCTGTATGTACACACGGCTTCCCCGTGCTTCACTGTGGCGGCGCATCGATCCCCTTTATAGGGGAGACACAATCGATGACATCAGACCTACAGCCACACCCCCCTACTGTTGTAAACACACACTAGGTGAAGCCTAACACGTTCAGCTCCCCTTGTGGTTAACTCCCAAACTGCAACTGTCATTTTCACAATAAAGAATGCAATTTAAATGCATTTTTTGCTGTGAAAATGACAATGGTGTCAAAATTGTCCGAAGTGTCCGCCATAATGTCACAGTCACGAAAAAAATCGCTGATCGTCGCCATTAGTAGTAAAAATTATTTTTTTATAAAAATGCAATAAAAATATCCCCTATTTTGTAAACGCCATACATTTTGTGCAAACCAATCGATAAACACTTATTGCGATTTTTTTTACCAAAAATAGGTAGAAGAATACGTATCGGCCTAAACTGAGGAAAAAAAATTATATTTGTTTTTGGGGGATATTTATTACAGCAAAAAGTAAAAAATATTGCATTTTTTTCAAAATTGTCGCTCTATTTTTGTTTATAGCGCAAAAAATAAAAACCGCAGAGGTGATCAAATACCACCAAAAGAAAGCTCTATTTGTGGAGAAAAAAGGACGCCAATTTTGTTTGGGAGCCACGTCGCACGACCGCGCAATTGTCTGTTAAAGCGACGCAGTGCCGAATCGCAAAACCTGGCCTGGGCATTTAGCTGCCTAAAGGTCCGGGGCTTAAGTGGTTAAAAACACAATGAACTAACTCCTGCCTACATATTGATTTAGGGTTCTATGTGCACCTTGAGTGAAGGTAATTGTATAAAGGCCATAATTATTTTATATAATAATGCATACAAAATAATGCATACATATATGAGAGCCTGAGTCGTTCTTGATATAGGGAGCACTGTAACTGACTTGAATTGAAGCAATCAACTTTGCCAGATTTTGCTCTTGAGATCAAAAAAAGAACACTAAGCAAAGTGATGCGAACACATTCTGAATCTGATGTGTATAGTACTCTATTTGCTATTATGTTACAGAACAGGTATTAGCTTTGCAAAGCTTTGAAAAGGTTCAGCAACATGAAGACTCAGTAACTCAAGCAGATAACAATTCTTTATCTCCATGTGAACGAGGCCCTACTGAAAATTTTACTGTAATCATTGGGCCTCATAAAAAAAATGTCTGTAGATGTTTTGCTATTTCATTTACCAATAATGCCCAAGGATAACGAAAAGGAGATTCTGCTTGCTTGTGGTGGTCAGTACTGATTACCTAAAATCTGTATAGCTTTAGGCATTTATAAACAAGGACCATTTCTTCATTTCGCTCTATGGTTAATACAATATGGCTTCATTTTATAATACTACCATGAATCATAGTACCGTGTTTCCCCGAAAATAAGACCGGGTCTTATATTAATTTTGGTCACAGAAAACACACTAGGGCTTATTTTCAGGGTAGGGCTTATTTATTTACGGTATGTACATTAGGTTGTTGTTTTTAAAAAAAATCCTGTTTCTTTAAAGCATGATAGACAACACAGTGTTTGTGCGGTGTCATCTATCCCTCTCTATTTTCCTGTTAAAATCTAAAAATGTTGTGTCCTCCATCTTCCCCTCATCGCCCCCCCCCCCCCCACCGCAACATTGTCAGGTCAGGAGTCCGTTTTTTAGATCATTCTGAATTGATTGTAAAGTAATCAGTTTTACTACAGTTCAGTCAGTCCCGTTTTATACCGTATAAAAGTAAATTTTTAACAACTTTTATGGTACCGTATGCTGCTCTTCTCTGAGATGAGGAAAGAGAATGTGACGTCCAGCACGCTCCGTGCACTACGGTAAAGAGGGCGCAGACGTCAGCGGGAGGAGAGGAGGAAAAAGAAGAGCCGAGATGTCGCTGACGTCAGTGCACTGAAGACAGAGGGGCCGCCGACAGGTGGGAGGAGTGGAGGAAAGAGAACAGCCGAGATGTCAGCTGACGTCAGCCCGCTCCATGCGCAGAAGAGGAAGGGGCAGCAGACATCATATGGGAGGAGAGGAGGACCTCCGGCGGGTCAGCAGTGGGTGTTAACATGTTTTTTTTTAAATACAGCTAAAAACAGAGTCACTGGCCAATATTTACAAAAGCATTACAGGGTTTTTAATGAGATTTACTAGGGCTTATTTTCGGGGTAGGGCTTATATTGCAGCCGCCCTGATAATCCAGATAGGTCTTATTTTCGGGGTAGGGCTTACTTTTGGGGAAACACGGTATGTGAGAACAAAAGTGGCTGCTTGCTGGGCCTATTATGGGTCAGGCTTACCCTGGGTATGGTAAATGATTTATTAATTTTCTCCCTATCATGTAAGCCCAGTAACACAAGGCTGGTTCATGCATAGTTAACTAGGTCTCTTCCAGTGTTCCCAGGGGAGCACACAAGTCTTTATTGCCAGCTTACATGTATGCTGCTTAGTAGAAACAAATTGTCAGAGATGAAAGGTTTGCTGGAGATTACACTGTAATTAAGAAAAGCACATACAAAACTGTTTTAGAAATGGGGTGGAAAGTGAGCTTGAAAGGAATATTAAGGCAAATGTCTGGCTATATGAATGCCGTGTGTGGCACTCGAGTTAATCATGCAGTGAAAGAGATGATATAAAAGGACTTCATTGATTTATTTATTGAATCGTTCTTCTCTGGAAGCCTCTTGGACTGATTATCGCACCAAGAATAACAGCTTTGCATATAAACAATTTAAGGATGTAGATTAAATGTAGTTATAAATGTTACATTCCCAGAGGACACAAAAAATGTGACAAAAGATACCGCATATGCTGTATACAATATTAAGCATGACTTATCAGGATTGTTTTAACCATGCAAGCTTTCTTATGAAAGATTTATAGTTGCCCTATATTTCTTTTTACTTGCTTTCTTTGAAAATGATTCGCAGAGCTGAGGGTTGGAGATGGGTGCTCCTTGCAATCTGACAGTTGCAGTGCCACACATGGCGACTTCATGCTATCTGCCAGTTTTTGAGTTTATAAAATAATATAAAATAACAGAGTTCCTCAATAGCTGTCATGTTAACTACTGTATGGGGCAGCTGCTATTTGTTTTCAGTTTATACTGCTGTGTACACTCAGGAGCTAGGAGTCAGTATATATATTTTTTTTGTTGTTTCATTTTTGATGTTATTCAACTTTGCGTAACACAAAAACAATGGTGTCAATACACTTCCAAAGAAGGGGGGTGGCAGACATATACAGTGAAACCTCGGATTACGAGCATAATCCGTTCCAGGAGAATGCTTGTAATCCAAAGTACTCGCATATTAAAGCGAGTTTCCCCATAGAAGTCAATGGAAACGAAAATAATTTGTTCTGCATTGACTTCAATGCCATGCAATACCGCATGTGGCCAGAGGTGGGGGGGGGGGGCACCAGAGAGCCTCGGAAACACCCGGAAAGGCCAGAGGACAGCTTGGCTGAACTCAGAAAACCTCAGAAAGGCTGGGGAACTGAGTATTTCCGATATTTTTGAGCATTTCCGCATGGCTCCAAATGGCTCTGATTGGCTCTGATTGGCTCCGCTTGGCTCTGCTCTGGCGCCCCCCACCTCAGGCCAAAAGCGGTACTGCTCACTGCTTTGGCTTGAATCCTGCTCATTTTGCAAGACAACACTCACAAACCGAGTCAGAATTTTTCAAAATACAGTACTTGTATTGGGAAACGCTTGTTAACCTTGTTACTCGCAATCTGAGGTTCCACTTGAATTGAAAACGCTGTAAAAACGTGGTAAAAATGCAGTAAAATCGCGGTAAAAAAGGGGTAAAATCGCCGTAAAATATTGGTGTTTTACCGCTATTTTAACGCTCCGCTATAGGCGTTTCCAGTGTGAAAGGGCTCTAAGTACAGAAAATGCTACATGAATCATCTGTTCTTACTCAACATGGCCATGGCCAGAAATGTAAGGCCCCTTTCACATTGAGGCGTTTTTCATGCGGTACAGCGCTAAAAATAGCGCTGCTATACCGCATGAAAAAATCATGCCCTGCAGGCTTCAATGTGAAAGGCCGAAAGGCTTTCACACTGAAGCGGTGCGCTAGCAGGACCACTCCAAAAGTCCTGCTAGCCGCATCTTTGGAGCGGTATAGGAGCGGGGTGTTTACCGCTCCTATACCGCGCCTTCCCATTGAAATCAATGGGAAACCGCTGTAATACCGCCCGCAATGTGCATTGCGGGCGGTATTAACCCTTTTTCGGCCGCTAGCGGGGGTTAAAACCGCACCACTAGCGCCCGAATATCACGGTAAATATGGCGGTATAGCGGCGCTAAAAATAGTGCCGCTATAACGTCACCGCACCTCCACTGCCCAATGTGAAAGGGGCCTTAGGGTGCTGTTTTTCAAAGTAATTTCTCAGCAAAATAAACATGAGCCATGAAGGAATAAGTGAGTTTTCTCTGAATATTAAACATAAATGAAATATACATGTTGTCTCGTGGTGCTCAGATGCAGTGTAGTTCTGCTTTAAAGTGGAGGTTCACCCAAAAACTCAATTTTTAACATTAGATTGAGGCTCGTTTTATGAAGGGGAATCGGATGTTTTTTTTAAATCGAAGCAGTACTTACCGTTTTAGAGATAGATCTTCTCCGCCGCTTCCGGGTATGGGCTGCGGGACTGGGCATTCCTATTTGATTGACAGGCTTCCGACGGTCGCATACAGCGCGTCACGATTTTCCGAAAGTAGCCGAACCTCGGTGCGCTGGCGCCGTATAGAGCCGCACCGGCGTTCGGCTTCTTTCGGCTACCCGTGACGCGATGTATGCGACCGTTGGAAGCCTGTCAATGAAATAGGAATGCCCAGTCCCGAAGACCATACCCGGAAGCGGCGGAGAAGATCTATCTCTAAAATGGTAAGTACTGCTTCGATTTAAAAAAAACACCTGATTCCCCTTCACAAAACGAGCCTCAATCTAATGTTAAAAATTGTTTTTCGGGTGAACTCCCGCTTTAAGCTGTGCTTTTAGTGACAATACTACTTTTTTGTCCTAGCTTGATCCCACATTACTCTGCATACAGGGATGGATAGGTTGTTAATGGTCACCAGCTTGAGCTACGGAGCAGTGCAAAGTAGCTATAAAGACATAGGTTGACTGGGCACTCATTATTCACAAATACCACGGTGGAAGGTGAGCGATATTTAACAAAAGAACAAAAGAACTGTATTTAAAGAAGACCTTTTATCTGACATGGTTGAGCAGAAAAAAAATAACATTTAACCAACTAATTTACTGGTGCAGAAAACCTTGTGTAGCCACTGCATGTATTTTTCCAAGAAGGCACCACAAACTCCTGGGACATGGACATACTGTACATAGTTTGGTTTGATAAGTGCTTTCTCCTTGAAATCATGCACAGAAAGTTGAAAGCTAAACATTTTCAGCTGACTTTTTAGATAGATGGAATGGTTGAAAGTAAAAATGCATTAAAATGCTTTTTTTCCTTGCTGCAGGGCTGGTGAGATTTTTTGTCTTCCTTCCTTCCTTACAATTATATGTTTGTATAACCATCTATGTTAACTACTTCCCACCCGGCCACTGCATACGGCCGGGTGGGCGCTCTCTCCTTCTGAGTGGACGTTCGGGAACGTCCCTCAGAAGGAGGAGGATCGCGCATGTGCGTTCCCGCGCAGCAGGGCAATCCCGATGCACTCGTGTCACCCAGACACGGCGCATCTCAGATCAGCAGGAGGGCTCTGTGATTGGCCCTCCTGATCACATGACGGCCGTGTCCAATCACAGCCGTCATGTGATGTAAACACAGAGCCAGTTGCTAGGCAATCGGCTCTCCTCTCCTCACACAGAAGTTGTCTGTGAGGAGAGGAGAGGGATCGCTGGTGATCAGTGAGTATGAACTGTTTTTTTACAGCTTTTTACTCACTGATCACCAGCCTAGTGTCCCAACACAATGTAAAATACACACAGTAAACACACATGTCCCCCAAAACACATGTCCCCATACACACATGTCCCCACATAGTAAAAACACCTGTTCCCCACATATGTAACAGTAAAATCACATGTCCCAATGATCATTTGCACACTCACTCATCTCCTGCGCACATCTGTACATGATCATTTGCGTACATATGTCCGTGATCACACAAACCAATTATCATACACTTAACAGGAATTTTTTTACCAAAAACGTGAATACATTTTGGCTTAAATTTATGACAAAATTAGATTTTATTGTATTTCTTTTAAAATAGAAAGAAGAAAATATTGTTTTGTTTTTCCAAATTTCTGCTCTTTTTTCCCTTTTATCGCAAAAAATAAAAAACAGAGTCAAGAATAAATACCACCAAAAGAAAGCTCTATGTGTGCAAACAAAATGATAAAAAATTAATTTGGGTACAGTGTAGCATGACCGCGCAATTGTCATTGAAAGTGCGAGAGCACTAAAGGCTGAAAATTGGTCAGGGAAGGAAGGGGGCAAAAGTGCCCAGTATTGATGTGGTTAAATACTCCCCTAGCAACACCCAAAGTTTTATACTCACTTCTGATACAAATTTGCTAGTAATTGTTTACTGGTAGTCCTTGTATATATGTATATTAGAGCAGAGCAGCATAATGCCATGCCTTTGCACATCTGTGGGAGCCACACCATCACTCAATAACTGAAAAAAAATTATGCTGGCTGCAGAAGAGGCACCTGAGAAGATGGAACCTGTCATCTGTAGAAGGAAAAGTGGACAAATGTTCCTATGGCCCCACACGCCCTCAGTTCCACTGTAATGACCCTTTATATGGGTTGTTCACTTTGTACTAAAAGTAGAACCTTACTTCACACTTATCAAGGTTCACTCAACCAACCACAAAAGTTCCCATGTGATAAGCCATGAGGCTCTTGCTCAGATGTCAGTAATACCTCAGATTGCGAGTAACAAGGTTTACTAGCATTTCGCAATACAAGCTATTATTATTTTTTTTAATCCTGACTCGGTTTGCAAGCGTTGTCTCGCAAAACAAGCAGTAATCAAGCCTCTGGGGTGTGCAGTAGCACATTTGGCCAGAGGTGCGGGGATACCGGAGGCATTTGCAGACGTTGGGAACGCTCGGAAACACTGGGAAACACTCTATTCTCAAGTGCATCTTAACGGCCCTCCGAGTGTTTCCGAATGTCTCCGGCGCCCCCCTACCGCTGGTTACATGCGGTACTGCATACACTAGCGGTGCCACTGGAACGGATTATCTGAGTTTCTATTATTTTCTATGGGGAAACTCGCTTTGATATACGATTGCTTTGGCTTTGGATTACAAGCAATTAATTTTGCTCCTAATCCAAGGTACCACTGTAATTAAAAAAAAAACATAGATCAATAATTTAGTACAAAAAGCAAAGGTGATGTAATAACTCTTATGCCCCATACACACGATCATGTTTTCCATCGGAAAAAGTCCGATGAGAGCTTTTGGTCGGGAATCCCGACTGTGTGTATGCTCCATTGGACTTTTTCCAACGTAAAAACTGCCGGAAAAAAATAGAGAGCAGGTTCTCTATTTTCCTGTCGGGAAAAAAACAGATCAGAATTTCCAATCGTGTGTACAAATCCTGACCCGCTAAAATCCGTCACATGCTCGGAAACAAATCGACGCATGCTCGGAAGCATAGAACTTAATTTTCGCGGCTCGTCGTAGACTCTTACGTCACCGCGTTCTTGACAGTAAAAGTTCACCAAAATTTTGTGTGACCGTGTGTATGCAAGGCATGATTGAGCGGAATTCCGTCAGAAAAACCATCCAAGTTTTTTCAGTCGGGAATTCCGCTCACGTGTACAGGGCATTAGCCACCAACCGGATTTCAGTTTTTAGCTGTGTTGTCAATGAACAATGACTAAGGCCCCGTACACACGATAAAATCCATCTGCTGAAAAATCTCAGCGGATCGGTTTCAGCGGATAGATTCTATGGTGTGTACATTACAGCGGATATTTATCCGCGGATATTTCCGAATTCCAGCAGATAAAAATTTGTAGACATGTCTACAAATCTATCCGCTCGAATCGGAACCAGCGGATCGATCCGGTGGTCTGTACAGACTCACCGGATCGATCCGTCCGAACCCATCCCTCGCATGCGTCGTAATGATTTGACGCATGCGTGGATATCCTTATATGACAGCGTCGCGCACATCGCCGCGTCATTATCGCGGCGACGGCGCGACACGTCATCGCGATGGGATTTCGGCGCGGATTTCGATCCGATGGTGAGTACACTCCATCGGATCAAAATCCGTGGAAATCCTCGAGAGGATTTATCCGCGGATACGGTCCGTTGGACCATATCCGCGGATAAATCCTCTCGTGTGTACTAGGCCTTATGATTGGTTCTATAAGGTCTGTATTTTCCAGAGTCTTTTGTTTTTTTTGCAACACCTTTACAAAATTAACCAAGCAGAGTTCCTTTAACCTCCCTAGCGGTATAATTATTTCCGATTTTAGGTGCTGAAAGCGGTACCATTATTTGCAAGGAAATTTGGCGTTTTATACTGTAGGCCTGTAATTTTTAGGAATAACTCACTTAAATCTGACCAAACAGGAGTCTAGTAGGCATTTTTTTTAAAACAAAATTATAAATTATAATATATTAAATAATTATAAATAATTTTAACAAATAATAATATAATTATAATAAAACATTTTCAATAATGTTATCAACTCAAAATCACTGAAATTTGCTCAGTTGCAGAATTGTCGTTGTCATTACTTTTATTTTTCATGACGAATTTCCCCACAAATCGATATCGCACAATTTTGCAAGTGATTATAATTTATTATCGCTGTTTTCTAGCTGCTCTAAAACCATTTTTGACATAAAGGGACACTTTTGGTTGCTATGGACAATCTACAGTTTGCAGGCAGAAAGAACAGTTTTTACTATATAAAATAACATATAGGACACTGGGCAGACCCCTAGGGACAAATGGGGTGTGTATTTTTTACATACAGTACTGTAATCTATAAGATTACAGTATACTGTATGTAATGTGTTTGTTTACCTTTTTGAATTTGGCACCGTTCCCCACTCCCGTGCGTCGTAACGTCGCAGGGAACGGAGATCGGTGGCACACAGAGGCACTGTGTGAATCGAGCGAGCACCCGCTCGCTCACACAGCGCAGTGGCATCGCTGGATTCAGGGACAAGGTAAGTAAACCCTGCCTATGGATGCTGCGAGGCGAGCCCGAGTCTGACTCTGGGTTACCGATCACAGCAAAAAAATGTAACCCAGAGTCAGACTCTGGAACACCGCCAGGGGGGGTAAATGTGAATGGAAAGTCTGTGATGACAAAACATACAATAAAGTAGAAAGCCCCTCTTAAATGGATCCTTTTATTAGAACATTTGCACTTCCACAATCCAGTGACTTAAATTTTGAAGGATATTACAAAGTTGCTACTTTTTATATCTGTTTGAGGTGACTATGACAGCAAGAGAATACACGTCTAGAAGTCTACAACAGCAATAGAATATATCAAGCAATATAAACACAAGGTAAACAACAATACGAATCTCACCCATTCAAAATACAATTAAAAGTAAAAGTAAAACATGCCACTTTGACTAAACTCTGATTACTTTTTAACTCCAATACAATTTACCAATTATTATTGTTTCATGACTGACAGAGCAGGTTAGTTTAATGAGGAAATTTCATTTCATGGTGTTCTTTACCTGCCATCTTCATTTTACTGCATTCTTGAGTAAGCATGATTCATTTGAAAATGCAGCACATTAGAAATACATTTATTTAACCTTGGCGAGTCAATCTTGTGTCTACTCCAAAACAGATATTTATAAAGTGTTCATTCAATTAACTGTTGCTATTATTTTGATCTAATTTAGCTTTTGAAACTGACTGGAGATCTACTTTGGTAACTCCCCCCAATTATATTTTTTTTGTTTCAAATATGTAGAACAAAAAATAAGTTTACAGTGAGTGAAAAAGGTGCATATGTAATAAACATCTGCAAAAGTGAGTACACCCCTCACATTTCTGTAAATATTTTATTATATCTTTTCATGTGACAACACTGAAGAAATGACACGTTGCTACAATGTAAAGTAGTGAGTGTACAGCTTGTATAACAGGGTAAATTTGCTGTCCCCTCAAAATAACTCCACACACAGCCATTAATGTCTAAACCGCTGGCAACAAAAGTGAGTACATCCTTAATTGAAAACTCATAAATCCAAAATGGGGCAAAATGAGCCATTCTTCCTCCCCGGTGTCATGTGACTCGTTAGTGTTACAAGGTCTCAGGTGCGAATAGTGAGCAGGTGTGGTAAATTTGATGTTATCACTCTCACTCTCTCATACTGGTCACTGGAAGTTCAACATGGCACCTCATGGCAAAAAACTTTCTAAAGATCTAAAAAAAAAAATGTTGCTCTACATAAAGTTGGCCTAGGCTATAAGACAATTTGCCAAGACCCTGAAACTGAGCCAAGACCATACAGCTGTTTGGCAGGACAGGTTCCACTAAGAAAAGACTTCGCTATGGTCAACCAAAGAAGTTAAGTGCACGTGCTCAGCGTCATATACAGAGGTTGTCTTTTAGAAATAGTATGACATATGAGTGCTTCCAGAATTGCTGCTCAGACCATACCCCACACACTGCATCAAATTGGTCTGCATGACTGTTGTCCCAGAAGGAAGCCTCTTCTAAAAAAAGGTGCACAAAAAAGCCTGCAAAAGTTTGCTGAAGACAAGCAGGCTAAGGACATAGGTTACTGGAACCATGTCCTGTGGTCTGATGAGACCAAGATAAACTTATTTGGTTCAGGTGGTGTCAAGCGTGTGTGGCAGCAACCAGGTCAGGAGTACAAAGACAAGTGTGTCTTGCCTACAGTCAAGCATGGTGGTGTAAGTGTCAGGGTCTTGAGCTGCATTGAGGGAACCATGAATATCAACATGTACTGTGACATCCTGAAGCAGAGCATGATCCCCTCCCTTCGGAGACTGGGCCGCAGGGCAATATTTCAAAATTATAACGACTCCAAACACACCTCCAAGATGACCACTGCCTTGCTAAAGAAGCTGAGGACTGGCCAAGCATGTCTCCAGACCAAAGCCCTATTGAGCATCTGTGGGGCATCCTCAAATGGAAAGTGGAGGAGGGCAAGGTCTCCAGCTCCGTCATGTCATGGAGCAGTGGAAGAGGACTCCAGTGGCAACCTGTGAAGCTCTGAGGAACTCCATGTCCAAGAGGGTTAAGGCAGTGCTGGAAAATAATGGTGGCCACACAAAATATTGACACTTTGGGCCCAATTTGGACATTTTCACTTTGGGGTGTACTCACTTTAGTTGCCAGCGGTTAAGACATGTGGCAGTGTGTTGAGTTATTTTGAGGGGACAGCAAATTTAGACTGTTATACAAGCAGCACACTCACTACTACATAATACCGTGTTTCCCTGAAAATAAGCCCGGGTCTTATATTAATTATGCCAACAAAATACACAGTAGGGCTTATTTTCAGGGTAGGTCTTACCATGTAATGTGCTCCCCCTTCTCTCCCCCTCTCCCTCCCTGCCTGTCAGGAATCCCCAGTGTGAACCGAGTTAAAATGCTTGTACAATCCTATAATCCACTCTATTACAGTATTATATAATGTACAGTATGTGCGTTTCTGTAATATAATTGTGCCAAATACATTTGTTATAGCGCCGCTCTGCACTTCTGTTACCCGCCGGAGCTCTCTTCCCCACAATTTTATTACAGAAACGCACACATTGTACATTATAAACTACTGTAATATAGTGGATTATAGGATTTTACAAGCATTTTTTAACTAGGGCTTATTTTCGGGGGAAGGGCTTATATTTAAGCCCTCCTGGAAAATAACGCTAGGTCTTATTTTCAGGGTAGGTCTTATTTTTGGGGAAACAGGGTAGTTACATAATAAAGTCACATAATAAAATATGTACAAAAATGTGAGGGGTGTACTCACTTTTGTGATATACTGCATATTCAGGTTACAATATACACCTGCTGTAAACCAAGGATGTACTTTACCTAAATATAAAAGATTATTTATATGAGCATTTAGTAGAGTTGAAGTGTAAAGGCCCATACACACGGTCAGACTTTTTGTCAACAAACTTCAAATTGAGCAAGTTTTCAAAATAGTCCGCCCGTGTGTACGCTCCATCGGACAAAAAGTTTGGTCTGCAAATGGACAAACTTTACGTCAACAAGAGTCCGATGGTGCCTAGTCCGACCGTGTGTACAGCAAGCAATCTGACTTTTGTACAAAGTACAAACGCGCATGCTCAGAAGCAAAGACCAGCCGGAAGCGTTCTGTCTGGTAAAACTAGCGTTCGTATTTGAAAGAGCACATTCGTGACTTGGCAAGTTCTGAAATCAAGAAAAGCAGCGCACATTCTCTTCTTCTTTATAATGTGATAATACTAAAAGCTGCTTTGCTGGTGATACTGACGGAGTAAAAACAAATGTCTTTACTTTGGATTAGTGTATTTTGGTTATATGAATCAAACATATTTCTATATTTTTTTGTGGGTCAAGTTAGCACAACCCCATTGCATAACATGTCTGCTTGACGAACGGACGTTCAGAAACAAACAAAATTGCACGAAACTGAAAATCGCGAATGCACACAGTTATAAGGCCCCGTACACACCATAGAATCCATCCGCAGATAAATCCCAGCAAATGGGTTTCAGCGGATAGATCCTATGGTGTGTACACGCCAGCGGATCTTTTTCCGCGGATATATCTCCCCTGGGATGGATTCCAGCAGATCGAATATTTGCTGACATGCACAACATATCCATCTGCTGGAGTCCATCCCAACGGATGGATCCGCTGGTCTGTACAGACTCACCGGATCCATCCGTCCGAAGGGATCCCCCTCATGCGTCGTAATGATTCGACGCATGCGTGGAATTCCTTATATGACAGCGCCGCGCACGTCGCCGCGTCATAATCGCGGCGACGGTGCGACACGTCATCGCCAGAGTATTTCGGCGCGGATTTTAATGCGATGGTGAGTACACTCCATCGCAGAGAAATCTGCTGAAATCCTCAAGAGGATTTATCCGCGGAAACGGTCCGCTGGACCGTATCCGCGGATAAATTCTATCGTGTGTATGGGGCCTAACTCTCGATTAGCAGAAGGAGCCCACAGGGTGACGCCGGAGAATTGAACTTCCTCTTTTAAACTCTCGTCAGTACGTTGAAACGTCACTACGTTCGTGTTTGTTGACGAAAAAGTCTGAGCGTGTGTATGCTATGGGTGTGACCGGACAACTCCCTTCGGATAAAAATCCAAGGGAAAGTTTGTCTGATGTCCGATCGTGTGTACAAGGCTTTATAGTTAAAGTTTAAATAGCCTGCTGCGAGCTCTGTGAGTGTGACCACAGGTCCCGCGACTCGATGTCCGCCGGGAGTTCTGTGATTGTCTCACGGAGAGAGGAAGAACGGGGAAATGCTGATGTAAACAAGCATTTCCACGTTCTGCCTAGTGACAGGACACTGATCACAGCTCACTGTAATCGGGAGCAGTGATCAGTGTTGTGCACACGTAGCCCACCCCCCACAGTTATAACACATGCCTAGGACACATTTAACCCCTTCAGCACCCCCTACTGTTTATCACCTTCACTGCCTATGTCATTTTTACAGTAATCAGCGTATGTTTATAGCAATGTTGGCTTTATAAATGACAATGGTCCCAAAATGGCGTCAAAAGTGTCTGATTGTGTCCGCCATAATGTCGCAGTCACGATAAAAATATCTGATCGCCACCATTGCTATTAAAAAAAATATATTATTAATAAAAATGTCATAAAACTATCCCCTATTTTGTAGACGCTATAACTTTTGCACAAACCAATCAATAAGCGCTTAATGTGATTTTTTTTAACCAAAAATATGTAGAAAAATACGTATTGGACTAAGCAGAGGACATTTTGTTTTTTTTATCTATTTTTGGGGGATATTTATTATAGCAAAAAGTTAAAATATTGCTTTTTTTCAAAACTGCAGAGGTGATCAAATACCACCAAAAGAAAGATCTATGTGTGGGGAAAAAAGGACGCCCATTTTATTTGGGAGCCACGTCAGTTAAAGTGACGCAGTGCTGAATCGCAAAAAGTGCTCCTGTCTTTGGGTAGCCAAATGGTCCGGGGCTGAGGTTGTTAATATGCCACCCTACATTTAAGCCTCTGATGTCTGATGAACACCGTCCTGCTACTATGAAAATGTAATTTGTCTTTCACGCAACAAATGTACTAGAGGTCATGATGTGATCTCAGGGTTTCATTCTTGTAAAGACCCACCTTATCATGCTTTTGTGTTTCAGGTTTTGTTCATAGTGTATAATGCTTTATTCTCCCATCATTTTGTGATTCTGTCACCAGCGCGGCTCTTAACAATAACAATGACCGGTTGAATTAAGCATTGAAGAGTCCAACAAATGTTTACTGAAAAGAGCCAGGGCATAAACAGAAGGTTATTCTATTATTTTTTGATCATTTGTGCTTTCAAAAAGATTTTCTTTCTCTAGCCTTCAAATATCATGTCAGTGTTTACGATCTTTGATGTACAAGTCCTTTGTAGTTCAAAACAGTATTTGGTTCTGCAGTGCTCATGGTAGTCACTTTCTCAAAGGTAAAAATTAACAAGATTTTATAGGAAAACAGCTATAGGAATATTATGGGGCAGAAACATTGTTGGACCATCCTTGTAGAAGTTTAAAATAGGTTAGCTTCTGTGGAAGATACTTAAAAATTAGTGCTTTGCAGTATTTATATGTATATGGAGCAACGCTGTATTCTGGGTTAGGCCAACAAGGCCCAGGCCTAGGGCAGTACTTTGCAGGGGGGGCAGCACAGAAAGAGTCCCCGCCAGCTTGCGCTGCACTGTTAGTGTAACGCAAGCTGCTTCTAATTTTGACTGTCCTAATATCCTGGACCACAAACTTTCCTCACTGTGCTATATGTTTTCTGCTGCACCATCGGCATGGTTATATCTTCTTAGTCCGCTCCATAAAATTATCAGAAATTTGTGCTTAACCACTTGCCATCCTACGGCCGACTATTTACGGCTGCAAGGTGCCTCTGATCTGCCGGGAGGCCGTCAATATACGGCCTCCAGCCACGCGCCATTGGGGTGCACGCCGGCCGTGTCACACAGGTGCCAATGCGCGTGCCTGGTGGCCGCGATGTCTGCCAGGCACCCGCGATCGGCAGTCACAGAGCCAGGGACGTGGAGCTCTGTGTGTAAACACAGAGCTCCACGTCCTGTTAGGGAGAGGAGACCAATGGTGTGTCCCTTGTACATAAGGACAACCATCGGTCACCTCCCCCTACAGTAAGAATCACTTGACCTTCAAATTATGATCAGCAGGCTTAGAAGGACCAGTAAGGTGGATATTGGATGAGCGAGTCCTCTCACTATAAATGGAGGGGGCAAATAAGGTAACTATGGTGTTTGTATTGAATGCTGCTGTAGGGAAAGGATAAGAAAGCTGGCCAATTGCATAGGGAAAGATTGGGGTCAGGTAGAAAACTGTACTTTAAATCTGATTGCTAACTCTTTGGGCAATCAACCCCTTGATGTTTTATAATAATAATATTTATTATTAGGGTCTTTTTGTCTTCAGTTTTATTTTGTGGTTGATTTGAGCTCAGCTGTTACTTTAGCTGCTGTTTTGAGCAAACATCTTTTTCTGCTACAAGACTTACCATTAAAAACTGGCTTTTGGGGGTTTACAATCATTTTCAATATATTTTTATGGTGATAGGGCCTTTTGTTTGGGATGCTTGACGCTCAGCATTTAATTGTTACTGGCCATCTATTCTTGAAGCTGCCTTGTGCTCAAAGCATACCACTTGATTGTTTAACCACTTCACCCCCAGAAGGATTTACCCCCTTAATGCCCAGAGCATTTTTTGCGATACGGCACTGCGTTACTTTAATGCCGCGTACACACCATCACTTTATGTGATGAAAAAAAATTACGTTTTTAAAAACGTCACTTTAAATGACCGTGTGTGGGGGAAAACGTCGTTTTATGTCTTGTAAAAAACGACAAAAAAAAATTGAAGCATGCTTCAATTTTATGTGTCGTTTTTCAAAACGTCATTTTTTACTTCACAGAAATTGACCGTGTGTAGCAAAAAACGTTGTTTAAAACGAAGTTTTTTCACCCGCGCATGCCCAGAAGCTACTTATGAAGCAAGCTTCAATGGAAAAACGTGGTGAACGTAACCTCGCTTTGCTAGAACATTGTGAGAAAAACGATGGTGTGTAGGCAACTTTGTCTTTGAAAACTGAAGTTTCAAAAACGTCATTGTTTACTTCACAGAAAATGTCGTTTTTTTTCATCACATAAAGTGATGGTGTGTACGGGGCATAACTGACAATTTCACAGTCGTGCGATGTTGTATCCAAACAAAATTGATGTCCTTTTTTTCCCACATATAGATCTTTCTTTAGGTAGTACTTGATCATCTCTGCGGTTTTTGTTTTTTGAGCTACTGTATAAACAAAAAAAGGAGCAACAGTTTTGAATATCCAATAAAAAAAAAAAAAAATCGAATTTGACCAAAATTTTATTTTAGGCCAATTTAGATTCTGCTACATATTTTTGGTAAAAACAAAAAATCCCAATTTGCGTTTATTGATTGGTTTGCGCAAAAGTTACCATGTCTAAAAACGATGGTATAGATTTAGGGACTTTTTTTACCAGTAATGGCACAGATCATCAATTTTTAGTGAGACTGTGACACTGCGAATGACAAATTGGACACTTTTTGGGAACCAGTGACACCAATACAGTGATCAGTGCTAAAACAAAATACACTGACACTGTATAAATGACACTGGCAGGGAAGGGGTTAACGTCAGGGGATATCAAAGGGTTAAATGTGTTCCCTATGTGTTCTTTCTTTCTGTGTGGGGGATGCTGATACTGGACAAAGAGAGAGATATGTGTTCCTCATTAATAGGAATCACAGATCTCCCTCTTCCTCTGACGATGGTCTGCCTTGTTTACATAGACAGACTGTTGTTCTGTCATTCCCCCAAATGATCGCGGGTAGCCGGCGCCCATCGCAGCCACTGGACCTGCTGATTTGCTCCCTCTGTGCCCAATCACAGCGGGAGCGGGTCGCTGGTGGCCCAGAGCAGGAAGTGCGAACAACATACAGGTTTATTGTTTCACGCAGCCAGGCTGCCCCGACGCAGTATATGTGCGATGAGCGGTCCAGAAGTAGTTAAAAGGAAAAATAAAGAAAAGAGAAGAGCTCCTTTACACTGTCATCAGTCCTTGCAGCCCTTTTAAAAAGCAGTCTGTGGTTTATCACTATTCAGGAGTCAGTTGACAGGTGATATGTTGCCTCCTCGCCGCTTGTTTTAACACCTGGGGAAACACCAGTCTCTGTATTTATGCAGCATTCTGTCCAAGTTTCTCTCATTGACAGTCCTTTACTAATCCCCCTTTTTTTTTAGGTAGTAAAGATGGTGGAGTTAGTAGAGAAGATCCTCCACCAGCCCCTTCCCCTAAAAGGGGAAAGCGCAAACACCCTTGGTAGCAGCCCTGTCTCTCTCCTTGTCTCCCTGCAAAAAGCAAAAATTCCACTCACCTTATCAAGGGGTACCCACAAAGTACTCCACCAATAAGAGGAGCAATCCTGAAGGGGACCTCTACCTACCTCTACCTGCCTACACACTTCAGGAATTTCTTGTTCAAACTGCATCACCTGGATAGTAAACTCAATGTGGCATATCAACTGAAATGCAGCATTTAACAACTTTGGACAACCGAATGACACTCCAATGTCTTTATAAACAATTTTAAAACTTAAATGCTACAGGACCCTTATGCAATTATTGTCAAGATATTTGCCAGCTGCATTTAGGTCAAAAAGTACTGATTAGAAGTTTCTGTGCCTCTGGGCTCTGAGTAACATGTGGAACAAGCTGAGGTAATACATTTACCTTATATCTAAAGTTAACTTGTTTAGTTATTTTATTTGCCTGGAGGTTTTTTTTAAACCCCCAACTGCTCTACATTAGACCTCTGAAATGCATTTTCATGGTAGTTCTAGGTGTGACTGCCAATGGGGTCTTGAGAAGAGAGAAGGAGAAAGCTGGAGAGGCAGATAAAGATTGGAAAGCAGAGGGCAAATCTTGAGTCACCTTGTCCAACTTACTCTATAGCACAGAAGACGTCTAGTACAAATCACTAAATATTCAACTATATTAGATTTACCTGCTATGCTATAGATTGCCATTCCTTGTTTCTTAACAATTAAATGAGAGATTGTGCATATAATTTAGAGTAAAGAAGACATATTACATGATTCTATAAAAGCTTAAAATCCAAACCCGCTCCTTTAGCCAATTACAGCATCAGCATGTGGTTCCATCTTGATTACTGACATTCTAAAAAATGAAACTTTACGGAACAGAAAAATGTTTAATATTGTGTATTTTTCCCCTGTGAATTAGGATCTTCATTTTCGTATAATCTTTAGTAAAAGTATAAGCTAAATTGCAATATTTTAGAGCAAAATTAGTACTTCTCAGCTAGTACAGGATTAACCTTCAGCCATAGACAGATGGTAGAGCTCTTGGACGTACAATATAAATGTGTCCCTTTACATCAGAGAGGCCACCAAAGTGGCAATCACAATAGTTCATGACTAAAAACACTTAGAAGAAACATTTACAAGTCTTTGGCATATTCCAGCTGAATTTTTATACATAACTGCCAGCACATCATGCCGTAAAATGTCAGTTAGAAACAAGATGGAATAATAAACCTTACATGGGTGAATGTAGATTTATCCAAAACGATAATAGGGCTGTGCTTCTTAAGTCTAACCAATACAGTCAGTAAAGTTTAAGCTGTAAAATTCTTTATTTTCTTGTGTATGAAATACCATAGAAAATGGTATTACATAAAATGATTAATTATGGGGAAGAGAAGGGAATGGGTGGAGACTAAGTAGGTGGTGGTGGGAAGAGGAGAGAGGCAGAATGAAATTGAGAAGAGAGGAGACAATGGGAGAGGAGAAAGCATAGATGAGAGGAGAAAAAAGAAAGGGGGCAGTCGAGGGGGTGGGGAGAAAAGAAGAGACAATGAGAGGAAAAAAAGGAAAACAGTAAGGGGAAGGAAGGGGGTGGAGGAGGGGGAGGAAAGAAGAGATAAGTAGAGCAGAGAAGAATGGAGTTTGGGAGAGGTGGTGGTGGGAGAAGAAAGTAAAGGAGAGAAGAAGTGTGGAAACAATTGTAAGGAATGTGATGATGGGAGAGGACAGGAAAGGATAGAAGAGAAAGGCGGAGGAGAAGGGAGAGAAGAGAAAGGAGGAGGAGAAAGGAGAAAAGAGAAAAAGGAGGAGAAGGGAGAGGAGATTATGAGAAGGGGAGATGAGGGGTAGAGAAGAGGAGAGGAGGTATAGGAACGGAAAGCAGGGGATAAAAGGTAGGACAATAGAATGGAGATGGGGATGGGATGGGCATATGGGAGGATAAGAAATGGACAATGGGAAAGAAGAGAAGGAAATTTTGAGAATGAAGGTACATGGAGGCAAGGGGAGAAAAGAAGAGACACGTGGAGGAAAGAATGAAAAAGAGGAAGGTAAAGGAAGGTGATGGAAGAGGAGGGGAACATAGAAAAGTGGAAAGGAGAGGAGAGAAGAAAGGAGATTGGGAGATGAGGTGGTGGGAGAGGAAAGTAAATGAGTGAAGAAGAGAGAAAACAATGGGAAGGGATGTGATGATGAAGAGAAGGGAGAGGAGAGAAAAGAAAGGAGGAGGAGGAGAAGGGAGATAATGGAGAGGAGAGAAGAGACAGGAGTAGGGGAAGGGAGAGGAGAGAAGAGAAAGGAGGAGTAGAAGGGAGAGGAGAGGAAAGAAGGAGGAGAAGGGAGAGGAAAGAAGAGAAAGGAGGAGGAGAAGGGAGAGGAGAGAAAGAAGGAGGAGAAGGGAAAGGAAAGAAATGAGGAGGAGGAGAAGGGAGAGGAGGGGAGAGGAGAGAAAGCAGGATGAAAAGGGAGAGGAGAGGATAGGAGAGGAAATACACGAATGAAAAGCAGAGGATAAAACATAGGGCAATTGAGGGGAGAGGGGAATGGGAGGGGAGATGAGAGGATAAGAAATGGGCATTGGAAATGAAGAGAAGGAAAGGATGAGAATGAAGGGGTGAGGAGGCAAGGGGAGTGCAAGATCTAAAACGTACATAAAGGACTTAAAAAAAACAGAAATAATACCAAGAGTAATTTCAGCTCGTACACACAGATGGAAGTTATGTTAGCTGCTTATTTCTTGGTTAGTGAACAAAATATAAGAGCAAAACAGGATCCACTTATTTCTGCATTAACACAGTTATCTAGGTGCAAACACAATATGAAAACAGCAGCAGGGAGCAGTCAAAGCATTTTCACTCTAGAACAGTCCAATATGTTGCTGCTCTTAATGCTGTGTTTTCATATTTGGCAACCAATCTTTGCAATACTGGTTAAAGTGTATCATTAACCGGTGAATTTTGGGTCCATGCCTGTGGCAAAGATTAGCTGATGGCAACCCACTGCTTTTTTCACTTCTCATTTGAGCCCTGGGAAGCTTGGAGTGGTTCATACCGACAGGTGTGATTTTTATTTCTTGCTTTCCCTTCTGTATAAATAGTATCATACAAAGTGTGAATAAAACACAACTAACAACTTTGCTTGATTAAAATGTGTCAGTTATACAGACTGGAAGTTGTCATATAGAAGCTTAGTGTTGTCACTTGTCTAAAATAATTTTACTATACATTTTATTGATAAATTGCTTAACCCCCCAAAAAAAACAATCTATGTTCCTCTGCATGTAGTTTAGATACAATAAGTCTCAAGCTGTGTTTAGGTAATTGGCTGTAAATAAAGAGATATTAAAGCATATTTCTAACAAGATTTATTTTTTGCTGAAACCAAATGTTTTTAAAGAAAATGTGCTCTCTTTCTGATTCACATATATCATTCCCAATATCCTCCTTGGAAAATTCCACAAGACTAAAAAGGGTTTAATAGTATTTAAATTGTATTTATTTTGTATTTGGGTGAGACTGCTGTTAAGGTGGTAGGGTAGGTAGGATAGCACCTGGGTAGCAATCTGGGCCTGATCAGACTGCTATCCCAGTAGGAGGCCTAAAAATCATGTACCAATTGTGAATTGATATTCCAAATGAACCACAGGCATCCTGTTTGGCTGCTATGAAAAATCAACACGTTTCCAGAGAAAGTAAAAAAAGTAAAAAAAAAAAGAAATCGTATAATAGAGCAGCAAGTCAAGTCATAATTCCAGTTTAAAAAGTAAAGAACTAAAACTTCAGTGTCTTCACAAAATCGGTACTTCGAGGAGAGAGTACAAAGTCAGATCATGACTTTAGTTTACAAAGAAAAGAACCATCATATTTCCAGTGGAGTTCAGTTAAAGTGGGTTATCATGCCAAGAAAGGGCAACAAGCATATTCAGGACTCCAGTTTACAACAAAAAGTTGGGGCTTTTTAATGTGGTTAACAAAGTAGATCATAACATGACAAAAGGGTAAGTCCGTTCTCCAGTGCCCAAAGAATTTCTACTAGTATTAAAAAGTAAATCATATTGCCTCAGATAGGCAACAAAATACTTGGCATACTGTTATGATGCCAATTTGTAACTTTGACAGTTTATATGACTGAAGCCCTGTACACATGGGCCAGAATCTCTTTAGGAAAAAAACGTTGTTTTACCTGACAAGATTCCTGGCAAGATTCTCTTGCTGGCCGGGTGTACAGACACTAAATTCAAAAGAACCACCGTTCTTTTGAATGGCACGAACGCGGTGATGTCATTGAGTACGACGAGCATGCGCACGTCACATTCGATGCCGTCGCCGCCATCTTGCTTCACCCTACCTATTCCTTGGAAGCTACCTCGCATGCGTCAAAGTCATTTCGAGCATGCACGGGTTTCCATGGCGACAGGTAAGTATACTGATGCTCGGGTTTCTCGGCAGGAAAACACTGCCGAGAATTACGACGAGAAAATAGAGAGCAGGTTCTAAATTTTTCTCGTCGAGATTCTGGGCAGTTTTCTTAACGAGAAACCTCAAAGCCTCGTACACGCGCACGGTTTACTCAGCAAGAAAGCTCTGCCAGCAGTTTTCTTGCTGGTTCTTGCCGAGAAAATCGTGCGTGTGTACGAGGCTTGAGACACACACACAGTGGTCAGTTACAGACCATACAGCCAGATAAGTGCTGCATACTTCTCAACTATTTAAAAATAAAGAAGAAGGAGAACTTTCAGCACAAAGTATGTAGGCAAAGGGCCCACCTCTACCTTTTCCACATTTACACTGAAAATAATCAATTATTATTTTTGCAAAAATGATTGGTTAAATGCAATCCTTATCTTGTGGGGATATGTGTTTGCAGATTTGTATCTATGATATCTGTGTATAAGATTGATTAATTGATTGATTATATTTATTCAATTGTTAATACCAGGCTGTCGGACAGATAAAGAGGCTCCTGAAGCCCCGACGAAGTGGCTGCGCCAAAATGCATGGGACAGTCTCCTATTCATCTAAATTTTTCCTTATGTGTTTTAATACACTTTTCACTATGTATATTTGTTTTAATGATTTGTAACAAAGATGTGATCTTTTAACTACATCACTTGTTGCGTAAGATATACTAAGAGGTTATCCTTGAAAAACCCTCCTCTTTCTCCCTTTATTTTGTATATACGTACTCGGTTAATAGCCTTTAAGTATTAATCTAGATTAGCAAATATTTACCTCTGGTCTAAGCTTCTTCCACAAAGACACTCTAACTTTTGTTTTTATAAAAAGTTCTCAAGAAGCTTATTTTAACCACTTAAGGACTGCCTAACGTCGATATACGTCGGCAGAATGGCACAGCTGGGCACAATCATGTACCTGTATGTCCTCTTTAGGTGCCCAGCCATGGGTCGTGGGCACGCGCCTGCGACTCGGTCCAATGCTCCGTGACCGCGGTGGCGGGACCCGCGGACCCGATCGCCGCCGGAGTCCCGTGATCGGTCACAGGAGCTGAAGAACGGGGAGAGATGTGTGTAAACACCTCTAAGGCGACTGTCTAAGGCTCACCAAAGACTTGCATTAATAAACAGCCATTGTCCTGGGCAGGTTTCCATCACTGGAGCCCACAGGCAAACAAGATTTGGCACGCAAAGCCTTACTGCTCTGCAAGGATCACCACAAAGAAAGCAGTTGCTTGTTTTATTGGTCCTTATCTGGTAGGCACATGCCTTTTGGTAAATCAAGCCCTGGCCAATGTGCAAATATATATTTTTTTCCTTTACTAAGCCAGCTTAACATTTAGTGTTGAGTATTTAGCCTTCAAATCTCAATATCACCTTTATAAAATTTTCAGTTACTAACACATGTTTAGTGCATTCCTCAATTTCTCATGTATAGTTAGACATTTCCTTCTGTATTTTTTCTTCAAATTTCTATGTCCTTCTCTATCTCGGTCTGCTATTTAAATTTTACAAGGCATGATTGATAAAAAAAAACGTAGAGGACAAATGGCCACTGAAATGACCCTTGCAGCTTTGTATCCGTCAATAATACACAGTGCATGACACAGTATCCTTAGAAAAGCAAACATTCACAAATGAAAATGTAAAGATTATTTAGATTGTTTAAATAAAGAAACCCTTCTCAGAGAAATGCCATTCAGCCATTACTGAATCAAGTGTATTTAAATGAACCCATGGCCTGGTAAGGTCACGTGCCTCCATTTCTGTCAAATATTGGAGGAAGAAGCAAGAGGGTGGGACTTTTTTTGAAATTGCTACCACGCGCTTAATTCAAAGTCCCACCCTCTTGCTTCTTCCTCCAATATTTAAAATGTATGTAGACAAGAACTCTGCAAAGAGGCTGCAGGAGATCAGCAGCGCCAAGATGCATCAAAGGGTGAAAAAAGGTAAAAACGGTATGTTATGAAAAAAATGATAATAATATATATATATATATATATATATATATATATATATATATATATACCAGGCACAGTGCTTTAACATACTAAATGTCATGCGGTTATGGTCTACTTTAATAAATAATCCAAATGAAAAAGTATGTTTCTGTCTGTCTTCAACCTACCCTTCTTTCTATATTCAATGCAGACACGCTGGTATTATATTCCTTTGTGTTCTATAACTATTGTTTAGTATCAAGCAGTGAGCTCTTCCAGCGTGCAGTATTGCTTGATGTTGTGAATTATAAGACTGTAGCACCTAATCCTTATTCACCCTTATGTGGTGGAATCCACCCAAGGCAATTTAGTATATGTGCTGCACAGACTTATTGCTGGAGTAAATTGATAATGTACAGGCTCCCGCTGTCTGCCATCGCTGCAAAAAAAAAAAAAAAAATGGAAGAAAAAAGCATCTGTTTCTACAGTGTAGGTAAACAGAATATTCCGTCGAAAATGTAAAAATATTGTGAAATAAAACAACAAATTCTGTCTCAAGGCAAAATAAAGGAAATAAATTAAAGGTGAAAAGTTTAAAACCTGCGCTTGGATATATTCACTGAGGACAGAGCTTTGTTTCAGTATCAGCATTGCTAAACATAGTAGTGAATATGACTTCCAAAGGCTTTGTTCAAATAAATTACTATATTCAAGGTGAACTTCAGGCAGATATAAAAACAAAATGTATCCCAGTTATGTATTCACCACCATCAGGGATATCTCATCTGTGGAGTCAAGTTAACCACTTGCCGACCGCCGCACACACATATACGTCGGCAGAATGGCACAGGCAGGCAAATGGGCGTAAAGGTACGTCCCTTTAAATTTGTCACCTTGCGGGCGTGCACGCGACTCACGAGTATGCCCATGGGTCCAGCGAACTCGATGTTCGCCGGCGGCCCGTGATTGTGACACGGAGAGGGAGAACGGAGAGATGTCTATGTAAACAAGACATTCCCCTGTTAACTACGGACCCAGCTGTTGCTGAACCACATGTCCCATGAGGCATTGTAAAACTCTGACATTCACGGACATGACTAGGCATAATGGGAATTGTAGTTCTTGAACAACTGTAGGGCCATAATTTGAAGACCCCTGCTCTATAGTAAGTGGGAGTTAAAAAAAAAAGAAACATACCATTTTTTTTATTATTTATTGCCAACTTAACACTTTAACAAATATCTAATATATATCATGTGTCATCAATTTTACCCTATGAGGAAGCCCCTTGAACAAAAGGTAGTGTTTGATGGGTACAGTGAGTAATCTTTTTTAAAAACTGTAAGGAAAATGTTGGTGTTCCATTTCAGAATGTGCTTGAAATAGTTCTGATCTAGGTGAAACAGCCCACAGAAAATGAGACCTTTGTTAACAGGGTTTGGTCTTGATAGGCAAATGCAGTCTACTTCGATGTCTATTCTACTTGCATTTTTGATCAGTTTGAGAAACTTCTGTAATGACTCAGAATTAACAATTATTTACCAATTAATGAACAGGTTCAATTCACCTGCAGTTGGCCACCTTCTAAGTCACATGAAACTGCTTCAAGCTGCTTTTGCATTCCCATTGACTTGTATAGTGAAAGCAGTTCTGGTGCAAACAAAATCTTGTCAATACAGGCCCTTAAAGCGGATTTCCTGCCTATTTTTTTTTTTACTAAAGAACACCCCCGCTATAGTGTAATCTAATCCAATACAGTCTGGCCTTTGTACTTAAAGGAGAGCTCCGGCCCCCCTCTAAAAATAAAAAGTGAACAGCTACAAATACTGTAGCTGCTGACTGTTAATATTAGGACACTTACCTGTCCAGGGTCCTGCGATGTCGGCACCCCAGCTGATTTTTCAATTAGCTCCCAGGTGCTGCCACCACCATTCCATGTAAGGGAAACTGTCAGTGAAGCCTTGTGGCTTTACATCTGGTTCCCTACTGCGTATGTGCCAAGCATGCTGTGCTTTCTGAAAGGCCTGGTGGTAGGGGAAGGAGGAGGGGCCAAACTTCATGTGGTGGGATCTGCGGTGAGGTCTCCCAGTAGTGGGGAAGGGTACTTGTCAAAAATAGGTATCCCCTCCCCCCGAAAGGTGCCAAATGTGGCACCAGAGGGGATGAAGCAAACAAGTAGAGCTTCCCCTTTTGGGTAGAGCTCTGCTTTAATGTAGTTTTGCCTATTAGACGGTTATTTAAAAAAAAAATGCACTGTCCTCTCCTCAGCCAGCATGCTCACATCTTAAGTGTGGGCATCTGAAGCCCACTCGTTGTTCCTTCCAGGCATATGGTGCTGCTGGCTACCCTGCATGCACCTCCCAATCTTGCACATGTGCAGCTATTGACTTCTGTGATTTATGACACTTATATTCCAGGAGCCAATGGGCAATCGGATATGATGTACCACGCGGCGGTGAAGAACAGTGGAAGAGGAACCTTCTTATGGGCAAATAAGGTAAACAGCTTTGGGGGAAAAAAATGCCAATGAGTGATAGAAATATGTTTACCAATGTGGGGGGGGGGGGGACTTAAAAAAGTGGATGGAACTCCACTATAAGCTAGCCATATACACTAAAATACACATTAAAATATAACTGTACAAACTCTGTACAGTGAGTAACCAAAACTATGAAGTCTAACTAAACAATATTTTAATTTATATCTAATCAGACATGCCCTTCAACTACAGAGTTGTGGGTTGATCTAAAGGAGGTTGTCCATTTAGATTGTAAGACTGATCATGCCGTTTGGCATCTGTAAGGGTTTCCAGACTCCTCATCCAGGCCAGATTGCCATTTCCCACAATGCCCATCATTACTCTAACAAGTGACAGCCAAGCCTCAAAATCTTTATCTCAAAATTGGTATAATGAAAAAAAAAGCCAGTACAGAACAAAGAACACGCATTAGGAGCAGCAGTATATCAAAGTAGAACATTTCCTCTCAAGTGTAAGGAAAATGGCAGTTTGAAAAACCGTAGACATCACTTCTTTCATATCCAACCCACACTATTTCATTAAGCCATGCCTGAAGTCAGAACAGTAGTTAATTAATCCTGAAGAACTACAAGAAGTACTATTAACTGGTGACATGATTTATCCGCTAACCTGTGACAAACACACACAACCTTCAACCGGAAAAAAATAAAAAACTTTTGCTATTTTATTTACTAAGCTGGTTTTATATTGGAATGTATTTATGATATAGCTTGAAGCCATGCCATTAAATGCATTTACACTTCATTAATATAATTAAGGTATTCATTTAGTGGTGGACACCATAGGTTTTTCATGTTTACATGTCAATCACATAGGAAGAACTCACTTTGTAGTAAATATCAACCTGGTGCAGCAAGTCACTGTGGAGATCCCTAGGGATATGTGCAGAGACCTGTTCCATCTAATATATTCATTATGAGGCTCAAAATGAAAGTATCTCTTTTTGCTCATGACACAGATATATTATAAGGTTGACAGGCTGGCAAAGGTAAGTCCGAGAAACAGTAAATTAGACAAACAGTAGGCAATACACTGGGGACTTACATTGAACGTGCTATAGTATTAAATAACACATGAGGACATAAACATTCAAGGACATGGTTAAAAAATAATGCATATTTAAGCAGAAAAATAAATGAAGTAGCATGTTATTGAGGTCAACAAAATGAGAGGGTAATAATGACCTTGAAGTCATAATGTAGCTCAAAGCCCAACTCCAGGCATTTATTTTTTATTTTTTATAAATGGCCCTCCAGCAACAACAGATAAAAAAAAAAACTTGCATTGCAATAATCACATTTTGCAGAGAGCAGCAATAATTCCATCATGTGGTTTAAATCTGATTACGTTATAGAGCAACGGAAATCAAACTTTTCACTTAAAGCGGACCTTCAGTCATTTTTTTAACGTTCCCTCTATTAAGTCTTTTGCCCTTGTTGTTTTAACTTTGGATAGTAAAAAAAAAATTCTGCCATTAAATACCTTTTACAGCCCACTTCCTGTTTCTTGTCTGGTCATTAGCCTAGGCTTATGACATAATTTCTCTCACTCAGTTTGCCGGGGGGGGGGGGTGCGTCATAAGAGGGTCAATGAGAGCTGAAGAGCTGCAGAGCTTGAGGTGTGCCTTTGTGTGTCTGTGTATATCCATGAAGTGAACAGGCAGCAGCTCCAGCTGCCCACAGTTAAAATGGCTGCAACCAGACTTAGTATTTATAAAATAATATGCAAAGTGGTTGGTGGGAAGCTTTTTAAGGTTGCACTTATGTTTGTCAAAAAGCAACATTTTAGTTTGGTTATGAAACTTTTTTTTTTTTTATAAAGATGTTATCACAACGGCTAAATCTGTGTCTGTATAGTTTGTACAAACCTTAAGGCTCCAGTCACACCTGAGCCTTAAGGCTCCAGTCACACCTGAGAATTTATTGGCATTTTTTTAAGCATTGTTGCAGCTTTTTACAAAGGGTTTTCGAAGCGTATTACAAGTGTTTTACAGCTTTAGGAATTTTTGTTTAGCCAATATATGTCACTAGAAGGAGGAGAGCTGGAGAGCTACTGTTTGAGCAAAATACGAGCGACAAAATGCTCGTAAAATGCTCACGTCAGGCGTTTCTATTGTGGTAAAGGGAGGCCAAAAATCTGCCAATATACTTATTTGAGCAAAAGGCCTTTTTGTGCTTTAATGGAATTTGGTTTGTTGAGCATTTTAGAATCCTGATACCTTAAATAATAACGTTATTTTATTTTTACTTCAGGAGTATATCATGAGTTTGGCAATGCTAGAGAAATGCTTAAATAATGCATTACAATCTAACCAAATCGATTCGATTTTAGTCGACTAAAATATGCCAGAGATTTTAGTCGGCTAAAACTAAAACACGTCAAATGACTAAAATACAACTAAAACTAAAATAGTATTTTAATCAAGAGACTATGGCCCAGATTCTCAACCGAGATACGACGGCGTATCTCCAGATACGCCGTCGTATCTCTGCGTTGAGCCGTCGTATCTATGCGACTGATTCTTACAATCAGTTACGCATAGATATCCATTAGATCCGACAGGCGTAAGTCTCTTACGCCGTTGGATCTTAAGTGCATTTTTTTTGGACCGCTAGGTGGCGCTTCCGTCGAAATCCACATCGAGTATGCAAATTAGCTAGATACGCAAATTCCCGAACGTACGCACGGCCGACGCAGTAAAGTTACGACGTTTACGTTAGGCTTTTCCCGGCGTAAAGTTGCCCCTGCTATATGAGGCGCAGCCAATGTTAAGTATGGCCGTCGTTCCCGCATCAACATTTTAAAAAGTTATGTCGTAAAAGGGTCAGGATGTAGATGCTGACACTGGATAATATGTGAACAAAGATGGTGAGAAATACAGGAGAATGCATTAGCAGAGGGGAGTAAACTGTGATCTCTGGACAGTAATAAACACCATAACATGTAACATTTACACATTGCTTAGGATGCATATACCTAGCAGGAAAAGATATATCTGATGCTAGGTCCTTTTTAAATTTATACAAAGGTTGTAGTGACTTTATAGAACACGCACCCTCGAAAGCCTTCAATGATGAACCTGTTGTACAAAGCTGGAATAGATAATGGATTTGGATTTGGAGCAGCTTGTAGACTTCTACAGAGTGAATGGCAGTTATTCATCATAAACACACTTCAGAACTGATTGTTTGATTTAGTGCAGAGCACTGTCTATACAGTCTGTGTGGTCCCACATCAGCAATCACTTAACTTTGCTTCTCATACCTCTCTAATTCTAAAAGGTAATTCAGAAGAATCATACAAACAGAACAACAAGGGGAGAGGAATGACATTGCCCATTTAGAGAAAACATTCAGGTAGAAATTCAAGCACCAGGAACTTTTCAATTGCAGCTCTATTGGATATTATTTAAAGCTAACAACCAATCATTGTTCCTTATTCAGAAACGCTACATAAAGCCAGAGACTGTCAAATTTGTAGCATTCCTTATTTCCACTCTGTATTGAGTTTACATGCTCTTGTGTTGGTTTTCTCTGAGTGCTTTGGTTTCCTCTCATGTTCCAAAAACATTCTGGTGAGTTATTTGGCTCCTGTCAAAATTGGCTATAGTATCTGTATACATCTTGGCTATGCACTTGTGTTATCACATTCTGCATGCTAGTCCCAAACCAAGCAATTAGGGTTGAGGAAGAACCTACAAAATCTATGAAAAAAGGGTTTTAGGTGTATCAGTCATGGTGCACAGAGAGTCGGTCTATAGAGTAATTTCAAAAGTTGTTTTTAATATTTAAATTCTTGTGCATTTTACCTACTGTAAATAATTCCTAGTGATTTTGTTGGGATGGTCTTTGTTCAGCCACTTTCTATTATAGGTTTACAATGCTCTGTCCTTATCCCCATATGTGATTCTGCATTGTCACCCTGTCACATGCTCTTCCAATGGAGACTACATGTAGCTATGCTGTCCTACATTGCACTAGCATGTTTTGCTTCTGTCACTTTTGGGATCTGTGCCCTAATAAGTGACTGGTAGTTGTTACCCACGTGCACGTAGACCAGCTTTTCTCAACCTGTTTACTCAAGAATAACCTCTAAAATACTTTTCAGGTTTCAGGCAACCTTTACCAAAAGAAATTCACTATTGGCTGATGGGAAAAATGCCCCCTACAATAATGTAGAAAGAGTGCTCCTTACATTGTTGGTCAATGAGAAAAATAACCACTACATTGGTGATCAGTAGAGGCACTTCCACCCCTTATACTGATTGTCACAATGACACCCTTGCAAACAGCAAATAGATCATTGGTGCCATGCATGGTTTTATGGTTTGCCAAGGGGCATAGGCCCTGGAACAATGCAGGCATCATTAGATAGGAGGTCAATCGTCCTCAGCTCAAGAAACTCCTGACAACCGTTGGAGGAACCCTGGGGCTCCATGGAATCCTAATAGCTGACACAAACAGTAAGAGGCCTCAGGAAATCAGTATTAATGCTGATATGGCACAAAGCATGAAGAATGGTATACACAGTAGTTTATTATAGCAACTTCCCGTTCTTAGGCCATTTATAAATGGCATAAGGTTGAAGTGGTTATACCAGGAGGCTACAACCATGAGCACGGTATAATTTTTTAGAGCCAGCAAATCTCAATAATGTAAAAGTGATCTGATTCCTGGGGCACAGTGAGAGAAATGATTCCTGGGACACAGTGAGAGAAACTGATGTTGTTCCTCCCACTGTGTGATGTCAGAAACCATTGGCGATTTAGTCATTTCCAGTTTCAATCTAATAAAAACAAGCCATTATTGGCTTGTGAAAGCATCTGATCAAAGCAATTTTGGTTTGATCAGATGCTTTGGCATCCAGAGGAAAGATATGGGATTTAATAGACCCTAGATTGCCCGAAAAAGAGGACCTATCACGGTCTATGCTATCACAAGGCATGTTAATAAAGCAATAGCAATAAAGTTGATAAAAAAAAAGTCAAAAATGTAAGGAACAATGTAAGAAAGAAATAGTAAAATAAAAATATTAAAGTGCCCCATTCCCCATGCTCATGTGCAAATGCAAACGCTCACGTCCCACTCACATATGTAAATTGTAATCGCATCACAAATGTGAGGTATTGCCACGAACGTCAGAGCAAGAGCAATAGTTCCAGCACCAGACCTCCCGTGTAACTCTAAAATGGTAACCTTTAAAGGCTTTTACAGCACCGCACATGGAGATTTTTATATTTTACCAAACAATCAGGTATTATAGTGTGTTTTAACGTGTATTTTTCCCCCCTAAAAATTGTGTTTAAAAAAAACATTAAATAAATATTGTGTGACATAAAAAAAGTGCAGCACTCACCATTTTGTTCTCTGGGGTCTCTGCTTAAAAATATATATATATAATGTTTGGGGGTTGTAAGTCATTTTCTAGCAAAAATGCACATTTTTACATGTAGGAGCGGGATGTCAGCATTAGCCTGAAATGAAACTGGTTCAAAATTACAATTGTCTATGATAAACAATACTTTAGCAAACTAAATTTCATTCAGTAAAGTTGGCCATACAGTAGTAGATTTTTAAACATCCAATTGTATGACTATTCAAATGAACATTCCTACAAAAATTCTTTGTACAATGGATGACTTGACGAATGTCTTTTAAAAGTACCTCAACATTTTTCTTGTTTGCTTTTAACATTCAATTTTGAAATTAATGTAATATCATGAAAAATAACACATTTACTGTTAAAATAAATGTTTATTTGAGAAATATTTTCCATCCTGGTCCTCTAAATTCTGTGTGATAAAAAATGAATAAAAATGATAAAAAATGAACGTTGATTTGACCACCCCAACGATTATAAAGAATGAACTAACGTTCTCAAAACAAAAAACAAAAACATTTAACAAATGTTTACTAGTGTATAGCCAGCTATAGGGTTTACATCTATATCAGGCATTCTGTGCTTACGTTGTGCTTCATGTATCCCTTGTTGTATATACTTGGCAGATCTAATCAACATAACAGCAGTGTTCTACTCTACATTGTTGTACAACATCCTGAAGGCAGTTGTTTTTCAAGGATCAAACCTAAAACGTTTATTTTTATTTATTTATTAGTGAGTGAGAAAAGGGATAGAATATTGGTTTGTATTTTTTCATTGCTCACTGTGTCTCTGTTGGGTAGATTTATCCTTACTTCCTGTCTTAGTGACTGGTTTCAGATGGAAGCAAACCTTAGAGAAAATCTTCTGAATAGGAACATGGGCAAAAAAAAAACATATTTTCTGATACAATAGAAAGGGTCTGAACATCTATCAGATTTGTTGCTGCTTCCAACTCATAACAGGTGTATAGGAATAATTGCAAAAAAAAAAAAATATAGCAGTGTCTATTTAAAAAAAAAAAAAATATCAGAACCCAGTTACATACCAGATGGAATGTATCACATCATATGCCCACATATTGTACATTGTGGCAGGCAAACAAATGTAATATATGTATACAATAGTAATTTTTGCTGGCTGCAGAATATGGAGGTGTGTGTCAGTAATGTATGAATGTATTGCAGAATTCCTTTGATTTGCTTGATAGAATTCATTGAAAGCATATGTTCACGGATGGAATGTACAGTACAGCAGTGAAGATATAGCCTAGCCTTGAGGAACAACTATAACCAATATACTATGTTACTGGAACAAACAAGGTTGTTGTTCAATAAATAGGTTGTTATAACATTTCACACTTTTCAGCACTCTGAAAATAATGCATCAAATGTACTCACCATGGTTGTATTAAGTACATAAGGACATATTGTGAATATATATATATATATATATATATATATATATATATATATATATATATATATATATACCACACACACACACACACATATATATATATATATATATATATATATATATATATACACAGTACAGACCAAAAGTTTGGACACACCTTCTCATTCAAAGAGTTTTCTTTACTTTCATGACTATGAAAATTTTAGATTCACACTGAAGGCATCAAAACTAAATATAAAAATAAATAAAATATATTTCATATTCTAGGTTCTTCAAAGTAGCCACCTTTTGCTTTGATTACTGCTTTGCACACTCTTGGCATTCTCTTGATGAGCTTCAAGAGGTAGTCACCTGGCGCAGCACCCCATCACTCTCCATCTTGGTCAAATAGCCCTTACACAGCCTGGAGGTGTGTTTGGGGTCATTGTCTTGTTGAAAAATAAATGATGGTCCAACTAAACGCAAACCGGATGGAATAGCATGCCGCTGCAAGATGCTGTGGTAGCCATGCTGGTTCAGTATGCCTTCAATTTTGAATAAATCCCCAACAGTGTCACCAGCAAAGCACCCCCACATCATCACACCTCCTCCTCCATGCTTCACGGTGGCAACCAGGCATGTAGAGTCCATCCGTTCACCTTTTCTGCGTCGCACAAAGACACGGGGGTTGGAACCAAAGATCTCAAGTTTGGACTCATCAGACCAAAGCACAGATTTCCACTGGTCTAATGTCCATTCCTTGTGTTCTTTAGCCCAAACAAGTCTCTTCTGCTTGTTGCCTTTCTTTAGCAGTGGTTTCCTAGCAGATATTCTACCATGAAGGCCTGATTCACACAGTCTCCTCTTAACAGTCCTAGAGATGTGTCTGCTGCAAAAGGTGGCTACTTTGAAGAACCTAGAATATGAAATATAATTTCAGTTGTTTCACACTTTTTTGTTATGTATAATTCCACATGTGTTAATTCATAGTTTTGATGCCTTCAGTGTGAATCTACAATTTTCATAGTCATGAAAATAAAGAAAACTCTTTGATTGAGAAGGTGTGTCCAAAATTTTGGTCTGTACTGTATATGTATATATATATATATATATATATATATATATATATATATATATATATATACATATACATGTGTGTGTATGCGTTTATTTGATGTATTTTAATACAAACAGTGGGGAAATTAATGAAAGTGTCCAATGCCGCATACACACGATCGGATTTTCCGTCGGAAAAACCTTGGATGGTTTTTCAAAAGGAATTCCGCTCAAACTTGGCTTGCATACACACAGTCACACAAAAGTGTTGAATGCTGTGACGTACAACACTATGACGACCTGAGAAAATGAAGTTCAATGCTTCCAAGCATGCTTCGGAATTTTTTGCGTCGGAATTGCTACAGACAATTGGATTTTCCGTTAGGAATTTTTTCCGTCTGAAAATTTGAGAACCAGCTCTCAATGTTTTGTTAGCAGAAATCCCGACAGCAAAAGTCCGATGGACTTTTGCTGTCAGAATTTACGATCGTGTGTTCTGGGGGATTAGACAAGATCTGCTTCAACTGGTGCCATTGCCAACTTTCGATTTTTTCCACACCCATGGAAAATTTTAATCTAAAAGCTGATTGGCCTTGCTTAAGTTGAGGCGAAGTTGAGACAAACTTTGTCTTACATGCTTTTTATTAATTCCCCAGCATGTATATAGTTTAGTGACTTAGTTTGGTGTCATCTAGGGACTGGTGAGGGTCCTTTATTTTTGATGGATATTGTATGTTTTTCTGTTTCAATCTTTTTATAGAGATTTTTATAGATTTTATATAAAAACAAACACATTATAAAGTAGCAATATCAAGTACAATAAGGGACTGCCATCATAGTCGATATATATAAAAATGGTGACATCAACACAAATAAAAGGGGGGGTTATCATGTCCCACTGAAAGTTCAACAGTAAATATGAGAAGCTGCATCAAGGTGGTCAATTATTAAGAGTTCATTATTGTGGTGTATAACCAGCCATATTCTAAGACATTGTTTCTCAACTCCAGTCCTCAAGGCACTCTGCCTAATGCATACGTGTATTCAAGGAAACGCCCCCCAATATCTATGCGAAAAAATAAAAGCTCATAACCCCAGTCGCATTCTGCGATCCACCAATCAAAACCTTGTCCAGATACCCAAAGCTAGATACAAATCCAAAGGAAATCGAAGGTTTGCAGTTCAGGGACCTCGACTGTGGAATGCCCTACCAACCAACATCCGATTGGAGTTGGACCACTTGGCCTTCAGGAGAAGGATTAAAACCCATCTCTTCTGAGGTCAAAGGGTTTCATGGAGTGGATACAGCGCCCAGAGGCGATTTGGTTCGCATGTTCTGCGCTATATACGTTTTTCACTCACTCACTCGCCCCAACAGGTCATGTTTTCAGGATTTCCCTCAGATGAAACGGCTGTGGTAATTACGAAGGCAGTGAAACTGATCAAATCACCTGTGCAAAATAATGGAAAGCCTGAAAACCTGATCTGTTGGGGCGCCTTGAGGACTGAAGTTGAGAAACACTGTTCTAAGATTAGGACAATCAGGAGGGTTGTATGTTTTTAAATGTTTTTAATCTGTGGGTTATATCTGTAAGGTGTTGTACATTTGTATAGTGTTGTGTAATTTATAGTAAAATATATATATATTTTTTTCATATGATATTTGTAATGTAGACATTTGATTTAGGGAGTACTTCTTCTTGTGGGTTGATGTAAAATAAGCTCACTGGTAATACTAGGAATTGACAACTATTGCATAGTGAAAGACACCTCATCACAATTTACAGTGTTGGGGACTGGCAATCGACCACACAGACTACTGAGGCCTCGTACACACGACAGAGATTCTCGGCAGAATTCGCCGAGAAACTCGGTCAAAACCCGGATTCTGCCGAGAATCTCTGTCGTCTGTACAGTTTTGGCTCGATGGAGCCGCCGAGGAGCTCGACGAGAAAATAGAGAACATGTTCTCTATTTTCTCGTTGGCCGCGTTGTTCTATAGGAGAAGGCGGCCCGCCGAGCTCCTCGGCGGCTTCATCCCAAAACGAGACGAGGAACTCGACGTGCCAAGCACGTCGAGTTCCTCTGTCGTGTGTACGGGGCCTCAGAGTTAACTGATATAAGGTAGGCAACGTGACCCATGCTTCTTTATACCTCAAAGATCTTGGATTTGTGTTCTGCTGCAGGTGAGAAGCAGTGATAAAAGTAAGCATGGGCCTCAGAGGGTTCCTAGGATAAGGTGTTGGGATGGGTTTGGGATTTGGGCAATTGCACATGTTCCATAGACAACCACATAGACGTTCCATCCTAGCTCTTTGTGATGTGTTGATTTACCCCTCATATGCAGTGAGTGCATTTTAACCCTCCCTTTACTTGTTTTATGCTTATATGCTTCCACCCTCTTTTTGGTTTACCTTTCCATATGTGTTAGGCCCCGTAACGACCGGGTTTCTCGGCAGAATTCAGCAAGAAACTCGATGGGAGACGTATTCTGCCGAGAAAACCGGTCATGTGTACACTTTTCGCCGAGAAACCAGTCGAGGAACTCGTCGAGCCAAATAGAGAGCTTTTTTTTCTATTTCCTAGTTGGGCAATGGGAAAATTTGGCTCGCCGAGATCCTCGGAGGCTTCACAGGGAACTTGACGAGCAAAACGATGTGTTTTGCCCGTCGAGTTTCTCGGACGTATGTACAGGGCCCTACAGGTGACTCGAGACTTGTTTACAGAGGAGCAGCTCACATCCACGGTGTTCTTTTTAAGACACTTTGGGACTTGCTAACATTAGTCACCCTTTCGTCCCTGTCCCCCCCCCCCATTTTTATAATTGTTTGAATTTTGGATCATTTTGTATTGTTATTGTGTTTCTTCTTGCTACAATTGGACCTATCATTGTCATACTTGCACACACATGCCTCACTTCCATAGGAGCTTTCAATCTCCACAAAAGGTATACAGGCACTAGAGTCAGTTTTGGTGGTCATCAATTAACATACCATTTTATTTATTTATTTATGAGAGTAAACCAATGGCTACAGAATGAAAAACCCAAACACCGAAACAATACAAACCCGGTGCAGAGAAGTGTCTCCGAATCCAGGACTCCAGCATAGCAAGACCATGATGCTAAACCACTAAAGTCCCCTTACTTAAATACTAAATATAACTGATTACGGACATATCAAAGACTGTCATAAGACATTGCCGTTATTTCGGATGATAGTATCAGACATCACTTTAATCATTTCTGATCAATACTGTGTTTCAACATTTCCATGTTTGTCGCTTTTCTTGTTGCTCATGATGACATTTGCCAATTTCACTTTGAATGTTGCAGAACATCAGAAAAGGGATAAGGATACAAGTACATTCAGTGTAACCGTCTATCTTTTTAGCTAGATTTTCAGTGTAGCGTGACCATTACTCCTGGAGATTAACAAAACATATCATCTAGGGAAGGATAGAGGAGAAAAAATCCTGAATCAGCCTCAGGGCTTGTGATAAAAAAGCTGGAGCTTAGTGAGCACAGTTTCTTTGTAGAGAATCTTACTGATTCCAGGACCACCCTGGATTAAACAAGTCATGAATAAATGAGAGTTTCAGCAAAAGCTCACTCGATTCATCTGTACATGAAGTTGAAGGGACATTTGCATGCTCGACACACTCCACAGTGAGAAAACTGCAGCCAAGCATTGGATGTATTATTGGATGGGTGCAGAGTAAGAATATTGACAACTGATTCTGAATTTTAAATATTACAGATAGTTAAGAAGAAGAAACTTTCTCAGTTTGGAAATGAGTGAAATAAATGGCATGTAAGAAGTCAAGCCTAACTATAGGCAAACCTTTTTTTTATTATTCTTTTAAAGTTTGGATATAGTTACAGGCAAAGCATTGGGTTACATTATGTGCCTTCCTTTTGCTCCCCCACTGCTTAGTTACCTATATTTATGTTTCTTTTGTTGCTTTTGTTTGCCTTATTTTGCCACCCTACTGCTCACTTTGCCTGTCAGAGCAAGGTTAATAAGACTATCAAAATCATGTGACCCCTGCTCTTACTTCCCTTGATCACCAGAAGCCAGCACTGTCTTGTGGGGGCAAGGAGAATGTTCTTTGTCTTGTGCAAGCTCCATCCTGATATACTTTGACCTTACACGGAGCGTCTTCGGCTCACCCTATAATGCCCCGTACACACGATCACTTTTTATGATGAAAAAAAATGAAATTTTTAAAAACGTCATTTAAAATGATTGTGTGTGGGCTTCACATAATTTTTTGTCTTCTGAAAAACGACCAAAAAAAAATTCGAACATGCTTCAATTTTTTATGTAATTTTTTGTGTCGTAAAAAATGATTGTGTGTGGGCAAAAACAACGTTTTAAACCCGCACGTGTCCAGAAGCAGGTTTTGAGACGGGAGGTAAAACTACCATTCATAATGGAGTAAGCACATTCATCACGCTGTAACAGACAAAAAAGCACGAATCGTCTTTTACTAACAAGTAACCAGCTAAAAGCAGCCTCAAGGCGAATGGAACTTCCCCTTTAGGCCCGGTACACACGAGCAAACATGTACGATGAAAGCGGTCCGTCGGACCGTTTTCACCGTACATGCCTGCCAGAGGGCTTCTGTACGATGGTTGTACTAACCATCGTACAGAAGTCCGCACGTAAACACTACGCGGGGCGTGTCCGACGATGACGCGGCGATGACGCGGCGATGGCGCGGCGACGTGGGCGGGCCTGCCATTTAAAGGCTTCCACGCATGCGTCGAAGTCATTCGACGCATGCGAGGGACGGCGGGCGCTCGGACATGTATGGTAGGTCTGTACTGACGACCGTACATGTCCGAGCGGGCAGGATTCCAGCGGACGGTTTTAAAACACGTCCAGGAATATTTGTCTGCTGGGAAAAGGCCCGGCGGGCAAATGTTTGCTGGAATTCGGCCCGCTCGCGCCTACACACGACCGAACATGTATGCTGAAACTGGCCCGCGGACCAGTTTCAGCATACATGTTTGGTCGTGTGTACGGGGCCTTAGAGTGCCGTCGCTTTGTTCATCATTTTTCAAAAACGGTAGTGTGTGGGCAACATCATTTTTAATGATGAAGTTGAAAATATGTAATTTTTTTCATGATGAAAAATTACATTTTTTTTCATGATGAAAAATTACATATTTTTTCATCAGAAAAAGTGATTGTGTGTACAAGTTTCTCTTACTGGGGATGGACAATTTTCTCAAACAAGGTAAAACTGTGGCATGCATGTGTAAAAGGAGTAAAGCTCAGCTGGCAGAATTTTGAAGAGGAGTGAAGCTGTGTGGGCAGCACAGTAAAGGTTGTGGTGGAGCAGGTACAGATTTGGATAGGCATTGGTGTATAACAGGGGTTGCTGTAATAAAAGTACAGTTATCCTTTTAGGCCTGTTAAGACTATGCATTGTGTTAATGTGCATACATTAACACAATGCATTATTGGGCAGGTTGACCGTGCTGCTTTAGATCCCATAAATTCTGGTCAGAGTTACTATGGGCATGTGATGAATACAACATATTCCCATTCTACCAGACATTTAACAATACATAATTCTATTACATATACATCAACCTTAAATATAGATTCAATAATTATACAAATTATATAAATAAGCATATTTATAGTCTTTCATTTAAATCTGTTCTATGTTTTCCTTTCAATACATTCCTATACTATTTAAAGAAAATTAACGCTTTTGCCTAATTGTTATATATTTTTAAAATTTTTACAACAATATTAGAGGAACACATGTATTTATATTTCACGAACAAAACAATAGCTTTTATTATTGTTGCAATAAAACAGTTGGCGATTTGATGAGAATTAAACAGTCCAATCTACTGTAAAATAATAAATATTCATTTTTATTGATAGTCACAATAAGGCAGTTTTCTACATGAGTGAATTATTTTATGAAGCAGAACAGTTCCACTGGTGAAGGGAATTATTTTTTTTAAAGATTTTTCCTATATGAAGCATTCATTCCTTTGCTGTACGATTATGGGTGTTTTTTTTATATATATATATACGGTACCTTGAATTAAAAGTGGAGGTTCACCCTTTAAAACATTTTTTGACGAAGGAAAGTCACCGCTCAAGGTGGGTCTGCTATAGGGTCATACACAGGTGTAGGATTCCAAGGGTGCTGGCAGTGCACTAGGCAAGCATGGGCGTAAAATGAAGGATGGATGGCCGCACTCCAAACCAAACAGGTTGTCTTTATTTAAACGAACAGCAAAACGGAACAGAAACAGGAGGATAACCGACGTTTCGCACTGACTTAGTGCTTATTCAAAAAACATTTTTTGACATCACACAAAGTCGCACCATCCTACCGACACAATGCCAGTGTTTTTTTTTTTTTGTCAGCACATACCTCTTAATCCCGATTTTCACCTCACGGCGATCCCGCGGGAGTGGGCGTTCCCAAGCACTGCCTGTGATTGACAGGCTTCCGAACGGCGCATACTGTGCTTCACAGGTTGCCGAAAAAACCTGAACGTCGGCGCGGCTCTATACGGCGCCTGCCCCCCGACGTTCGGGTTCTGTCGGCAACCTGTGACGCGCAGTAAACCTCTGCTTTAAATATGACAATTTTAATATATACTGTATATATAGTTTTCTTTCAAAAATACCAATTATTATTATTAACTATAAACTAAAAAAATTAAATGTAAAACTGCCACAAACAAAAATTGTCCTTTGAGTTTTCTTTTTACACAATTTTACAATTGCCAGAATAAATAGAGCTCTCGTATATCTGGCCTCTTGCCAGTCATTGAGATTGATTTACTAAAAGAGAAAAAGTATTGTGTTCACTTAGTCTTCCAATGTTGTACAAGGCAAATCCTAATTTTTTTATTCTTCTGCATGTGATTAGGTATCAGGAAGGAAATTCTTCAACTCCTGTTGGGTTTTTACTGCTTTTCAGGGCTACATAGAGATTTCACCATTGCTTCCTGTAACAGCAGCCAATAGGGGAGCACAGGTAGTACTCCCGCACCAGGCCCCATCAGGTCATCAGGGAAGCTTGGCAGGGGATGCCTGTAGGAAGGCCACCTCACCCCAAATCCTCCCCAGGCAGGCCATGTGTGTAAGCTCTGATCTTGTTTGGCTGAAAGCTGATCACGTGGTTGGGATAGACCCTTTACTCTGATCTGTGATCCAGTAAGTCTCATAGACTCACTGATCACAGAGCGCGCTCGAGCACATGAGGACATCTTTATACTTTAAAGTAGTTAAGAATATGCTGTAACTATCTAAGGCTAAGTTCACAATAGTGATGGACACATGGCAAAAATAAGTGGTTGATCTGCTATTTTATGGCCTCCCCCTTCCCCCGGTACAAGTTGTCTCAGCCATGATGCTTCACTTTGCAGTGCAGAAATTTTAACTCAGAATTTCAACTCTGACATCCAACACTGACTGTCAAACTCATTGACTTGAAGGGAATAATGTGCCAAATGCGTCTGACAGTTTTTGTACAGTAGTTTAACCACTTCAATACCAGGCATTTTCACCCCCTTCCTGCCCAGGCTAATTTTTAGCTTCCAGCACTGTCACAGTTTGAATGACAATTGCGTGGTCATGCGACGTGGCTCCCAAACAAAGTTGAAATCCTTTTTTCCCACAAATAGTGCTTTTTTTTTGTGGTATTTGATCATCTCTGTGGTTTTGATTTTTTGCGCTAAAAACAAAAAAATACTGACAATTTTGAAAAAAACACAATGGGCCATATTCTGAGAGAAGTTACGATGGAGCATCTCAGGATACTCCATCGTATCTCTCTTTTTTGGCCCGTGTATCTATGCGACTGATTCTTAGAATCATTTTCGCATAGATACACTTAAGATCCACCATGTGTAAGTCACTTACACTGTCGGATCTTAAATGTAATTACGCCGCCCGCCGCTAGATGGCATTTACGTGAAGGTCTAATTTGTTTATGCAAATGAGCCTGCTACGCCGATTCCCGAACGATTTTGCGTCGCGTACCCGTCGCTAACGTCGTTTGCGTAAGAGGAAACTTACTCCTGCTATATGAGGAGTAAGTTTCCACATGTCCCACGTAGGCCATGTTACGGATAGCGTCGGGTCCGCGTCGTGTTTTTCCGTCGGCTACGTCATTTCCATAAGTCGTTCTTGAATACGACTTTACGTCAATGACGCACACGTCGGCGTCATTGACGTTTTCCGCCGAGAACTAGAGGATGCGCACTGGCCTTTTTTAAGCCCGGAGCATGCGCAGTTACTTAGAATCGGGGGCGCGCTTAATTTGAATAGAAGCCGCCACCTTGAAGATACGCGTGGCTACGCCGGGGCATTTACTCTCCGCCGCCCCAAACTACGGAGCAAGTGTTTGGGGAATACAGCACTTGCTCCTGTAGTTTGGGGCGGCGGAGTGTAAATGCCTTACGCGCCGCCCGCGGACATTTAGAGAGAATATGGGCCAATGTTTTTTTTGCTATAATAACTATCCCTTTTTTTTTTTTACTATTTTTTTTCTCATTTCAGGCCGATATGTATTTTTATACATATTTTTGGTAAACAAAAATCGCAATAAGCGTATAGTTATTGGTTTGCGCAAAAGTTATAGTGCCTACAAAATAGGGGAAAGATTTAGGACATTTTATTTTTTTACTAGTAACGACGGTTATCTGCGATTTTTGTCAGGACTGTAATATTGCGACGAACAGGTCGGACACTTTTGACACTATTTTGGGACCATTCACATTTATACAGCGAACAGTGCTATAAATATGCACTGTGACTGGCAGGGAAGGGGTTAACACTAGGGGGTGATCAAGGGGTTAAATGTGTTCCCTAGGGAGTGATTCTAACTGTGGGGGGAGGGGACTGACTGGGAGAGGTTACACACAGAGATTCACATCCCTGGCTCTGTAACTGCCAGTCGTGGGTACCTGGCGGACATTGCGGCAGCCATGCACCTGCATCGGCACCCGAATGACGCGGCGGGCATGCGCACGTGCTGCCTGAGGCACGTCCGCGCCCCCCTAGCTGCCAGGAGGCCCAAGAACGTCATATGATGGCCACTCAGGATGGCAAAGCCACCTTGTGGCCGTCATATGACTATAGGCGGGATGGGAAGTGGTTAATGTGAAATCCCCAGTGGGATAGAAAAAAAAATCTCTGGGGATCAACCAAAGGGGAATGCAGGAGACAGCTGTATCGCCTCATGAATGCCTGTAAACTGGATGTCAACCATTGTCTGTTAATCAATGCACCATGGATCACCTTCCATAGGATGGTAAAGTCTGCTGCCAGTGTGAAACAGACCTATATGTAAGTAAATAAATAAAATAAACAAAGAATGCATACAAAGGATAGCTTAGGCATATGATGTGTTTTTTTTTTTAACTATTTATAGGATGGTCACACCAAAACCATCACTATTAACATAGAGTGAAAAAACATAATTGTTGTTACTCAAGATATAATCGGCAGTCTGTCACTAGATAGAAACTAAAGGTCTAGAATAAAAATCCAGCAGTTCTGGCAGATGTCAGAAGGACAAATATATCTGAAAGTACCTGAGGGCTTTGGTGAGCTCTTTTGGACTTCTTAGCCCCAGTAAATTATTTTTTAACACCATAGTAAAGCATATCCAGCAGATTTACCTTCACCCCCACCTTTCATGTCCAGAGCAATTGTAGATATGTGCTAGTGTGACATTTGTTTAAACTGAACTTGACATTGCTTATTTCAGGATTATCAGGACTTCATTCTGATGCCATGCTCTGGCTGATACACTTTTCATATTTTAGCAATATGGGAAAATAAGGTAAAAAATACAAGTAAAAAGATAACTAAATATAACAAATGCCACCACTTTTTCCTATACCAAACTCGAAACAAGCTTTTCTTTTTCATAAACAAAACACTGATCTAACAAGAGGAAGAGTAGGCACAATATAGAGACAAGCATTATTTAGTCAAAGCATTGTCACTGTCTACTCTTTGACTAGCTTAAGGGGGATATGAAAATGACCTGGCTCCTAATTCTTACACAAGCCAATTATATAAAGTAGTAGATCTAACATGCTTGCATTGCTTAAAAATAACATATTATGAACTAGCATTTATAATTACCTTTGTTTTCTCAAGGGCCTAACAATATTTGGTCACCCAAAAATATGGGAAATGGTGCTTCAAATTCCAAAGCTGTAATTATAATCAGAGCAGAAATGCCAGATAGACAGCAACACACTTATTATGAAGATATGGCAATGTGGGTAAATAGAATGAATTCCTTATTTTACATAGTAAGTACTCAGAGATTTCATTAACATATTTTACATGAAATACAAGTCCAACATGATAAAATATTTCTGTTCTTACTTTCTTAATTTCAATGGATAGAATTAATTGCTGCACCAGTTGAATGTTCATATTGCTTAGGCATGGGAGTGATCTGGGAAAAAGTGGCTCAAAAGACAACTAACTAGTTCTATATAATGCGGAGTGTCACGCTCTTCAAAAATGTACTCTCATGATCGTGTGACACATTTGTCAAAATAGGGTAGTAATACATTTTCTTGTTATAATATGCACCGATCATCCATAACTTTATGTCCACTGACAGGTTAAGTGAATAACATTGATTATCCCATTACAATGGCATCTGAAAGTTGGTGGGATATATTAGGCAGCTAGTAAACATGTTTTTATGTATGGGGCTGCATAGCCACAGACTGGTCAGGGTGCCCATGCTGACCCATGTCTACAGACAAAAGTCCCTACAATGGACATTTGAGCATAAGGACTGGACTGCAGAGCAGTGGAAGAAGGTGGCCTGGTTTGATGAATCACATTTTCTTTTACGCCATGTGATTGGCTGGGTGCAGGGCCAATCCTAGGCAGGGTGAACAGGGTGCATTGCACCCAAGCACCTGCAGAGGTGGGGGCGCCGAAGTGGCAGAGTTCTCCCCTCCCTTCTCTCCTTGTTTGTGTCCGTCCATAACTAGTGTTCTGAGCATAGGTTTGTGTCCGTCCAGAACTGATGTGTCTCTGACCATCTCCTTTACTATGACTGCAGTCTCTGATCATCTCCTGTTCTGTGTCTGCAGTCTCTGACCATCTCCTGTATTATGTCTGCAGTCTCTGACTGTCTCCTGTATCAAGTATGCAGTCTCTGACCATCTCCTGTACTAAGTCTGCAATCTCTGACCGTCTCCTGTACTATGTCTGCAGTCTCTGACCATCTCCTGTATCATGTCTGTAGTATGTCTGGGGGTCTTTCTAACAGACTGTCTAACAGAAGCCCTCTCTGTGTCCATCAGAGAGGCCCCCCTCCAGGTCCCAATAAAGTAATCTGCTTCTCTTCCTGTATTTTTTTTATTGTTAAGAGATCATGTAAGGATCCCAGGGTAATGAAGACTTCCTGGGGGAGCATCTCTGTGGTTGAGTCATTGCCATATAAACATTTGTAAAGGGGAGGAGTTATTATAATGACCACGCCCATGTGGGGCGCCAGAAATATTTCTGCACCCAGGCGCCTGTAACCCTAGGGTCGGCCCTGGCTGGGTGTGAGTTGGGACCAGGATACAGAATGGAAAGAAGGAAAGTGTGGAGGCAGTGTGATGCTTTGGATAAAGTTCTGCTGGGAAACCTTGAATGCTGCCATCCATGTAGATGCTACTTGACACATACCAGCTACTTAAACATTGTTGTTAAAAAAGTGCACCCCTTTATTGAAACATTATTTCTTGATGGCACTGGCATCTTTTAAAAGGAGTCCTGCCACACTGCAAAAATGTTCAATGGTTTGAGGAACACAACCCAGATAGCAAGGATAACCTGCCACAAATTTGGGACAGTGTTGAATAGCCCAGATAGCAAGCAATGGTGATGCAAGTTTGAAAATTACTTTCTAATCTATTGCTATACTTGCCAGGCTTCACAAGTGTGTTGCACAATTGCAGCAAGTCCGCATTGCATGACTCCAGATCAACTTTCTTTGCAAAAATTCTGCAAGTCTGCTGCAAGTTCTGGATAAGTTATGTTGTTCAATAGTCATCCCACCACAGGGGTCACTGTGGCTAACTTTCCATGCTGTAGACTTGCAGAGCTCTTTCTGTAGACTCACCAAAGCATATTTGCTCTTGCTAGAGACTTGGCATGCAAATTTGCTACAAATTGGAGAAGTGACAACTAGAACTTGTACTTCAAGTGCTCTGCAAGTGTACAACTTGCCAGTGAAAATTTACAGCAAGTTAACAGACTTACAATTCAACCCTGCCACACATTTGTGACAAATTATCCTTACTCTCTGTGAGTAATGTTTGTTAACTTGCTGCACATTTTCACTGGCAAGTTGTACACTTGCAGACTGCAGAGCACTTGAAGCACAAGTTCTAGTTGACACTTTTTCAATTTGTAGCAAATTTGTGTGGCTAGTCTCTAGCAAGAGCAAAGTTGCAGTGGTGAGTCTACAGCAAGAGCTCTGCAAGTCAGAGTGACCCCTATGATGGGATGACTATTGCACAACATAACTGAACCAGAACTTGCAGCAGACTTGCAGATCGTTTACAAAGAAAGTTGATCTGGAGTCATGCAATGCAGCCTGGCAAGTCTAGCAATAGCTTGGCAAGTAATTTTCAAGCTTGCAGCCTAATTGTTTGCTATCCAGGAAGGTATCAATTTGGTCACCAAATTCTCCAGAACTTAGTCCAATCAAGCATCTATGGAATATGCTTGGAAAAACAAATCTGATCTATGGAGGCCTCACCTGGCAATGTACAGGGCTTAAAGGATCTGTTCCTGCACAGCATACCTTCAGGGGTCTAGTGGCATCCAGTCCTCGATGGGTCAGGGCTGTTGGCAACAAAAGGGTTGTTTTGACAGCAAAAAGGGGGATGTACTCAGTATGTGGGGTCATAAAGTTATTGATGGAATGGTGTATGCTATCCATTATTAGGTCACAGAGGCAGGGATTTTTACCACGTAAGCCTGAAATGCAGTGTTGGATCCTACTGGAGCACGTAAATACACTTGGTGAATGGACTTCTTGTGGGGAGAACCCAGTTTTCACTTTCCAAGCTAACTTGTAAGCAGCTCCTTAAACCATTTTAGTACAAAGAAGTTCAACTCTTTGGGTTTGCCAACAAGGAATATTGCCACATCTATGATAACCTATGATAAACAAGCTAAATTCACTACATGAATCTCTACCCTAATAGACCCGTACCTTGTCCCAAAAAACACTTTCAATAAAAAGTGCTAAAGTCCTTTTAAGATTTGTATTACTTTGCCGAGAACATCCACTTGCATTACAATTTGAACATAACATCAATTTCATGTTCAAATCTCTAGCAGAAAAAAGTCTTACCATTACAAAAAGAACCGTTTTAAAATTCCCAAACGTATTACGAAAATCCTCAGCATCTGCTTGATTATTTGTAAGAGGTATTTGTATCTTACATTAACCTTATACTTTGTAACAAACAGTTGAGTTAAACAGAAGTGACTGATTGTGTGATAATAACAAATCTGTCAGAGAACAAACTCCAGCCAGTACTAATTCAAGAAATCAATGATCTAAATCCAGTGTCCAATCTGTGTTTAATCTTGCATTACAGATGTTATCCAGCAAAACGACACCTTTATGATACGCTGTAAATGCTATGGAATTAAATGTTAAGACTATAACCCTTACTCACATATTTCTCGAATTGCGGCTGATAGACTGATATTGCTCCTGGAAAACAGATGAGTTTGGCCAGTGATGGAAGTGTACACATCACTCTTCTGACAGTATAAATAAAAGTTCACACATTCCTTTAGTAATGAAAAGCTCAGATGTTTTATTTATTCTTTTTTAGTGACCGGAGGTGTTTTTCTCTGTCTTTTACCTACTATGCAGCAAGAAGAAAATGCTTCATTTGGAGTCTTGACGTTATTCCAATCTCACTTCAGCAATTTTTAAAAAGAACTCTATTCTGAATAAGACATCATTACCAGGTCTCTAATGGTGATGCTGTTTTGATTGGTGCATTATTGTTTGGCTATTGAACAATGGCATGGTTGTTTTTTGGCAAGGGGTAACTGTGCTACATTTTTCAGTGCATTAATTTTCTGCCTCAAAAATTATACATGATTGAATTTTTCCCTGCCAAAGCATTTTTCCACGTATGCCCAAACTGAGTGTAATGTTTTAATGTGTTGAGACATGCTTATCATGCTTTAACACAAAAGAGAACACAAAAGAGAAGATCTTCCAACAATGATATCAATGTATTATTTAATATCTCTAGAGGTAAAGAAAATGAATTTTGGCTTAGTTCTTATTTTGTCTATCTATCTATCTATCTATCTATCTATCTATCTATCTATCTATCTATCTATCTATCTATCTATCTATCTATCTATCTATCTATCTATCTATCTATCTATCTAAATATATATATATAGATCTATATATCTACTGTATAGCTATATATAGATCTATAGATTTATATATAGATCTATATATATCTAAATATAAGTTACTTAACATTAGTATTAAAGTGACATTAACCACTTAACCCCCGGACCATATTGCGGGTCAAAGACCAGAGCACTTTATGCGATTCGGCACTGCATCGCTTTAACTGACAATTGCGCGGTCGTGCGACGTGGCTTCCAAACAAAATTGGCATAATTTTTTCCCCACAAATAGAGCTTTCTTTTGGTGGTATTTGATCACCTCTGCGGTTTTTAGTTTTTGCGCTATAAACAAAAATAGAGTGACAATTTTAAAAAAATGAATATTTTTTACTTTTTGCTATAATAAATATCCCCCAAAAATATATAAAAAAACGTTTTTTTTCCTCGGTTTAGGCCGATACGTATTCTTCTACATATTTTCTATAAAAAAAAAATGCAATAAGCGTTTATTGATTGGTTTGCGCAAAAGTTATAGCGTTTACAAAATAGGGGGTATTTGTATGGCATTTTTATTAATATTTTTTTTATTACTAGTAATGGCGGCGATCAGCGTTTTTTTTCGGTACTGCGACATTATGGCGGACACTTCGGACACTTTTGACACATTTTTGGGACCATTGGCATTTTTATAGCGATCAGTGCTATAAAAATGCATTGGATTACTATAAAAATGCCACTGGCAGTAAAGGGGTTAACACTAGGGGGCGGGGAAGGGGTTAGGTATGTTCCCTAGGTGTGTTCTAACTGTAGGGGGGGTGGACTGACATGGAGAAATGACCGATCTTCTGTTCATACATTGTATGAACAGAAGATCAGCATTTCTCTCCCTGACAGGACCGGGAGCTGTGTGTTTACACACACAGCTCCCGGTCCTCGCTCTGTAACGAGCGATCGCGTGTGCCCGGCGGCGATCGCGCACACGCATGGGAGTCGGGGGCGAGCAGGGGGCGTGCGCGTCCAGTTTCACACACACGTCCCTAGTGGCCTGCGGGGGAGCCGACGTATAGCTACGGGCTCTCACGCAGGGGAGCAGACCTGCCGCCGTAAAACGATGGCGGCTGGTCGGCAACCAGTTAAAGGCTTTTATTTTTTTTAGGTGGTTCTGCACAGAGCAGCCTAGATCCTTCTCTTCTTGGGTCCCTCACCAACAGTCTTGGCCCCTCCGTCCTGTCGAGTGCCCCCAGAGCAAGCAGCTTTCAACGAGAACACCCAAGCAGACTAATTTTTGAGCCGTGGCTCTGCATGTCCATTCACACACAGACTTGTAGTTCAGCCCCGCCCCCTATCTCTCCTCATTGGCTCACTGGCTGTGATTGACAGCAGTCACCAGAGGGCCAAGGTTCTCGTGCACATCATTGGATCAAGATGGGGCTCAGGTAAGTACGGGGGGCTGGGCTGCTACACAGAGGAGTTTTTTTTTTACCTTCATGCATAGAATGCATGAAGGTAAAAACAAACTTGAGCCTTTAGAACCACTTTAACTTTATTCAAATCCCTATCCCTCAGACTGACCAGCAATCCTAACCTTAATGCCAAATCATTCATCTCAACTTAATTTCAAAACAAATTCTTAACATTATATTTCAGTAAAAGCTGGAAATTATAGTTTATAAATCCATACAAAGAAAACAACCTACATGCTAAGTGGTTTTTACATAAACACTGCTGTAACACAACAGTGCCCCATTTCTTTGTCTGCTCTAATTAGAGACTCCTTGCTGTCTCTCAAGTACAGAACAGACTTACTAATTACTAAGGCTTTCCATAGTCACTGATTAAAAAACTTCAAAGTATAAATGAGATTTGATAATGGTATGTTCTTCAAATCAGCCATTTTGTTCCATGGACCAAACTTCCTTGGTTCAGGATATAGAAATAGGCCTTTACTTCTCTCAAAGTCAAGATTACATTTTGATAGGCTTCAATGCAAAAAAAGAAAAATCATGCACATTTTTTTGTTTTTGGAACATGGCTCTATTTATTATTATTATAAAGCAAAAGATGAAATTAGCCTGAGGGGCAAAACGTAATATTATCTTGAAGAGAATTTCTATATACTGTCTGGACTTTGTATTCAGGATTCTCCACAAGTACTATGAACTGGCCTGAAGGCAAGTATAGGTCCTTGCAAATGCCACAACATACCTGTACTTTATACATGTACATAACAGGTTCACTTTAACGTAAACTGAGTGATCTTACTATTTTGAACACAGCTGACTAGATTGCTGAATAAAGATACAGTATATTCACACAGAAGTTTGTATCTGACAGAAGCTAAATGCCAGTTATTTGCACTTGTTTAGATTCATCTGTGTTTTCAGGCGTATTTTTCCTGATTCCTCATTCATGGGGGGATGGTAAACCCTAGACTTCCTCTTTGTGGGAAGTAAAGAAATAAAGCTGTGCAATTGAAATGAAGTACAGACCAAAGCTAGTGCTTAACATTGTGTGCCTGCTTGAGAGGAGAAGATTGAGGGCCGGTTCACACACAGAAATGTGGCGTGCAATCCTGTGCAATTCCCACACTTTCCTGTGCGGTTTGGCAGCTTATTCATTTGAATGGGCAGCAAATCGTATTGGAAGGTGGACAAAGTTGTGTATGAACTATGAACTACTGTGGTACCATGTAATTTGGTGCCTGCAAGCTCACTGTGCTGTGATCTGCTTTTGGGGTGCTGTTAACAATGCATTGGCACCTACATGCAGATCGGTGAGGTCACCTTCAGTGTGGGAAACATGCACCCTTCCCACACCGCATTCTGGTGTGAACCAGCCCTGGGGCAGATACAAAGTCACCTTTAAAGGGGGAATCTGATCTGAACAGGTGGACTTGTCTCGATTCTTCACGATATATGATGTTTTATATTTTACTTACTCCGGACCCGTGCACTGTACATTACATGGTCATGACCAAAGTTCATTGCCCCAAAAGTTGTTGGTTTTAATGAAGTTCTTCTTTAACGTAGGCACAGACAGGCAAACTGATCACTTTTTGTGTGCAAAAAAGCATATGAGATGGAAATGTGTACATTTAAAAAAAGAATCTTTAGTTCTGAGAGTTATGTATATGACTGTCACTTGTGACGTAGTAAGTAGGAGCATTTTGTGGATACAAAGACTGTGGTATAGGTGTGCAATGTATACAGCAACTAGGCATAGATTCTGTTTAATCATTCCATTTAAGCTCCTCCTACTGTTAGGCAAAATCTGCCCTCTGTGTCACTTACTACTGATCCCCGAATGCTGCCTCACTTGCTACTGACCTCTGCCTCATCTACTTCCAACCTTTGAACATTGCCCTACTTACTACTGACCCCTGTACTCTGCCCTGATGACCCCGTACACTGCCCTGCTGATCCTATTCATCTGCCTTGCTGACCCCTGTACACTGCCCAACAAACAAATGGCCTCTGTACACTGCCATACAAACTGCTGACCCAATCATTTACTCTGCTGACACCCTGTACACTGCCCTGCTGACCTCCCATCCTCTACCCCCTGACATTTTCTTTTACTGCACCCCCACATCAGACAGGCTAGATTATGCCAACATGAGGATGAATGAGAACTAACATGAGATTAAGGCTACATTTAAAATGAGTATTTAATTGTAGTGGCAGGAATCTTCCAAATTCTTCTGCTGTTCTGAGTGGCTAGGTGCAGCCACTATAATGACAGGTCTCCAGCAGCTGCAGCTATTTGCAATCAGCTGCAGCCATCGGTGACTTGTCATTATGAATGGGGCCGGATACCCACATTTCAGGAAGAAAAGGGGAAGTATGTATTTTTCTGCTGCTAAATGGATTGCAGATATCTGTAGTTAAATGCAATGCATGTTTAGCTGCAAATAGCTGCCGATAGTTGACTTTGGCTGCAGCACTTTCCTTCATTCCCTAATCACAGCTGAACTGTATGCAACTAAACATTTCTAATTGTTGTACATTAATATCATGATTGCTTTGCATTGTGTGAGTCCAGCTGCTTTTAGTCTTCTAAATGCAGCTAAACATTGAAATTTTGACATTCGTGTGAATGTGGCCTAAACCCAACAAATAGATTATTTTGTTACCTAGAATTGTTCAATAATATCAACATAATATGCACCGTTATACTATTTATAGACTACTACTTTATTTCTCTTACCTCTGTTTATTCAGTTATTTTTCTTTAAAAGACTTCTGCCTTTGCTACATGTTTTATGAAAAATGCTGATATTAAAAAATAAGAAGGTAATAATATTGTGTTCAGCATAAAGAAATTGCCAAATGTCACTGATAAATCCTAGATTAGACACCCCAAATGTTTGGACATCTGTGCTTTAAGATCATATGGGGTTAGTATGAATCATAATGTGTCTGTGCCGCCTCCACTCTGACTTTAAAGAGTTCTTAAACTCTCTTTAAATTCCAGTGCATTTAAGGCCTAATCTGCATAGGAGATGTTTTTTTTTATTAGTTATATGCTTCAGAAGAACTTCTAACTGGCTATTACCCATATTTAACACATTGATTTAAATGAACTGTAAAATATAGATGGGTCAACAAGGGATCTCAAGCTACTGAGTGGCCAAAACCTCCAGTGTAGTATACAGCTTAAAATGTATATTATTCTACATTGTTGGCAACGTGTCCAGGGAGGCACAGAAAACACTAGATCAGAAACAGCAAACCATAATTTCCAAAGTTGGTATGGTTTAAGGTGGGATAACCAACTGTGGGTGCCAAGACGATACGCTAAATCTGAGGCCGCGTACACGCGGTCGGTCCAAACCGATGAAAACTGACTGAAGGACCTTTTCATCAGTCCAAACTGATCGTGTGTGGGCCCCATCGGTCAGTTATCATTCGGTCAAAAATTTTAGAACTTGCTTTAAAATTTAACCGGTGGACGCCTAACCGATAGGTCAAAACCGATGGTTAGTATGCAAAAGCATTGGTTAAAAACCTGTGCATGCTCAGAATCAAGTCGACGCATGCTTGGAAGCATTGAACTTAATTTTTCTCTGCACGTCGTTGTGTTTTACGTCACCGCGTTGGACTCGATCATTTTAACTGATGGTGTGTAGGCACATCAGACCATTAGTCAGCTTCATTGGTTAACCGATGACAGCGGTCCTTCGGACCATTCTCATCGGATGGACCGACCCTGTGTACGCGGCCTGACTCTTTCCTCTTACTTCAGTAGTAAAGCAAAAGGTGCCATTCCACAGTAGTCTCTTTTTTTTCTCAAATTCAATAAACTTTATTGTACAAATGATATACCAATTGACTCCCATATTGCACCTGCCCATGGAATGTGACCTTTAAAGCCTAAACCCTAGATTGGTTTAAATTTCTACAGTGCTAAGAGTTAATCTGGGTATACAAGTATCAACATCTGGCTAGTTCAGCAGGAACTGGCTGGATTTTGGTCTGTGTACCTTTTTCTGTTCAGCAGAAGCTGGTCATTAGGATGGCTTCTGTTGAACACTCCTGCTGGAAAACTAGCATTTGGTTACCCACTGCAGCCAATGGCTACATCACTGATAAATATATTCTGGTTGGGAGGGAGTCCCTGTCAGGATACAATAGCACAGGAGAAGAGATCCCTGCATCAACATTTCTTGCGTGAATGCTGGGATCTGTGATTTTTTTTCAACTCATTGGTGTATACTCAACTTTAGTCCCATGACCATTGCCATGTCTCATCTAAAAATCCCAAGTAACAGTTCACATCTTTATAGCCAAGTACCCAGCATGTTTTGATTTGCATTGTTTTTGCCTTAATGTTTTTCTCAGTGAAAATGCTGCTGAGTAACAGTCAGTCCCTCTAGGGTCATACAGACTTGTCTTGTAAATCAAGAAGGAGGGTTGTGTCAGACCAGCTCTGTTACTGAGGACTGATAAACGAGTGCACATAGATTTGCATTCCTATAGATGTGTATGAGAAAAGACAATCTGCTTGAAGCAAGTCAGATGTAGGTCAGAAGTCAACTACAGATCAAATGTACCTTTCAATTAATTCTGAGTGATCTCTCCATAGTCTCAAACTGAAACTCCGAAAGTTTCCAAAACACAGTTGACCTCTTTAAACTACATAGCAAACCTAAAGTGTTACATAATTACCTAATTCAGCAATGCTCATTGAGGCTGTCACAGTACTGGCTCAATAGTAACGAACAAAATATGAAATTGGGAAAATCTGGCTCTGGATCCACCAATCCATAAAGTTTGTGCATATTAAACGATTTGGGTATTCTGGGCCCCTGGAACATCTACACTGAATAGGGACCTGATGTGCAGGCACTCTGGGGTACTGGCCATGTGCTGACAGCTCTGGATTAAGCAACTATGTTACACATCAATCATGTTTCAAGCCTCATTTAACCTACAATGGCAGCTGCCATACAACAATAGTCTACCCAGCAAAGTTATATAATTATAACATATCTAATTTTCTATGCAAGTACATTTTACACGGATGGACAAATGTGAATGTTGCTTTAACGGTCTGTTAATTATCTTTTCTAGAAAATAAAAATCCACTGTGTGGTCTAATGGTCACTAATATATATATATATATATTTGTGCAGTAAAACAATAGACATTGTTAGAGATGTTTCACATTAAATTATACACAGAAGGAGTTTCTAAGGCAATAATAGTTATTGTATGATGCTCATTGATTTGAAAAAACCTCACGACCAAAAGACTCTTTGTACACTCACGCAAACATGCACTCTGTATAGCACACAATGGGCATTGACTGTTACTACAGTGCTGGGAATAATGGAAAAATCAGTCAATCAAATATTTCTAACTGCATATACAGCAATGTGTCATACTTTAAACCTGTTTAAAGGCCAGCACAGTGGCATAGTAGTTAGCTCTTCTGCTTAGGGTCATTGGTTAGTATTTTAACCATCCACCACATATATTGAATTTATATGTTCTCCCCGTACTTGGGTGGGTTTCCTCCATTACTCTGTTTTCTTCTCACACTCCAAATACATTCTGAAAGGTTAATTGACTACTGTCTAAATAGGCCCTGGTATGTGCATGTGAAGTAGGGACCTGAGATGGTAAGCTCCTTATGGGCAGAGACTGATAAATGTACAAAATGTAAATGATTGTAGTAAAAAAAATGTTTACATAGAGTGGTGAGGGATTAGAACCACCCAGGATTTAATTACTGTCTGTGTCCCTGTTTGGCAGATTCACTCTATCTAGTCTTGATCACCAATGTCACCAGGAATGAAAGTGAGGGTAAATCCAAAATTCTGAGTTGCCTCCAAAACAGGAATAGAAGAGATTTTCATCGGACAAACCAATCGTGTGTGTTGGGTCCCATCGGTTTGTTTTCCATCGGTTAAAAAAAATAGAACATGTTTTAAATTTTTCCTATGGATAACAAACCGATAGAAAAAAAACGATTGTCTGTGTCGAAGTCCATCGGTCAAAAATCCACGCATGCTCAAAAACAAGTCGACACATGCTCAGAAGCATTGAACTTCATTTTTCTCAGCACGTTGTAGTGTTTTACGTCATTGGATTTTTGAACGATGGTGTGTAGGCAAGACTAATGAAAGTCAGCTTCATCGGATATCCGACAAAAAAATCCATCGGATTAGATTCCATCAGATATCCGATCATGTGTACGAGGCTTAAGAGTGGGATTTCTTCACATTAGAAAGATATCGTCTCAGTTTCTGTTGAGTTTACAGAAAAGGAAGTGAATAAAATTACCCTATGTAAAACTTTCATTTACTATTTAAAAAAAAGAAAGTTTTGGCTTCAGATCTACTTTAACGATCGCCAAAACATAAAAAAATGTTTAAGACCAGACAGTTATAGTGTGTTTATATAAAGGGGTAGTTCTCTACTTACTGCATGGGTTTGATAGGCAAAGAAGGAGAAATTCTTGTAGCCTCATGCTATAGCTATCCTAGGAAGCAGGAGGAACCATTTTAACTCAAGAAGCTTTGCTCTAAATTAGCAAAGTGACAGAGTCCATCTTCCATCTCAACTCTGTGTATGCTTTGACATCATCCAATATGGAGCTTACACAACTGAATAGGGTCTCTTTACTTCTAGATTCCAACAAAATAATTTTTATTTTAATTCATGCATGACTGAAGAAGAGTTACTCTGTGTCCACACTGGGGAAATTTCCCCAAATTTCTTCCACATGTGACACCATAAGAACACAAATTGTCAGTATGGTTGTCATCAGGAAAGGGAGGCACATATGGCAATGAAAACACTGTCATAAGATCATACCCTTCCCCAGCCTACTAAAATGTGTTTTTGTTCATGTTTATGTCCACATTGAAGAGATTTCCCATCACAACCTATCCTGAAAGTAAGTAAGGAAAAACTTACCATAGACCCTGACCCTTGCCTGATATATCCATTTTTCTTATAATGCAAAAAGCTTGTGTAGCAATTACAAGGTTTATTTATGTATTTGTTTGTTACTCATGAAGGTAAAAGGCAACTCCATGGAGGGATGCCATCCATTCTAACTTGAGGAGGAAAGAAGTCCCCTATATACATAGGGGTTGCCCTAAAAAAATTCAAAAACCTTTGTCCTTATGGTTGTCCTCCACTGCGTCAAAACACGTTTCAGCACTAACTTTAATTGATTAGGAGACATGTGCGGTTGCTCTGACAGGCATAATCTGACTACACTTTCACAACTGTATATCTGCGGTTATGCATATGTAGTTGTTTATGTTCACAGGCTAGAGGTTTATAGTGACCCTGGCATATCTGCTGAGTTTCTAATGTATGGATTACATTGTGACAATTTGGAACGCACAATGGGGGTTATTTATGAAAGGCAAATCCACTTTGCACTACAAGTGCAAACTACAAGTGCAAAGTGCACTTGAAATAGCACTGGAAGTGCACTTGGAAGTGCAGTCGCTGTAAATCTGAGGGGAAGATCTGAAATGAAGGGAAACTCTGCTGATTTTATTATCAAATTATGTGCAAGCTAAAATGCTGTTTTTTATTTTCCTTGCATGTCCCCCTCGGATCTACAGCGACTGAACTTCCAAGTGCACTTCCAGTGCAATTTCAAGTGCGCTTAGCACTTGTAGTTTGCACTTGTAGTGTAAAGTGGATTTGCCTTTAGTAAATTACCACCAATGTGTATGTACTGGTTTTATTTTAACTTATTTTTTTTTCGAATTTTGGTGAATAGAGGAAGCCCTGTGTTAGCTCCAAATAGTGACCTAAAGTGTCCAAGACTTTCACCCTGGGTTAATGATAGGATTAACTGCCTGGGATGCCAATCATTAAGCAGCAGCACTATTGCTTGGGAGGAAGTAGAGAAAGTCCCCCTTACCTGGAAGCACCAAAGAAAATACGAGAAGGTGAATATGTACTGTTGGTGAGGCCGCCAATAAAGTTAGCCTGTATGGGCAAAGCATAGGTTTTCTTAAAGCCTATGAAGTGTTAATTTGAAGTGGCAGGATATCAGAGCACAGGCGGAACAATGAAACTTTCAGAAAAGTCCATTAAACAATGCTGAAATGAGTACAGATTTCAGAAAAATAGTTTTTAGCTCTGGCTATCAAGATTAAAGCATAAGTCAATCATTTTTGTATAGAAAAGCACCTTCATCAATATGATAATGAGAACAGTGTGAGCTATACCTATTACTAAGTTTAATGCAGTATGTCATAGCTATTCAAATGCATTTCCAATATACATCAATCACTGTGTTTCACACATATAGGCTTTCCTAAAAATAACACGGTATTGCCTGTGTCATAAGATTTTTTATTTTTGCATACAGAGAGCAATTTACAAAAGTTTAGTTTTGCTGTAGCAATATAGCAAGATTTGTAAAGCTAGGCTACAGAACAACACGTAAATGTCAATGTACAGTATATATATATATGACTTTTCTTAGCTGCTAAAGTTGTATTATAATTCTGTTTGGCTAGTTTTTTCATCCAATCACCCCATCCCTATCAGAAGACTACACAGCCAGACTTTTATTCATCATAGGTGATCAGTACAGTTGGGTCACATTGGGGAATTTACTAGAATTGGAGCAGACAGAATCTGGTGCAGCTGTGCTGGTGCAGCTTCTAACTTCAGCTTGTTCAGTTAAGCTTTGAGCCTTGGTTCAAACTGATCACAATTGCACTCCATTCATGTGAACTTCTGCGGGTGTGAATGTTAACCTAATGACACCCCAAAAACTGTTTGCAAAACACAGTGTGATTGACAGAATCGGATCGTAAGAGTGGAAACCCAGACGACCCGCTTCCAAGGTGCAAGAACGGGTATGGTGTGATTTGAGCCATATAAAATTAATAGGCTCAAATCACACTGCAAAGAATCGCATGTGATTTAAACAGGAATGCAGTGCGATTCCTGTCCAAATTACACGCGGTTCCTCGCAATGCACCAGTGTGAACCTAGGCTGTAAATTAAATCTAGAAGCTCATAGGTTGCCATGCATGGCTGTTCCAGATCCTGGCTGCTACAATCAGAGTACATTTCCCTAACTGACTCATCCTCAGCCTGCTGGTTGCATAAAGAAGACCCAAACCAATAGGGTCATTACTCTGCTTAGCCTGCTCTCATTTTATTAGCAAGCCTCCAGCATTAGAGTGAAATATTGTACAAAGCAGCAGAAAATGTTGTGGCCCTCTCCTAGTCTTGCTGTGCAGGAGATTATAGAAGATGAAATAAAAATAAAGTATATCTAAATAGAATGTTGGGACAATAAACTTTGTAGCAGTTTTACTGCTGTATGCCATCACAGAGAAGATTGAGGCTGGGTTCACACTACTACACTACTTTCATCCTACTTTGCTCTGTGTTCAATGTTTCCCTATGAGAGCGTCTTGTAGCGTCCTACACAAGTCGGTCCGACTTTGAAAATGCTCCCTGTACTACTTTTGGTCCTACATTGATCCTACTTCAGGCCCATTGAATATCATTGAAGTCGGACCAAAGTAGTATCCTGTTCATGAAAGTAGGATGGATGTAGGACCAATGTAGGATAAATGTAGGAAAAATGTAGCAGAGCAAAGTAGGATGAAAGTAGTGTAGTAGTGTGAACCCAGCCTCACTGGGGAAGATTTGCTAAAGCTGATGCACACAGAATCTGGTGCAGCTGTTCATAATAACCAATCAACCTCTAACTTCAGCTTTGGCAATAAAACCTAGAAGCTGATTAGGTACTATGCACAGCTGTACCAGATTCTATGCACATCAGTTTTAGTAAATCGTCCTTACTCTCTTCGTCCATCTTGGAATCCATTGTCATCAGGGTGTAAAAAAAAGTGATGGGTAATCCAAATTTGTATAATCATTTATTTATTTTGATCCAGATGTGCTCCTGTTCATACATGGTACCCCCAAAGTTTTAGCAAAAAGTGGACAGTAACTAAAGCTGCTTATAGGAACTATTTGTCTTTCCTTGCTAGCAGTCAGTAACTTGCACCACCAGATGCTAACACAGAGAAGAATGCCTGACAGTATCATGGGCCACAGTATAACAATAATGGGTACAGATCATTTATATATGAAATATTACTATTACATAGCCGTATGTGATGATACTGCTGATGAATCTGCTGCCTAAGACACTGGATTTTCAGGTAAATGCACTAGGCCAGTGATGACCAACCTTGGCACCCCAGATGCTTGTTCATGGTTTCAAAGTGGTTGTAAACCTCTGACATGAGGTATGAGGTTTATTTTAGTATTTAAGTGCATGTTAGGGGATAGATCATCTGTGTACCTATATGTATTTTTTATGTATTTATGTGTAAAAAAAATAAAATTAGGTATAAACAAAACATGTCCTTCTATTGTGTATACTTGTCTCAATTCAGAGCACTAAGTGGCATTTCTGTCTTCTGGCTCGTTCCTCTGTTATCTTCATGAGTCACTTGTGACAAGTTTTCCTGGCCCCAAGAGGTAAAAAAGGTAACAGGGAAGGAAGCAACCTCAGCTATGTTCATGTATGCTGTGTGAAGGGTAGGGGAGCTAATCCCTCCAATCAGCTCTCACTGAGCTCTGCAGAGGGTAACATCTTATTTCTGAAAGCTCAGACAAGCTGTATAAATTATGGACTTTGAATGTCTGTAAAACTTATGCAGGTGGCTTTGTTTAATCTCTGTGTATCCACTGAGGCTAGTCACTTCACTGGGTACATGTAAGGGTTTACAGCCATTTTATTAGCTACAATTTCTTGAGAGTTTCGACTACAGGTAGAGCTACCCAAAGCCGGAAACTCATCTCAATTAGTGCAGCTTGGGTGGATTTGGACTTTAATATTATTGGGATGTAAAATAAAGCTAGAAACAGAGAGATTTAATGTCTGCTGGAAGCCTCTATCAAATGCCCTATGCTCCACAGAAAAGTAGAAATCAATTAAGTCATGTTTGAACAATTATCAGCCACCAACAGACCCAGCAGGTGCATGGAATAAACTTTTAGAGCTAGTTTTGAAGTCAACTTTCTGTTCTCCATTACAGGAATTTGACCTTGTTGTGTTGGTTCATTTAAAGATAGCAGTAAATTCTGTTAGAAATTTGTCTCAGCACTAGCCTATGCAATCTTCAGTTTTTTTTCCCTCTTCTGAGCCACGCTCTACAAAATCAGTATTAGAGTTTTGACTCATTGGGCTTCTGTGTTAATGTAATTTCCCAGAAGTATGCTTTCCTAAATCAGAAGAAGCATTTAACGCAGTGAGGCACCATATACTCATCCATATCCATTAATCGATCAGTCTAATAAATTCTATTGACTACTAAACATGGTTCTTTCTACATGGGCTTGTAGGTCTGTAGTAGAAACGCCCCCTATAAGTATGTCTGATTAAGCCTCAAGTGACATTTGTAATAATTCAATCTTCTGGCTTGATGATAAGCATGACCAACTCTATCCACAATTAACAGTAATAGATTTCCAAATCCCTCCAATTACATATAGCTGCATATACGGTGCAATGTAATTACACTGTAAAAAGGAGCAAGGCTGAGCAGAAGGCCATGTAAAACCTGCACTGGAAATTAACATTTTAAATTTACTGAACATTATAGGGTAATAAAGATAAAATAAATAAACAAGGTTGAGTGGGAGACTGCTGGTCAGTAGAAAAATTGGGGTTTACATTTTGATGGTATTTAGTTTTTTCAGGTCACTACAAATTATACAAGTTCCAATAGTTTCAATGGTGGCGATTTCTGCTCTCTTTTTCATGGCATCTTTTTCATTTTGTTTTATATAAGCAGCTTGCATGGGTCTGAGAACTTTAGTACTTTTGGTTCAACTTTTCTTCACAATATATATACTGTATATGCTCGTGCATAAGCGTATAAGCCGACCCGAGTATAAGCCAAGGTACCTAATTTTCCCCCCAAAAAATGGGAAAACGTATTCACTCGAGTTTAAGCCTAGGGTGAGAATGCAGCAGCTACTGTAAGCGGAAAAGAGGGTCTACAATACCCATTTGCAGCTTCACTGTGGCCATTTGCATGTCTCACTGTTCCCATTGCAACCTCACTGTGCCCATTTGCACGCCTCACTGTGCACAACGCAACCTCACTGTGCCCATTGCAACCTCACTGTGCCCAACCTCACTGTGCCCATTGCAGCTTCACTGTGCCCAAGTCAGTGTACCTGAAATTCTTGACAGGTTGCGGGCGTCCATTCATTGTTTAAAAGTCACAGTCTCCTCCTGGTCCTTTCCGTGATAGGCGTTTCCCAGCAGACACAGTTCCGCCTATCATGGACGTTCTCTCATTCTCAGACTCAGTTTCCCAGCAGACACTGTGTTCAGTGTTCTGCCAATCACGGACGTCCTTTCATCCTCAGACAAGAGGACGTCTGCTTATGCACTCTGCATCATGGGAAATGCAGTTCCAAAACACCTAGGGTGCCAAGTTTCTTCATCACTGCACTAGGCTTTATGCCAATCAAGACCATTTCCCCAAAAGACCCATTAGAGAGAAGAACAGGGGAAATAATAGAGGTAGGCTTCCCCAAAACTGCCCCCATCCCCAATTGGGGGGATGAAAGAAGGAATGGGAACATGTATGGGATAAGGTTCATCGCGAACATACATCCATAAACCATATTTTTTTTAGATCGGGTGAGATTTAAACATGAGGGAAATTTATGCACAAAGACCAACTTTAAAGAAACTGATAGGAATGGTTATATATCTGCAAGAAGTTGTCATCTTCCAAAGTGGATTAATGGCATTCCTAAAGGTCAGTACATGAGAATGAGAAGAAACTATGACCTAGAATCAGATTATGAAGCCCAAGCTGATATATTGGTGAACAGGTTTATAGAAAAAGGATATAAAAAAAATGAAAAATATCAATAGACTGTTCCAGAATATGGATAGAGAAGAATTACTGAAAGGTAAAACAGGCCCAGTATTTTGACGTGACCTTTATTACAGGATACACTAAATAATATAGAGTAGTTGAAAATTGTGTCAAAAAGTATTGGCCAATATTACTTGGTACTTTGGGTATAATTATACCCAGAAACCCTTACTTTACTTATAAGAAGGTCCTGTGGCTGTGGACAAAAATAATACATAATATCCCTGATGCCCCTAAGAAAAAAAATTAAATTTTTTATATCAAATAGGGTTTTATAGCCGCAAAAGATGTTTGCCGTGTGGAACAGTAAAATGAAAAAGATGGAGTTTAAGTCTAATTATATGCACAAAAGGTACCATATAGAAAAATGTTTCTCATGTGATATCACCCACGTTACATACATTTTGAAGTGCCCTTGTGGCCTCCAATATTTGGAGAGAACCACAGGGAGACTGTTGGTCCAAATTAGTGAGCACATAAATAATATTCGTAAAGGATATAAAAAACAGTGTTTTCAACCACTTCAAGTTGTTTCATAACAAAGATCCTGGTTGGCTGGTATTCTAAAGCATAGGCAATACTGAAGCATTAGAGAGGATTGGGCTAGATTTTTATTCCATTTGGCCACCAGGAGTGAAGATAGGAAATTTTGTGCAAGTTTAAAATCATAACTTGGTGCTTAAACAGAACTGAAGACATTCCACTCATCTTGGGCTACCTGGGCAGCCAATCAAGTAGGGAGTAGACTCAGGCTCTCCACTACCATGGTTCTAAGACAAACCCTGCAAGTTCAAAATTCTCAATTCTGGCACATTTTTATGCAGATTTGCCAGGGAGAATTTTTAAACCACACACCATACACCAATTAACCTCAAGCTATGGCCAGCAAGCTTACAGGGGAAAATAATAGTTTTTTTTTTATAAGCCAGCCCCCTTACTATAATAGGAGAGGTGGGAGCAGAGCAGCTACAGTGTCAGTGTATTGGAAGCTGTTAAAACGGCAGGATAGGGAGGGATTAGGGTCAGTTGGAATACTACAGTGTACCTCTTTGGGCCCTAAACCCTCTTGCTGTCATTATTTTGGCATTTTTGAGTTTTGTTTCGTCTGGTGATTTGAGGTTGGTGGTCAATACTAGCTGCTGGCTATCCATGCCAAACTTTTTTTTGTGTAGCAACAGCTTTATTCAATAAATGGGGGAGGGGGAGGGGATTTTGTTCATTTTCACTTCTTCTGTATTATGTTTTTTTTTTATTATTATTATTTAAGTTATATATGGCATATTTTTTATGTTTGGGGTGCTTAAAGTGGAGCTGCCTATCTCATTTGAAAGGAAAAAAAAGAACAGTGGTCCAGATTCACAAAAGAGATACGACGGCGTATCTCCTGATACGCCGTCGTATCTCTGTGTTAGGGCCGTCCTAACTATGCGACTGATTCATAGAATCAGTTACGCATAGCTAGCCCTAAGATCCGACAGGTGTAATTGAATTACACTGTCGGATCTTAAGGATGCAATTCTAGGCCGGCCGCTAGGTGGCGAGGCCATTGCGGTCGGCGTAGAATATGCAAATGAATACGTACGGCGATCCCCGAACGTCCGAGCTGCCCGTCGATCTAACTTTACGTTGTTTCCGTCGAGTTACGTCGCGTAAAATTAGGGCTACCTCCTAGGTGTCCTAAGCCATGTTAAGTATGGCCGTCGTTCCCACGTCAAAATTTAAAAAACAACGTCGTTTGCGTAAGTGGTCCGTGAATGGCGCTGGACGCCATTTACGTTAACGTCTAAGCAAATGATGTCGGTGCAACGTCATTTATCGCAATGCACGTCGGGTAATTTACCCGACAGAGCATGAGCAGTACGCTCGGCGCGGGAACGTGCCTAATTTAAATGGTGCCCGCCCCATTTGAATTGGGCGGGCTTGCGCCGAGCGCATTTACGATACAGCGCCGCAAGTTTACAGGTAAGAGTTCTGAGAATCAGGCACTTACGCTGTAAACCTGCGACGGTGTAACATAAATCACATACGTTACGCTGCCCAGGAGCAACATAATTCTATGTGAATCTGGTCCAGTATGCTCCTAAACTACCTCAAATGATTTCACTCACATTCAATGCACCCCTATCCCCATAGAGGAAACAACCTAGGCATACACCATTTAGACACCATTTAGAACAGGGACACCCACAGTAAAATACTGGTCAATTTGTATGTGCCAGTTACAGTGGGCTTATTGCCGTTTGATGAAAAAGCATATACTGCTGCTAAAGCTACCCAAACAAAGGCTGGTTTGTGCTGGGAGCGTGCTCAGTCAATTGCCCCAGCAATGTGTCCATGTTGTCTTTGACAGCTTTGGGTCACATAGCGATAATCAGGATCCAGTAGGATAGACTCCTGATCTCTGACCATCAATCACAATAATTAGGACACTCATGGTGTAGTCCAGGGCCAGTGGGAACTGGCAGAAAGGGTTTAAGGACTAGGGAAGATCAGTCTGGAGAATCATTAATAATCACAAACTCTTATGCATCTAAATAATTGCATAAATCTCCATGTATACATTTTGAAAAGGTGAAACGTTTCCAATTTGCCAAATCACCTGACTGTTAAATCAACTTGTGAGTCACAATTAAGAAGCAGTTAAAACATATGTAAGGGTCTATGTACAAAACATTCATTGGACAAATGTCACAAGCATCCAGCTAGTGTCTGTGACTACACATCAGGCTCCACCCTCTCAGAGTAAAAGCTCCCCCCTCACTGTTGTGCTGTCAGGAGAAGGGTAGTGTTCATATATGCATGCTGGCTTCAGTGCCCCTCAACATTCAGTGCAAGGCCCTGATTCATGTACTTTTTTTACAAAAGGTACATGAATATATCACCCACACTGCCATTTTTCATGTGGAGGCCCATTAGAATTCTAAAGCGTGTTTTAGACACTTTGTATAAATTCCCCAAAAGGTGCATTGAAAAGCTACTTGTTGTCCTCATCTGAAGCCCATGTGACAGGGTGACAATGCAACTGGTAGAGAGGGACAGAGTCTTGTCGAAGCTAGGTTCAAACCTGTGTGGCCGTGCGGGCCAAGGTTTGCGCGGGCATGAGAGCCCATTCATTTCATTTGAATGAGCTGCCGTGACCCGCTACAAGCAGGAAAGAAGTCCTGTCATTATGTTTAAAATCGCAGCCCGCACGGAAACCAAAGTTCCCGTGCAGGCGGCGTGCCATTAGGATTATTGGCACCCACCCTCGGGTCCTGCATTTTGCTGTGCGGGCGGTTGGAATTTGTGTGGGTCCTGCATAGGTGGAAATCTAGCCTAACTGGAATTGCCTAAGCAAGGGCATTAATGGCAGGAATACCAGATATTAACTGCTTGCCGACCAGCCGCCGCAGTTATACGGCGGCAGGTCGGCTCCCATGCGCGAGAGCCCGTAGCTATATGTCGGCTCTCGCGCAGGCCATTAGGGGCGCGTGCACGCCGACGAAGGCGCGCGCCCCCGACTCCCGTGCGCGTGCCTGGCAGGCACGATCGTCGACGGGCACATGCGATCGCTCGTTACAGTGCGAGGACCGGGAGCTGTGTGTGTAAACACACAGCTCCCGGTCCTGTCAGGGAGAGAAATGCTGATCTTCTGTTCATACAATGTATGAACAGAAGATCAGTAATTTCCCCATGTCAGTCCACCCCCCCTACAGTTAGAACACACCCAGGGAACATACTTAATCCCTTAATAAATATTAATAAAAATGTCATAAAAATACCCCCTATTTTGTAAACGCTATAACTTTTGTGCAAACCAACCAATAAACGCTTGTTGTAATTTTTTTTTACAAAAAATATGTAGAAGAATACGTATCGGCCTAAACTGAGGAAAAATATTTTTTTATATATATTTTTGGGGGATATTTATTATAGCAAAAAGTAAAAAATATTATTTTTTTTCAAAATTGTCGCTCTATTTTTGTTTATAGCGCAAAAACTAAAAACCGCAGAGGTGATCAAATACCACCAAAAGAAAGCTCTATTTGTTGGGAAAAAAGGACGCCAATTTTCTTTGGGAGCCACGTCGCACGACCGCGCAATTGTCAGTTAAAGCGACGCAGTGCCAAATCGCAAAAAGTGCTCTGGTCTTTGACCAGCAATATGGTCCGGGGGTTAAGTGGTTAATTAGAAACTGCAGTATTTAAAAAAATCTAATCAAAATGACTTTTGAAATAAAATGAACATATAAAGCTTATACGAGATTTAAATGATTTACTTTGGGTATTTCATTAACATCCGTGCTACAACATCTTTATAAAGAAATACATCAGTAACGATAACAGCAATGCAAGTTAATGATAATTGCTTTCAGTGAATTGTATAAAAATAATAATTCTGTATTGGAAGAATTTTCCCTTAAAAGTTTCTGCTCTGAAAACTGCTTACAGGGCTAATCTTTATAGCAAATTAACAATAAAGGCAGAAGCTCATATGTCCTGTGGGTGAATGCTTCAACCATTACCGTTCTAAGGTTTATGACATCTTACCTGGCTTTAAAAGACTTCCACTGGTGTTGAGAATATGCCACAGCAGGAAATCCATTAAGGCACAGTCCGGGTTATACCGATTTTAAAAAAAATAGGTCAGCTGCAACAATAAAATCTATTTTTTATGTCCCTTATAAGTTATATTGAAAGCCATAGGGTTGAAAACAATTACATGATTATGATTTATATGATTAAGCCAAATGCTGCAGAGAAGATCAATAGGCATGAAACTAAGAACGATAGATAACTAAATATTATTTTCTGTGTAATGCAGGTAAAAAGTAAATGGATTTTATTTCCTGTAGGTCATGTAGGTATTAAAAAGAGAAAAAACATTTTATATAAGACACCCAACTTATTGGATTTGTTAAGTATAAAGTGACTGTAAAATGTGGTCAGATAATGCAGTGGATCAGGGTTTCTTTAGCTGGGGGTATTTATGCCTCTTGGAGTAAGGGAACAACATAAGGAACTGGATTTCTGAATATAAAAAAAAAAAAAAAAAATGGATTTTCTGCATAATTTAACCTGAAATTTAAGTGGATACAATCAACATTGTCTGGAACTTTCCCTCGATTGCATGCTTCGATCACAGAAAACAACAGCAGATATCTCACTTGTGTATTTTTGATTTTCCTTTTTATTTGAGTATGGTAAAATTCTTATGATTGTCTTTAAATTTTTTTATTCTTAGCTTATGTAAAATAAGCCAAGCCATTAACATCCTTTGAAGTCACATTCGTACCTAATAGACTGGTGATGAATAATGATGTTTTCGGCAGTCTGGTTAGAAGAGTATGGGGATATATCTGCAATTTATTGGGGGTCTGTATTCGTAGAATGCTTAGGAACCCCTGCAGTAGTTAGACCTTTGACTTGCGCCCACCTAATCCACACAATAGCAAGAAGGCATCAGCTCAAATATTTTTAAAGGAGTATTAAACCCAGTTGAGCTCAATAAACTATTTGTTACAAATCTTATTCCAGCACATGCAATTTACAAAATTCAATGCTGCTGGCTCCTGCTCTCTCAATGCTGCTTATCTGAACTTCTGGCCTTCACAGAGAAAAAATAAAAAATAACAGTGGACATACCTCCCAACTGTCCCTGATTTCAATGATCGTATAGGCAGCTCAGCAAACGATGTGTCTCCTCATTCGGATGTGTAATCCGTCCCGTTCGTAGCTCCTCCCCCACGCGTTACGTCACTGGACACGTGACTTAGTCGTGGGTCCAGTGACATAACGCGTGGGGGAGGAGCTACGAACGGGACGGATTACACATCCGAATGAGGAGACACATCGTTTGCTGAGCTGCCTAATGAGGATTGTCTGTTTGCTCATACAAATCGGCGGATTCGTGAGTGTGACCTATCTCAGAGTTTGCAAATTGCTCTTTATGGGTTTGTGTACCTGCGCAATGAGATTTTTTCCCTTGTTTACATGAGCTGTACAATTGTGGAAGATTTTCACTTACATGTGAAGTAATCAGCCTGGAGTCTGAAGGAACTTGGTTGCACCATACCAATCTTTCAAGCCAGCACACAGCACTTGCACACAGGAGGTGTATTGTATCTGTATGCATTCTATATGCATTTGGACTGTTACTGACATTTATTGATTTTTGAATCACTTGTGTTTATGGTTCACATCACAGAAGTTAATATTCAGCGCATATTAATACTATTGAAGTAATTTATAATGCTATGTATACTAACTCATTATGCCTTTGTCTTGCAGGTTGTCTTTTTATTTATTTTTTGGATGAGAGGGTTTACTTCCTCTTTAAATGTCATTTTTGTCTGCTGCTTCATTCCTCTGCTATTAGCATGAATCACTTCTTATGTCGCGTACACACGACCATTTTTTATGTCATGGAAAAAAACAACGTTTTTCTTGGTGTAATTCTTGTGAAGCCTGCCTTGCATACACACGATCGTGAAAAAAAAATGCTCGAGAAAAGCGCGGTGACGTACAACACATACGACGGCACTATAAAAGGAAAGTTCAATTCGGATGGCGCCACCCCTTGGGAAGCTTTTGCCGATTTCGTGTTACCGCGTGTTAGTAAACGTTTGGTGAGAGACGATTTGCGCTTTTCAGTCTTCATGCTTTTCAGTCTGTTACAGCGTGACGAATGTGCTATCTCCTTTACAAACACTAGTTTTACCAGAACGAGTGCTCCCATCTCATAACTTGCTTCTGAGCATGCGTGTTTTTTTCCCGTCGTTAAACGTACACACGACCGTTTTTCACGACGTGAAAAACGACGAGAAAAATGTCTGCATGTTCTAAATTTTGAATGGCCATTTTTCAACTCGAGAAAATGCTCTGGAGCCTACACACGATCGTTTTTAAAAAATTGCCTTTTTCTCGTCATGAAAAACGGTCGTGTGTACGCGGCATAACAAGTTTTCCTGACACCAAGAGAAAAAAGGCGACAGGGGAGGGACCTCCAGCTGATTGACAGCCTCAGATCTTTTTCTGTGTGTTGTATGAAAATAGGTGTATCTCTTCCCTCCAATCAGCTTTTAGAGCTCTACTCACTGAGCTCTGCAGAGTGTAACTTCAGCCCCCTTTTGTTTAAATAGCTCAGTCAAGCGTTCTAATGTGTTGGTGGATGTAGAGGAGAGTGTTATACTGCTTTCAGATATAAATGAGTATATTGCTGTTCCGCATACTGTAATGCCGCGTACACACGACCATTTTTCGGGTTCTAAAAAATTAAGTTTTTAAGGGTCTAGAAAAAACAAAGGGCCAGATTCACAGAGGAAATACGCCGGAGTATCTACTGATACTCCGGCGTATTTTCAAATTTGCCGCGTCGTATCTTTATTTGTAATTCACAAAAAAGATACGAAGGCTTTTGGCTAAGATCCGTCAGGCTTACGGCTTTGTACGCCTTCGGATCTTAGGATGCAATACTTCAGCCGCCGCTGGGTGGAGTTTGCGTCGTTTTCCAGCGTCGGGTATGCAAATTAGCTTTTACGGCGATCCACGAAGGTACGCGCGTTCGTTACGTCGTCGCTAGTCGGTTTTTCCCGTTGCAAAGTTAGGCCTGCTTTTTCATGGCTTAACTTTAGACGAGCCATGTTAAAGTATGGCCATCGTTCCCGCGTCGAATTTCTATTTTTTTTTGTTTGTGTAAGACATCCGGGAATACGAAAGTACGTTACGCACGTCGGCATTCAAAACATTACGTCGGGCGACGTCATTTCGCGCAATGCACGTCGGGAAATTTTCACATGGAGCATGCGCAGAACGTTCGGCACGGGAACGCGCCTAATTTAAATGGTACACGCCCCATTTGAATTAGGCGGGCTTGCTCCGGACGGCTTTACGTTACACCGCCGTAAGTTTACACGCAAGTGCTTGGTGAATCAGGCACTTGCGCTGAAAACTTGCGGCGGTGTAACGTAAAGACGATACGTTACGCCTCCGCAGTTCTTTATGAATCTGGCCCAAAGTTTTTTTCAACCCGATTATTAAAACGGCCTTGCCTACACACGATCGTGAAAAAAATGATCTAGCAAAGCGCTGTGACGTACAACACGTACAACGGCACTATAAAGGGGAAGTTGCATTCGGATGACGGCACCCTTTGGGCTGCTTTAGCTGATTTCCTGTTAGTAAAAGACGATTTCTGTCTGTTACAGCATGATGAATGTGCTTACTCCATTACAAATGGTAGTTTTACCAGAACGAGCGCTCCCGTCTCATAACTTGCTTCTGAGCATGCAAGGATTTTTCACATCGTTAAAGCCCACACACGACCATTTTTTACAACCTTAAAAACGACAACATTAAAAACGCCGTGAAAAATTAGAGCATGTTTGAAAAAAAAATTGCCCTATTTTTAGAACCCGAAAAATGCTCTGAAGCCCACACACGATCGTTTTTAATGACATAAAAAGAAAACGTAATTTTTTAGAACCCGAAAAATGGTCGTGTGTACGCGGCATAAGAGATGCAGTCATTGTCATGACAATCAAAATGTAACTCTTTCTTCACATCAGTATATTCCAGAATGGATTTGTATCGAGCGGAATATTATTGACAGCAGTTCTACTATAAAGCCAACCAGAAACATCTTAGTTGGTATACATGGGCCTTTATTACAGTACAGGCATTATTTTTCCCTTTCATGGAAGCTGACCTCCACGGCATGACTAACAAGTTGAATTTTTCCATTTCCTTTTTTTTTTTCACTAAAACTCATTAAATGTTTTTCATAATTGTGTTTTGAGTGCTGTATTTCTCTATTCTCTGAGGCACCGTTAGAGCACAATGAATCTGAAACAATTTAAACAAGATTGCTGAAGTCTGATCTGTTGCTAAGGTTGCCAGTTACTGCTGCTAATGATAACTTCCTTATCAGAGAGAACACTGAGAGGAATAAGATATGCATATGCTGACAGAATGCAGAAAATTGGTAAAGGCGTATTTTAATGCTAGTAGCTAAAGGGCAGAAAATAGCTATAGAAATGTGATATATTTTGGCAATCATCTGTGAAGGATATATGCCACAAATGGGGCTGTTGTCTTTTTTTGCAGTTTGTCATTTACATTTTTTTATTATTTTTTTTTTTCTGGATGCCAGTTGGTTAACCACTTAAGACCCAGACCTTTAGGCAGGTAAAGGACCTGGCCAGTTTTTGCAATTCGGCACTGCGTCGCTTTAACTGACAATTGCGCAGTCGTGCGATGTGGCTCCCAAACAAAATTGGCATCCTTTTTTTCCCACAAATAGAGCTTTATTTTGATGGTATTTTATCACCTCTGCGGTTTTTATTTTTTGCGCTATAAACAAAAATAAAGCGACAATTTTGAAAAAAATGCAATTTTTTTTACTTTTTGCTATAATAAATATCCCCCAAAAATATCTAAAAACATGTTTTTTTTTCCTCAGTTTAGGCATATTCTTCTACCTATTTTTGGTAAAAAAAAATCACAATAAGCGTTTATCGATTGGTTTGCGCAAAATTTATAGCGTTTACAAAATAGGGGATAGTTTTATTGCATTTTTATTATTTTATTTTTTTAGTACTAATGGCGGCGATCAGCGATTTTTTTTGGGACCATTGTAATTTTCACAGCAAAAAAATGCATTAAAAATGCATTGTTTACTGTGAAAATTACAATTGCAGTTTGGGAGTTAACCACTAGGGGGCGCTGAAGGGGTTAAGTGTGACCTCATCTGTGTTTCTAACTGTAGGGGGGGCGGGGCTGCACGTGTGACGTCATTGATCAAAACCCCCTTGCATTAAAGTGGATGTAAACCCACTCTCATCCTTTCTAAACTACTGCCATAGTGCTGATCTATAAGGATATACATGCCTCCTGCATGTATCCTTACCTGTCAAATGTTTCCCCTCTGTCTGTCATAAGAACTGAAAACTGCAGATTCTGTGGGTGGGTCTGTTGTCTGGAGCTCTGTGGTGTCGTGATGTCAGGCCCCGTACACACGACCGAGTTTCTCGGCAGAATTCAGCCAGAAACTCGGTCGGAGCTGGATTCTGCCGAGAAACTCTGTCGTGTGTACACTTTTCAGCGAGGAACCCGTCGAGGAACTCGTCGGGCCGAAAAGAGAACATGTTCTCTATTTTCTCGTTAGTCAATGGGAAAAGTCGGCCCGCCGAGCTCCTCGGCGGCTTCCACACTGAACTCGACGAGGAACTCGATGTGTTTGGCACATTGAGTTCCTCGGACGTGTGTACAGGGCCTCAGTAGACTCCCTGCTCCACCTCTACACTCCCCTTGTCAACATGCATTTTCTACTGTGTATTCCTTACACTAAATTATGCTATGATCACTAATATCTAGTCAAAATCCAGAAAAGTAACCACCAGAAAAGGAGTGGGGGTGGGAATTAAAAAATAATGCCTGTCTCAGGCTAGTGTATGAGATATGTAAATAACCTGTCATTCACAGCAAGGGGGAAGAACAGACATAAGTTTTCTCCTGTTTGTCCATTTATCTCACTGGAAAAATAAAAGAGGATTGCTCAGAGCTGGATTAACTCTTTGTGGCAAGACTGGGCACAGATGATAGGAAATCATATACTCTACATTGTGACAGCAAACAAAAATTCGGGTTTACATCCACTTTAAAGCGGAGTTCCGGCCACAATTTCACTTTTTAAATATAAATACCCCTGTAATACACAAGCTTAATGTATTTTAGTAAAGTTAGTCTGTAAACTAAGGTCCGTTTTGTTAGGTTGTTACAGCATTTAGACACTTTATAAAATAGAAATTGACTGGGGCCATCTTAAGTGTGGGCATCATGAAGCCAGACTGTATGACTTCCTGGATTTCAGCCTTACAGATCTCGCACATGCTCAGTGCTACACAAGCAGTGTAATAGGTTTCAGATCAGGTTTCAGCACCTGTACTGTCCAAGTCACATGATTCTTCGAGACTGGGGAGTGCACAGACTCCTGGAAAGTTACACCCACTACATTCCCAGGAGTCTGTGCGGTGTAGGTTAGGAAGTTTAAGCACCTAGGTGCAGGAAGTGGGAAGATTAACTATTCTGCCTAGCAACAACACTTTGAAGGCATTTTTTTTTTCTTAAGGGACTAATGATTTTTTTTTAAAACTACTGATGTAATGTTATATTTATGGGTGGAACTCCACTTTAAATGTTAAAAAAAATTGCAATCAATGATGAAACAATATAAAACTTTTAAAAAATAAACGTAAATAAAACTGACTAAAAGTTATATTTTTCCTTTAAGCAGTTTATTTATCTTAACTGGGCAGTTTGAGGGCTAAGAAATAATAATGTACCATAAAAGTACCAGTGGCTCTTCAAGCAAGAATGCCTCTGATAAGAGAACAATGATTTCTTTGGGCATGCATCCAAAAAAGAAACATTCCCATAGTGAAAGAAAAAGATCTTTGTGGGTGAGAGTGCCCGCTGAGTGGGAAGTAGAAGTTGATCTCCATCTCTTTTGGAAAATGATGAAAGATACGCTTCTGACCAGCCTAGGTTACAGCTGATGAACTATTCCCTTTTCTAATATTTGCTAAGTATACATTCGTAGTTTTATCTCCAGAATTATTTGGCTTTAGGAGAAAGAGAAAGCATTTGACTGTCTTATGAAAGTGATTTTCTAACTGCTTAAACTTTCCATCAATGTTTTACTCTTCTGCAGAGGATGCAGCCTGCTTTGGAAGGTTGTTCATACATTAGACAAGCTATACTTTAAAATCATTTCTGGAACTGTGACAGGTTTTTACATCTTGCTTAAGGAAGAGGGTGGGAGGTGTGAGAGAAGGCGCGGGCTGGGAGGTGAAAAATAATTCAAGAGGTGGAGTGGGGTGTAATGTAGTGATAGATTGGAAATGACAAACCCATCAATCATACAAGAAATACTATTGCATAACTACTGCATGTTATAAAGTGGAGGTTGCACTGTGTCATTCGAGACGGTGTCTTTACATTACTTTGGAACTTTTTTTTTTAAATCTGCATGCCATAATGTTAGATTCTATAGCCCTAGGGGAATATTTGAGAAAGATTCAGCGCAGTCATTGGTACATGTTAAAACCCTGTTAAGAGTACACACTCATTGGACACATTGGATGCAGACAAGACCATTTACAGTAGATTAACCACTTCCAGACCGCCGCATGTACATTTACGTCGGCAGAATGGCACGTACAGGCACATTGGCGTACCTGTACGTCCCTGCCTAGACGTGGGTCGGGGGTCCGATCGGGACCCCCCCCCCCCTGCTACATGCGGCGGTCGGATTCCCGCGGGGAGTGATCCGGGACGACAGCGCCGCTATTTGTTTATAGCCGCTCCGTCGCGATCGATCCCCGGAGCTGAAGAACAGGGAGAGCCGTATGTAAACACGGCTTCCCCGTGCTTCACTGTGGCGGCTGCATCGATCGTGTCATCCCTTTTATAGGGAGACTCGATCGATGATGTCAGTCCTACAGCCACACCCCCCTACAGTTGTAAACACACACTAGGTGAACCCTAACTCCTTCAGCGCCCCCAGTGGTTAACTCCCAAACTGCAACTGTCATTTTCACAATAAACAATGCAATTTAAATGCATTTTTTGCTGTGAAAATGACAATGGTCCCAAAAATGTGTCAAAATTGTCCGAAGTGGCTGCCATAATGTCGCAGTCACGAAAAAAATCGCTGATCGCCGCCATTAGTAGTAAAAAAAAAAAATTAATAAAAATGCAATAAAAATATCCCCTATTGTGTAAATGCTATAAATTTTGCGCAAACCAACCAATAAACGCTTATTGCGTTTTTTTTTTACCAAAAATAGGTAGAAGAATACGTATCGACCTAAACTGAGAAAAAAAAATTATATATATTTTTGGGGGATATTTATTATAGCAAAAAGTAAAAAATATTGCATTGTTTTCAAAATTGTCGCTCTATTTTTGTTTATGGCGCAAAAAATAAAAACCGCAGAGGTGATCAAATACCACCAAAAGAAAGCTCTATTTGTGGTGATAAAAGGACGCCAATTTTGCTTGAGAGCCGCGTCGCACGACTGCGCAATTGTCTGTTAAAGCGACGCAGTGCCGAATTGTAAAAACCCCTTGGGTCATTTAGCAGCATATTGGTCCGGTCTTTAAGTGGTTAAAGTGGTAATAAACCCAAAAGCAAACATTTATTATATTGCAGCTTACCAGTCATTAAATAATTTGGCTGTGTTTGTTTCCTTTTTTAGGCTTTCCTTTATTTTTAGTAAGTCAGTTGATTTTCAAAAGAACAAGCTGCCCTGCAGCTCTAGCAGTTACAAGGATGAGACAAACCATTTACCACTGACATGTATGCGTACAAAGGTGATTAAATGTATCCCAAAAGGGTAAACAAATGTTTGATGTACAGTAACTGCAATAAACTAGTAGATGAAGTTTGGCTTCAATTTATTAGTGTATCTAGATCTGCTATAATATCTAACACTACCTGCCCCCCAAACTGATAATGCTACTGTCCAAACATGTCCCTGTGTTCCTTCATCCAGAGTGCAGGCACTCTAATACGCGGTGTGTTACTGACCAGATCACCAGGTGAAAACAGAGGGAAAAAGTCTAAAAAAGAAAACTAAGGATTATTGAGGTTCAATATGTTACACTGTTGGTTTTGGCTCTAAAAGGGTTGTAAACCTCAGACATGAAATATAAGCAAAGCATATCCTTCTATACTGTGTACATGTCTCAATCCAGAACACTAAGGCCTCGTACACACGATAGGTTAAACAGAGGACAACGGTCTGATGGAACGTTTTCATCGGTCAAAACCGATCGTGTGTGGGCCCCATAGGTTATTTAACCATCGGTTAAAAAAAAGCCAACTTGCTTTAAATTTAACCGATGGATTCCTAACCGATAGGTCAAAACCGTAGGCACGACCATCGGTTAAAAATCCATGCATGCTCAGAATCAAGTCGACGCATGCTTGGAAGCATTAAACTTCATTTTTTTTCAGCACGTCGTTGTGTTTTACGTCACCGCATTCTGACGCGATCGGTTATTTAACCGATGGTGTGTGGGCACAACGGACCATCAGTCAGCTTCATCGGTTAACCGATGACAACGGTCCTTCAGACCGTTCTCATCGGATGGACTGATCGTGTGTACGCGGCTTAAGTGTCATTTATATCTGCTGCTTCATTCCTCTTCTATCAGCATGAGTCACTTTGACTGACACCGAGAGAAAAAGGGTGACGGGAGGAGCTCCAGCTGAGTGACAGCCTCGGCTCTGTTCCTGTGCGCTGTGTGAGGGAAGGTGTGTCTCTTCCCTCTAAGCAGCTTTCAAAGCTCTTCTCACTGAGCTCTGCAGAATGTCATTTCAGCTCTTCACCTCCTATTTTAAAACAGCCCAGACAAGCTTTATATAGTCTGGATGGATATAGAGTAGAGAATGCTGCAAATAAACAGGTACAAGTTATATAGGAGGATTTGTGTATAAGGTAAAGCCAGTCACTTCACTGGGTATATGTGATGGTTTACAACCACTTTAATACTGCTTTAAGAGGCGTAATTTCTGGGGTTCAACAAAAGACTTTTTTTGAAGCTTAGATTTTTAGACTATGAAGCAGACCTATATACCAATCTCCAAATATACCAATTGAGGTGCCAGGCAACCAAGTACATAATGTCATAAAAAAGAGAAACTTTTGGCAATATGTCTTCTTACATAAGACTTAATTTACTGCATTAAATTCTTCTTTATCTCTTCAAAGTTTTACTTTCCTTTCCCTATTCCTTGCAAAGCCCTACAGTACCACCTTGCATGCACACTCCTGAACAGCTGTGTGCCTCTAAGTTGTGTGCATCCATGAAAACACATGTCCAGTGGCAAGGAGGTTCAAGGAAGCTGAACTAAGGGACCCAGAGCCAGTGGTGATGTTTAATCAAGATAATAAATGTTTGTGACCCTCCAAGAATTAAATTATGTGCTAAATAAAGTTACCAAGGCTGCTTTTGATCCACTAGTTAACAAAAAATTAGAGTATTTAATACTACTTGAACTATCTTTCATGCCTAGGCACAGCTCTCTCATTCATGCCTATAGCCCCAAAGGCCTGAAAAGCCTGAGCACTACACGAGAGGCACTTGTCTCAACACTTGCTATAAAGAATTTGCATTGTAGTGAAAGCTAATGCCGCGTACACACGATCAGTTCGTCTGATGAAAACGGTCTGATGGATCGTTTTCATCAGACTAAACGATCGTGTGTGGGCCCCATCGTTTTTTTATCCATCAGTCAAAAAACTAGGAACTTGTTTTAAAATTATCTGATGGTTTAAAAACCTATAGAAAAAAACGATCGTCTGTGGGTATGTCCATCGATTAAAAATCCACGCATGCTCAGAATCAAGTCGACGCATGCTCGGAAGCATTGAACTTCATTTTTCTCAGCACGTCGTTGTGTTTTACGTCACCGCGTTCTGACACGATCGTTTTTTTTAACTGATGGTGTGTAGGCACGACTGATCATCAGTCAGCTTCATCGGATATCTGATGAAAAAATCCATCAGACCGTTTTCATCAGATGAACTGATCGTGTGTACAGGGCAGTGGATCGTGTATAAGGCAGTGGAGAGAATTGTATATGCATTTAGCATGTTTAGATATGTTCAGAGTATTTTTATGAGACGGGTGGTGGAAATGTCCTGCCATCTTTTTGTATACATACACTAAAGTGGAATTTAAATTCCACCTAAGCTAATGTTATTGCTTAAGTGGCTTGAGGTGTAACCTGTAGGTATCTGTGCAGCTCTTCAACCAATCAACGCATGGCAGTGGAGATGTTAGGTTCCAGGTTTAGACTTGAAACAAGGAAAAACGCATATGTGGAGTCCGTGTGCCGCGCAACCCGAAAATGCAAAAACAAAAATGGGAAGGTCCCCCAGTGGGGTTTTTTAGCGGCATTATGTTCTCAATAAATAAGAGTGGTTGGATGATATTGAAGTTAAAATATTTACTTGGTTTCAACATTAAATTACAATAAAATGTACAACATGGTTGGAGCATTTGTAAAATAATGTAGATAATATACATATAGTACACTCTGATTATACATGAAAATAAAAATAACAGTGGCAAAAATCAACAACAATACAATACACGTTACATCATGATTCAATTGTTTCCATATGAGTAACCCGACGTGTTTCGACCTAAACTGTCACGGTCTTCTTCAGGGTAATTGTACTCACTCAAGGGTTAATGAATTAATATGTAATCAGAGATGGTTGCTGAGAAGTAAAAATGATCCGAAGACCCCCATAGCAAGAGAAACCCCCGTTCCGCTTGACGGGAACCCACCAAACCGGGCTTACAAGGAGTCACAAGTGTGGACCATAGGGGGGAGGAGAAGACCGGAAGACACATAGGCTCCATCCTAATGTATGTATGGAGGGAGCTGTCCCAGGATCACATGGTTTAGACTTTGGGTTTCTACTTCCATCCAGTCTACATTAATCTCTTCTCTTATTGCATGGCCCAACTCCACCATTTATTGCCCAATGCCATAACCACATTGACCAGTGTTTACAGTATACTAGACTGTGAATGGCAGGGTTAATGACAGTGGGTCTCACCAGCAGCACCAAATGTACAGCCTCAGTGTGAAATTCTACAGGAACAAAATTACTTGCAGGCACCTCAAGGTAACACAGTGCTATTATTAGCCTAGCCAACTCTAAGGCCCTGTACACATGATCAGTCCAAACTGATGAAAACGGACTGAAGTTCAGTTTCATCGGTCCAAACCGACTGTGTGTACGCCCCATCGGTCTGTTGTCCTTCGGTCCAGAAACAGAGAACTTGCTTTAAAATTGGACCGATGGACGCCTGACTTATAGGTCAAAAACGATGGTTAGTACGCAAAAGCATCAGTTCCAAACCATGCTCAGAATCAAGTCGATGCATGCTTGGAAGCATTGAACTTCATTTTTCTCTGCACGTCGTTGTGTTTTAAGTCACCGCGTTGGACTCGATCGGTTTTTGAACTGATGGTGTGTAGGCACATTAGACCATCAGACAGCTTCATCAGTTAACCGATGAAACTGAACTTCAGTCTGTTTTCATCAGTTTGGACTGATCGTGTGTACAGGGCCTAAGAACCTGACAGGTTCACATTAGGATGCCCATAGACATAAGATGATCACTTTATCCTGCCAATAAAAATTCACACTCCCTATTAGGTTGACCAATCTCAGAAGGAAAATTAAATGTATTTTTCCTGGTGTTGTAGATGTCTGAACAAAACAAACATGGATGAACGTTTTTTGGTAGATCTCCTTAGTATGATTTTATGTATGTATTAGTTAATTATTATTATTTTTTTCCTACTGTTTTAACTACAGTTAAAATTTAATCTGACCCCAAAACACTGGTATGTCATCAGATCATTGTTGCTTTGTATGGCAACCACTGAAGTTTTAGCATTGAGCTAATAAAATAAAAACTATGGGCCAGATTCATGTAGATTTGCGGCGGCGTATCGTATCCCGTTTACGTTACGCCGCCGCAAGTTTCCATTGTAAGTGCTTGATTCACAAAGCACTTGCGTGTAAACTTTCGGCGGCGTAGCGTAAAGCCGTCCGGCGCAAGCCCGCCTAATTCAAATGGGGCGTGTACCATTTAAATTAGGCGCGTTCCCGCGCCGAACGTTCTGCGCATGCTCCGTTTGGAAATTTTCCGCCGTGCTTTGCGCGAAATTACGGCGCCCCAACGTGTTTTTTGAACTGCGTAACGTACTTCCGTATTCCGTCCCGGACGTCTTACGCAAAAAAAATATTAAAATTTGACGCGGGAACGACGGCCATACTTTAACATGGATGGTGTAATTTTACACCATCTAAATAGCACACTTAACTTTACGACGGGAAAAACCGACGTAAGAGAATGCAACGAACGCGCATACCTTCTTGGATCGCTGTAACCAGCTAATTTGCATACCCGACACTGGAAAACGACGCAAACTCCACCCAGGGGCCTCCGGAGAATTACACCTACGATCCGAAGGCGTACGAAGCCGTACGCCTGTTGGATCTATGCCAAAAGTCGTCGTATCTTGGTTTGAGGATTCCAAATCAAGATACGACGCGGGAAATTTGAAAATACGCCGGCGTATCAGTAGATACGCCGGCGGATTTCTGCTGTGAATCTGGCCCTATGTATCCTTGACTCTTGGTTCTTGTTAGGTTTTGTGGCTCCCTCTCTATCTTGAAACATGCTAAACACATGCCAGGATATAAATCCTCCTCAAAAGGAAACTCTTTACCCCACACTCTTACATTAATTGGTGTGCAGCTGTTAGATCCACACTTCCCTTGTACCAACTGACTTATATGAGTAGAGGCTTCCCAGCCAAATGTGATAAAATCTGGTCTGCATGGCTGGACTCTATCTGATCCCCTCCTTCTCCTCTCACAACTGCAACTCTCTCTTTTCTCTCATGTGCTTTGTAAAATTATTTTCTGTGATGATATATCCCGCTTCTTGCATTCCGTCTCTGAATTTTACTATTGTAAAATGTATACAGACTATGCATTTTGATCCATATTGTGCTTATCTAGGAACTGTGGCACAACTTTTAAAAATGTATGGTACATTTTTCTTTCAAAAAAACTGTAATAAAAAGTAAAATAAATAAAAATAAAATAAACACCAACATCTATTTAGTTGCCATGGCACCGTTATGATTTCCCCTTGGTAGCTGTTCACAGAAGTAAAAATAAAATAAAAAAAATCAGTTATTTGATGTTAATACAAACCTGTTATGAACCGTGGCACCTTCAATACTGGATATGTAAGAAATAAAATATGATATTATTATGATAAAAATAGTATTTTCTCTTTAGACAAATTGTAAAAGTTCTGTGAAAATTCACTCTGAAGTGTATTAGCGTTAGAAAAAAATGTGAACAAATAAACAGGTATCTTGGCAGCTCGAATCCACTGAATGCTCCTATTAGACTCTGAAGCCTCAAGTGTTGCTATCTGATTCCGTCTACGCACAGACTAGCTCTTAATCTGATACCCAGGAGAGATATGGATTTGGATAGCTGCAGGTGAATCTCTTCCTAATTAACTTTAATACTGCCTAAGCATATTGAGCTACCCTTGTCTGAACTCTGTGGGATATCCTGCTAGAAGGGTTCCCATGTCAGCCATTAATCTGAGCTGTGCTACTTACAGCCCTATGTGGTAGTTCTCGCTATCCTGCATACAAAGACAGTTAAAAAAAAAACAGTTACCAGAACCATACTGAATTCTATCAGTGTATAAGGAAGGCAGTGTTCCGAACAATCCGTCATTTGCATACTGCTCAGGGTTCTACTGCAGCATAAAGACGATAAAATAAACAGACACTTTTTGAAGTCTGGCAGCTGGGCAATAATTTGATCCATTAAAGGTTTATTCTGTGTTTTTAATGTACATACATGCACTAAATATGGCTGTCAGTCGACATTTCAGACAGATATATTTAGATTGTAGACTCTGCTTCTGTCTGAATGAGTTCTGTCACTATCAATGAACATCTTTTAGGAAATATTGGTTAAGTTCCGAGCTGCTCCAAAAAAAATGAATGACATAAGGAGAGATGACAGCTAGGTAATGATGATCTGGGTGAATCAGAGTGGCATTTATTGAATTATAGCAGTTTTCTTTTAGACATGGGAACATTGGGGTTGGATATACATTCAGCCTGATCAGTATTGTCTATAACAGTTTAATAGGAGGATTTAAAAAAAAATATTAAGTCAGAAAATTGATTGAAGTGAAAATGTTTTGCATTAAATTTCCATGATTGGCATATTAGTATACTTGAGTAGTAATAATAATGATATTAATATTAATATTTGAATCCAGTCTAAGCAAGATATTGTTTTAAAATGACAGCCCATTGAAAACACTAAATATATCCAATAAATACATAAAAAGGGAGACTTTAATGTATTCCCAGTGAGCACATACTTAGAACCATTAGCATAATGCTTACATTAAAAGGAAAACGGTAGACTTCTTTTTTCCCCCTTAGCATACATTCACAAAATACTTCAGCTTATCCACTTGAGTACCAGTTGTTTTTTTTTTTAAATCAAGGACAGATAAATGCGTACAGGTGAACAGCATGTACAACATACAGACAGAAAACAAAAGGAATTGTAAGGCATACATGTTCCACAATCAGATTCGTGTACCAGAAAAATACAGCAAATGTACAAAAAGGAATCATGGGGTTTCAAGGGATTAACCTCCATTTATCGCACACGTAACATATCAAACCATAACTTTATGTGCATAAAGAAAAAGACAATCCTGTTATATCTGGTACAGTAATCATAACGGTAGCCCGACTTTCAGAGCGAAAGCGGAGAAAAGTGAGAAAAGCAGAAGGGAAAGGAAGAGAGAGAGAAGAAAAAAAAGGGGGGAAGAGGGAGTAAGGGAAGGAAATGGAGAATAGCAGAAAAAGAAAGAGAGGGAATACGTATACCCCACTGTCTCCGCACCCCCCACCCCCATCCAGAGCCCCTTAATCAAGCAAACGCATAATTGTTATGTGGTCTATGCGTGAATGTGACGTCTAAGCGCTAGCTGATTAAAAATATTGGGCCAGATCCTCAAACGAATTACGCCGGCGTATCTATGGATACGCCGTGTAATTTCAAAGTTCCCCCGTCGTATCTCTGTTTTGTATCCACAAAACAAGATACAACCGAATCTGGGCTCGATCCGACAGGCGTACGTCTTAGTGCGCCGTCGGAGCGTAGGTGCATATTTACGATGGCCGCTAGGTGGCGTTTCCGTCGAATTCCTTGTCGAGTATGCAAATTAGCTAGATACGGCGATCCACGAATGTACGTCCGGCCGACGCATTTTTTACGTCGTTTGCGTTCGGCTTTTTCCGGCATATAGTTACCCCTGCTATATGAGGCGTAACCTATGTTAAGTATGGCCATCGTTCCCGCGTCAAATTTTGAAAATGTTACGTCGTTTGGGTAAGTCGTTCGCGAATAGGGCTTTGCATAGAATGACGTCACCGTCGTAAGCATTGGCTTGTTCCGGTTTAATTTCGAGCATGCGCACTGGGATACCCCCACGGACGGCGCATGTGCTGTTAAAAAAAACGTAATTTACGTCGGGTCACGACCAGGGGCGTAACTAGAAATCACAGGGCCCCATAGCAAAATGTTGTATGGGGCCCCCCAGAGCCGCCCTAGTGTCAATGCAGCGTGACCTGTGCCCCATACAGCGTGACCTGTGCCCCATACAGAGTGACCTGTGCCCCATACAGCGTGACCGGTTCCCCATACAGTGTGACCTGTGCCCAATGAAGCGTGACCTGTGCCCCATACAGCGTGACCTGTGCCCCATACAGCGTGACCTGTGCCCTACGCAGCGTGACCTGTGCCCCATGCAGCGTGACCTGTGCCCCATGCAGCGTGACCTGTGCCCAATGCAGCGTGACCTGTGCCCCATACAGCATGACCTGTGCCCTATGCAGCGTGACCTGTGCCCCATGCAGCATGACCGTGCCCAATGCAGCGTGACCTGTGCCCCATACTGCGTGACCTGTGCCCCATACAGCATTGCCCATGCCCAATAAAGCCTGGCCTGCCTGTACCCAATACAGCCTGGCCTGCCTGTGCCCAATACAGCCTGGCCTGCCTGTGCCCCATACAGCATGACCTGTGCCCAATACAGCATTGCCTGTGCCCAATGCGGCATGACCTGTGCCCCATACAGCATGACCTGTGCCCAATACAGCGTTGCCTGTGCCCAATACAGCGTTGCTTGTGCCAAATACAGCCTGGCCTGTGCCCAATACACCCTGAACTGCCTGTGGCCCATACAGCATGACCTGTGCCCAATACAGCATTGCCTGTGCCCAATACAGCCTGGCCTGCCTGTGCCCAATACAGCCTCACCTGTGCAGAGGAAGAAGCAAGCCGGCCGGATCAGCAGAGAGCGGGATTGCCCGCTGTAATAGCTTTCATTTGAATTTCCCGTCTTCCCGGGGCTCATCGTCACATAGCCCCACCTCTTACCCCAACGCCTTTGATGATGTCACATGTCCCACACTGGACCGGCGTTCTGTCGATCAAAGGTGCCGGGCCAAGAGGTGGAGCTATGTGACATGAGCCCCGGGAACACTGGAAGTTCAAATGAAAGCTATTACAGCGGGCAATTCCGCTCTCTGCTGATACGGACAGCTCGCCTCTTCCTCTCCTCTCTCTTCCCCTGGCTGGGAGACCATGCCGGCGATGCTCTTATCCAGTGCCGGCCCAAGACATTGTGCTGCCTGGTACCAAGAATGAAATGCTGCCCCCCCCCAAAAAATAAATCACGCCCACCAAAATGCCCCCACATTCATTATTTTATATCAGGATAACTAAAGTGGACCTGTCATGGATCTATACATGTATATAGAAGTATAAAGAGGACCTGTCATGGCCACACAGAGGCCCCCCTTACATCAGAGTCTGCAGAGAGGCCCCCCCATTACAACAGAGGTTGCACAGAGGCCCCCCCATTACAACAGAGGTTGCACAGAGGCCCCCCCATTACAACAGAGGTTGCACAGAGGGCCGCCCCCCCATTACATCAGAGGTGGCACGGAGGCCCCCCATTACATCAGAGGTGGCACGGAGGCCCCCCCATTACATCAGAGGTGGCACGGAGGCCCCCCCATTACATCAGAGGCCCCCCCATTACATCAGAGGTTGCACAGAGGCCCCCCCCCATTACATAAGAGGTTGCACAGAGGCCCCCCCATTACATCAGAGGTTGCACACAGAGGCCCCCCATTACATCAGAGGTTGCACACAGAGGCCCCCCATTACATCAGAGGTTGCACACAGAGGCCCCCCCCATTACATCAGAGGTTGCACACAGAGGCCCCCCCCATTACATCAGAGGTTGCACACAGAGGCCCCCACATTACATCAGAGGTTGCACACAGAGGCCCCCCCCCATTACATCAGAGGTTGCACACAGAGGCCCCCCCCCCATTACATCAGAGGTTGCACACAGAGGCCCCCCCCCCATTACATCAGAGGTTGCACACAGAGGCCCCCCCATTACATCAGAGGTTGCACACAGAGGCCCCCCCATTACATCAGTGGTTGCACACAGAGGCCCCCCATTACATCAGAGGTTGCACAGAGGCCCCCCCATTACATCAGAGGTTGCACACAGAGGCCCCCCCATTACATCAGAGGTTGCACACAGAGGCCCCCCCCCATTACATCAGAGGTTGCACACAGAGGCCCCCCATTACATCAGTGGTTGCACACAGAGGCCCCCCATTACATCAGAGGTTGCACAGAGGCCCCCCCATTACATCAGAGGTTGCACACAGAGGCCCCCCCATTACATCAGAGGTTGCACACAGAGGCCCCCCCATTACATCAGAGGTTGCACACAGAGGCCCCCCCATTACATCAGTGGTTGCACACAGAAGCCCCCCCATTACATCAGTGGTTGCACAGAGGCCCCCACATTACATCAGTGGTTGCACACAGAGGCCCCCCCATTACATCAGTGGTTGCACACAGAGGCCCCCCCCATTACATCAGTGGTTGCACACAGAGGCCCCCCCATTACATCAGTGGTTGCACACAGAGGCCCCCCCCCCATTACATCAGTGGTTGCACACAGAGGGCCCCCCCATTACATCAGTGGTTGCACACAGAGGCCCCCCATTACATCAGTGGTTGCACACAGAGGCCCCCCCATTACATCAGTGGTTGCACACAGAGCCCCCCCCCCATTACATCAGTGGTTGCACACAGAGGCCCCCCCCCCATTACATCAGTGGTTGCACACAGAGGCCCCCCATTACATCAGTGGTTGCACACAGAGGCCCCCCATTACATCAGTGGTTGCACACAAAGGCCCCCACATTACATCAGTGGTTGCACACAGAGGCCCCCCCCCCATTACATCAGTGGTTGCACACAGAGGCCCCCCATTACATCAGTGGTTGCACACAGAGGCCCCCCATTACATCAGTGGTTGCACACAGAGGCCCCCACATTACATCAGTGGTTGCACACAAAGCCCCCCCCCCCCCTTACATCAGATGCTTGAGTTGAGCAGACACATCTCTCTCCTCTCCCTCACCTCCTCTGCACCGCGCAGTGAGAAGCGAGTGGGGGGGGGGGAAGCTTGGTCAGGTGCTAGCAGTTCCAGCTACATAAGCAGACAGTGACACAGCTCTCCCTCCCCTCCTCTGCCCCGCGGAATGAGAAGGGGGGGGGGGGCAATGAAGCTTGGTGCTAGTGATGTCCAGCAGTCCCAGCTGCATGGGCAGACTCATCTCTCCTCTCCCCTCCTCTACACCGCAGATTGAGAAGGGGGGGGGAGGGGGTGCTAGCAAAATGACAGCAGTTCCAGCATGAGCTGCCCCACGGATTGAGATGCGCGGGGGGGGGGGGGGGGGGAGCTAGCAGCGACTCGAGACCTCATTTCACCGCTTCCTCCACTCTCTGCAGCGGGGAAGAAGGGGGGGGGGGGCGGGAGAGTGCCGCGGCGCTGACATTCTCACTGGCAATTAGCCTCACAGCGGAGCAGGTCGAACGGGATGGGGGCCGGCTCTGCTCTTATCCTCACCGGGCAGCCTGATCCTCACTCGGCTGCGGGCCCCATAGCGCCCGCGTGGGTCGCTATGGCGGTAGTTCCGCCACTGGTCACGACGTATTAACATAAAACACGCCCCCATCACATACATTTGAATTGCGCGCCCTAAATTACACTACGCCAGGAAATCTTTGAGGATACAAAAAAAAGTAAATTACAGCGGCGTAGTGTATCTAAGGTTACACTACGCCGGACGGAGAGAAGCGCCACGCTTCATGGATCTGGCCCATTCAGTTGTTTTAAAGTGAGACCAGCATGCCCAAGTTTCCGTAAACTTTTGTATCCGTTCCTGGGAAATGTGGATAAGAGTACCAGTTGTTATATATTCCTTCATTGCCAGGCCATTCTTTTTTGAGTACTGTGAAGGTTTGACTAATAATGTTTTTGAGACAGATAGCACTTAATTTTAATGGCATTTATTAACCACTTTTTCTTACCAAAAAAAGACCAAAAAAAAAAAAAACATTTCCCTTACTTTCTGTTGTAACAAAAACATACAAACATACCCAAAAATTGGAAAACCATTTATCATTTTCCTTTCACTTCGCAATTATGTACCACTTTGTCTTGGTCTATCACAGGGATATGCAATTAGCGGACCTCCAGATGTTGCAGAACTACAATTCCCATGAGGCATAGCAAGACTCTGACAGCCACAAGCATGAACCCAGAGGCAGAGGCATGATGGGACTTGTAGTTTTGCAACAGCTGGAGGTCCGCTAATTGCTTATCCCTGGTCTATCACATAAAATTCCAACAAAATACATTAACGTTTTTGGTTTTAACAAAATGTGGAAAATCCCAAAATTCCAAGGAGTATGAATATTTTTTCAAGGCACTGTATACTGTATATATATATATATATATACATATATATATATATGTATATATATATATATATATATATATATATATATATATATATATATATATATATACTGTATGTATATATATATATATATATATATATATATATATATATAGTATAGTTATTACACTTTTTACTTTAGAGTGTTTAGTTGAAAGCGCTTCTGCATTTGGTGTAGAAATAGCACTGTTATGCCGCGTACACACGATCAGGTTTTTGCTCGGGCCTAATCTCTTCAAATTCCATCGGAGAAAAATAGAACATGTTCTATATCTAATCTGAAGTGATGAAAAAACTTTGATTGGGCTACACACGATCGGAATATCTGATGGAAAAAGTCAGTCTGACTTTTTCCATTGGAAATTCCAATCGTGTGTACATGGCATTAGGTGTTAGCTGCTTTCTATAATATATTATATATTTAATTTTTTTCTGTGATTAGTTTGGGATAGCATATAGTAGTGCAGAGATATATATTTACTCATATAAATGTGGCTCAGCCGCTTATGTTTATTGCCCCCTACACCCCCTCCCCTGAATGCAAGTGTAAACAAGCCCTAATGAAAATAGTTGATACATTGCAGTTTTATTCTCTGTCATATATATGTGTTTAAAAAATCATCAGTCACCTCCCTTACCCCACCAGTCTTCTGATCTCCAGTTATTAAGGATTCAGGTCTGACATCAGGAAGCAGAATTCTCACTCTACCAAGATGGCCACCTCCACATAGGAACACAGCATAAAGCAAGACATGGCAAGTTAGTCCTGGGGAAAAGATATGCTACAGGGTGTGTACAGGCAGTACTGGTGACTAGTTCTCTTTTTTATCGCGCATGGCTTTCTAAGGATATGTCTTCCTTAACAGATAATTACATCTGAGATGAACTCAGATGGCTTATAAACCTTGACAGTGGCGAATGCCATTATAGTTTGAGAGGAGTGCAGAATCATATGATCATTTTTGGATATAATTAAATATTCCAATTTCAGTTTGTCCTATTGTGACTATGCAACAATATATTGCATAAAGCCAACCTAAGCTAATCCAAAAGGAAATTATTTCCTTGTGTAGCACAGCCAGGAAAGTGTGAAAAGGATACAAGCTAAGGCAGGCAGCCAAGTGCATGGAGTAACGTGAGGTTACATATAAAGTTCAAAGCAGAAGCAGGCTACATACATTTGTGAATGGGAGCTGAGACAGGAAGCACAAAGGCAGCAGGTCAGCATATAAAATGTGTGGACAAAGGGAGTGCAGTGATACATGCTGAAACTGGGACAGACAGCAAAACAAACTATATGGGGATGTTTTTGTTGCATTTACCTTTATACAACCAGCTTCAGAAAAAAAAAGAAAAAAAATTCTAAGCTCATAGCTACCAATGAATTTTAACATCACATTTTTCAACTGTAATTTTCAAGTGCACATTTGCATTATTTGGCTGCTGTAAATAACCAGAGGGTCCATTATTCAGATATGTTGTGCCTCACATTTTAAGCACTTATTTTAGCCTTAGGCCCCGTACACACGTCCGAGAAACTCGACGGGCAAAACACATCGTTTTGCTCGTCGAGTTCCTTGTGAAGCCGCCGAGGATCTCGGCGAGCCAAGTTTCCTCATTGACTAACGAGGAAATAGAGAACGAGTTCCTCGTCGGTTTCCTCGGCCAAAAGTGTACACACGACCGGGTTTCTCGGCAGAATACGGCTCCGATCGAGTTTCTGGCTGAATTCTGCCGAGAAACTCGGTTGTGTGTACGGGGCCTTACACTGAAGCCAATTTTAGCCATTGGTAGCCTTACTGTACCTGATTTTATACAACTGTCAAAAATTCTAAATCATTCTCATTGCAACCATGGAAATGCTCTTCAATGTGTAGATTGCATTTCCCAGAATTGTCATCCCCAAATCTCCTATAAGGGACACAGAAACCCCAATAAAGTCCTTAGCCTTGCAAAGTTGGAAGTATCCAAAGAGATTATGTCTCAATACCTACTGAAGAACCTGCAGTAAAGTTTGCTAAATGTATTTACCTTGCAGAAAACATTCAGCATAGAGTAGATGCCCAGTTGTCATTGGGCATGTTCTTAAACAGAATGGGAAAGAAACCATAGTCTGCACTAATGATGCTCTGAATAAAATCAAAGCCACCTCTGCTTTCTGTCTCATGCAAATATCCCTGCAACATTTGAAGAGAACAAAGCCTCTTACAATACCATGTTTTATTGATTGTAGATGGTAGGCCAGTAACGATGCAATTAAACTTGTCAAGGTGCGAATTATTGTGAGGAAGCTCAGGTTTAATAAGGGCATTGTAAAAATAGAAACGGTTGGAATGCTTGGTATAATTAAATAGCCTATTGCAGCCTCACACAATGCTATTATTCCAACTAATTGTACATTTATTGAAGAACAGAGTAAGTTCCAATCTGGACAGAAAAAAACAAAAAACAAAATACACTGCAAGGGTAAAATGTTTTTTTTTTTTTTTTAAGTCTAGGGCTAGGAGGAGTAGAGGAATAGGCAGTAACTCTTTTCAAATTCCCTGTGGTTTCCTCGCTGTGTGACCAGTCCCCCCAAAACCACTTCCCCTTGGTTTTGGGGGGACTGGTCACCGTTTTTTCTGACATTTTTGTCATGTACAGTGTAAGACAAGCAGGGCAGGACTTAGGGTGGTGGGGGCCCCTGGGCTTGAGTCCCTTTCGGGCCCTGCCTTTTATACATTACTTTAAATAGAACAAAATGACACATACACAATCTATGTATTAGAGCTACACAATTCTGGATAAACTGAGAATTAAATTCGAGTTCACGATTCTGAAGTAAACCCCGGCCGATTTTTGCAGTTTTTCAATTACATGTATAAAGTTATATGAGCTCATCGCAATGCAATATATATATATATATATATATATATATATATATATATATATATATTTCCCCCAAAAACTAGGCCTGCAAATATCTTTTTTTAGGATGGTTTCGTTCTCTGTATTTCCAGGTATCTCAAGAGCCATTCGTACTGCTGTTATGTGATTCAAATGATGATGTCGCTTCTGCCCTTACTGTGTCCCTGCCGGTAATCTCACGCATGCGCAGTTGTGCCATAACCATTCGTTGCTGTGTCTGTGGCTGCTGTTTTCTTTTACTCCCCTTTTGTGATGTCTTCTTTAGTCACACGGGGGAGTATCAGGAAGAGTGGAAGGAGCTAAACAAGACTTCTCCTCTGTGCCGGACAGAGGGGGAGTTCTCACAGACTGCCTTCCGGCAAGCTTTAAATGCCGGTTTAGAAGGGCTAATGTGCACAAGCGCAGTGACATCATGCAAATGCCTGTGTTATGGGCTATTTTTTAAGACAATGTTGTGTCCGAGGGTTTACATTACAACCACTTTAAATGACTGGCATATTATTGAAAAAACATAAACGTAAGGGGCCCCCTATTGAGCGGGGCCAATGGGCTTGACCCCAGTCAAGCCTAATGGTAAGTCCGGCCCTGAGGACAAGCATGAGATAAGACAAGATAAGGACCCACCCATGACCTGCAGAGTCAGAGAGAGTGCTAACTGCTGGGAGAGCAAGGAATAAGTTATGTTTTACAACTTATTTATTATCATGTAGAATGCTGGAGTTCAGCATTAAATAAAAAGTGTCACCATAAACACATCTTGAGTTGTACATAAGAAAATCTAAAATTAATATACAACATAAATGTACATTTTCCAATATCATACACCACTTTTTTAAAACTGTTATTCTGTTGAACATAACTTTATGTTAAATGTCTATTAAAATCTTGCTCCTTTGTCACATCAGACAAAAATATGACAGTAGAGTAGACTGTAATATAATGAAAGACCACCAAGAATCCATCAGAACAGAGCGATAGCTGGCACACAATTGGCTTATGGCAGGTCATATGTTCCACTGTAACAGTTTATGGCAGGCCAACTGCAGGACATGGCTGAATTATAGTGATAACAAAATCCCTGCAAGAAAAGGATAACCAAAAGTCTGTGCTCCATACATATGAGTTCCAAGAGGTATAGCCCATAGTCACTATAAGGCCCACTGCTATTAGAGTAGCTTTTAGTAACGGGCCAGCCTTGTTGCAGGAGTAATCTGGCTATATGCAATATGGCTGAACAGAACACTTCTGGCTTATAGCTCTTAAAATTAGTTCCAATATTTCTACTATCTACCCTATGGGCAAGTCTGAA